>NC_073723.1:10007875-10310905 GCF_023634155.1 Falco peregrinus
CACACCAGTGAAAAGCAGAATTTCTAGAAAAAAACATTTTCTGTATACTGGAACAGAAAAAGTATAGGTCATTAAATATGTATATTTCTTTAAATATATTTGTAGAGTATAATCATGGTGTGCTGGTGAGTAGTGGTGATCAAATACTATTACAACACCCCCTTTCTGTCCCAACCCAAACCCAAAATCCTTTGAAAACAAAACGGAACGCCACAACAAAAAAAAACAAACCTTGGGCTGAGTTTACTCCCATACAGATAAATCACAGGTGGTATTGTTAATATGGTTGGAGGCAGGCACTATACAGATATACTTAGCATTTTTAGAAGAACCACAGAGGCTGTATTTTCCTTTTCTGCTGAAACTTTGTCAGTGTTAGTCTTCCCCAGTGTTATTTCCAGTCTCATAATGCCAGCTAATTTAAGACTTAACTGTAAGACTGCTTTTAGTTTCTAATGGATCTATGAGGTGTTTTCTGTGACTTAGCTAGTCAATTCCATCATGCAGAATGTCTGTATTCATTTAACCCATTCTTTTGTTTTGTTGTTACACCTTTTAAAAGCAGTATTAATGCATGTACCAATAACGAAAAATAATCCCATGTGCAATTGTTCTGCTAACAGGTGCTACCTTTATCTTTGCTGTTAGTAGCCAAAAAAAAAGTTTGCTTTTTCTCTTTGTTGAGCAGCAGAATGCGTAATGTTTTACATTGTAGTTATTTGTCTATTTTCAAAACTATGTTGAAGTATTTCCAAATGATATGAAAGTAACGCTGACCGTAACCTAGCATTCTTCTGAGGCAAAGCATGTCTGTGGTCCTTGTGATTTATTAATAACTAACGTCTTCAAAGAATTAATTTGTCATGTTCTCTTTAGTCTTTTGCATGGTTTTCTTTCATTCATCTGTCTTCCCTTTGCTGTAGTAAGTGCAATGACAATATTAACTTGGACAAAAGTTGTAAAAAAACTTGACTTGTAAAAAACCTGATAGCGATCCCTGTGCATCATTCTGTTTCCAGGCAGTATCTCATTACAGTTTTTTCCACTGTAGACTGCAGCAAGTAATAAGAGAGAAATATAGTCCATATCATGCTGCAAGCGTCCATTATTTTTGTTCTTGTACACAGGAAAAAAGCAACAAAACCATATTTCTCTCTGTCAATTTTTGATCATTTGAAAATAATCTGAGTGATTTGTCCAGATTATTTTACAGGAAAGTGAATCCTTTGAAATCTAAAACCCTCCCTTGAATAGGTACAAAATGAGCAATTAGTTTACTATACGAACTGTGGCCCAGCCCCAGAATTTAAGATGCCATTAATGAGATTCAGATCTTGTTTTTATTGTGGCTGGCAATGAGACTGCAACCTGGTAGGAATAGTCCAGCACAAAGCTGACGTCCCTTTCCAAATGTTTAGGGTTTTTTAAGAAAGCAAATTCTTTAAATAAATGTTGCTGTAATTAGAGGTAGGCAGCAAAATTGAACTTCGTCCTTGGTTTGTAGCTGTTCCTCTCTGTGTGATTTGCCTTCTTCCAATGCTTTTTCCCCATTGGTCACCTTCTTGTCTTTCCACCGACAGAAAAATGGGAGAACTGGTGTAATTTCATTTTTGTTTTGTTTTGTTGTTTTGGGGTTTTTTTTGTTCACTAGGGATCAAATATTATTCTTGTATAGAATTGTTCTGTAGCAATTGCCTGCTAGTGAAAAAGAATATTCTTTGATGTGTTCCTCGAAGTACTCTTCAGTAAATAGTCTGTGTACATCTCATTAACGTTTCTTACCAAACTAAAGAAATGTTGAGGCTAATATATTTGTATTTGACATTCATTGTGGTCTCTAAATAGTGTAATGTTCCATTTATTTGTTCTTGAGATTCTCAGAAGTATTCTGGAAAGATGTTTTCATATGTGGTTTGACGACACCATATAAAATTGTGGGAACTTAATGAGAACAAATTCACATTCACTTCAAGATAATGGTGTTCAACATTTAGAATACCAGCAGCATAATGCAGCTCGCTGTTTTTGAAGCTCATTGAGTACCCAGGAAAGATCAGGAGTTGGATTTTTATATTTCTTTGAGGTTCTTTGTGGATTTGGTTTTCTTTTGACTGATCTGAAAGCTTTTTACACAAGTGCTTCAATTGGAAATATTTCCCATCCTTCTCCCCAATCAAATGAGAACTGCTACATTTTTTAGCAGTACCACAAGCCTCATACCATCAAATATCTGTCTGACTTCATTGGTCTGTCAAACTGGAAAATTAATTTAGATGAGTTGGTTTGTTTTTTTTTTTTTTTTAAATATGATGACCCAAGGGGAAAGCCATCCATTAACCCCGTAGGCTTCCCATTAAGGTGATGCTGAGTTACTAGGGATAGTTTTATCAATTTATTTATCAACGGAGGTAACTGAAGACAGACATTTAGATTGCAAAAGGGCTGTTCTTCATGTGCATCAGTTTAAACTCTGATCTAACACTGTTTAATTTCTTATATTTGGTGTCTTTCAAATATTTTGGTGTACTTTGGGTTTCAAGACAGCTTTTTGTCTTTAGTTGAACAAATAGGTAAAATATTTTGTTTCTAAATCACAGTACATTTAGCTATGAGAAGAAGAAACAAGAGCAGACTAAAAGAAGTGTTTTGATGAAGTTGGTTCTTCTCATTACAAAAATTGGTAGCAATGTCTACATCACCTGTCATCTGTGATTTCATGGAATGTTGGAGTAAGCTAAAGATTATGTCAAGGAATAACACTGTACTTTGTTTCATCCGTTTTATAAATTTCTAAAATGTTAAACCCCATTCCATTTCAGTACAAAATGTGTTGGGTTTAGAGCGCAGCACAGGGAGCAGCCATCTAACATCAAACTCAAAATGGCAGCTTGACACAAATCCATCTGATCTGACTGTAGCAGAGGTCTTAGGTCACTGTGTGTACCCTTACTTCTTTAGCAGCAAACGCAGCTTGCTGAACCCAACTGATTATTTGAAGAGACAAGGACTCTACCTAACTGTGTAGCTTAAGAGTAAAGCATGGGGGTGGAAAATGGTGTAACTTGTATTTAATAAAATTGATATTGGGAAAGAAAAGAATTCATGTGTGGTTTCAAGAAAAGGGGTATCAGCTCTTGGTAAGAAGGTGGGAAATCTGCTAGAGATGTTAGTCAGCCTGTAGTGTATGTCCCAAATGGTGTTAGTATGTAGGAGTCTTGGAAGTCATTCTTTAATTCAAACTGTCTTATAATACAGAAAACTACTGTTTCAATGCCTTACTGTATCAGTCAAAGCACAATTACATATGAAGGGTTATATAGGAAAATAAAGGAGCAAAGAACACATATACAGATACATGAAGTACTATGTGCAATGGGAAACTTCCTTTTAGATACGACTTTTGTCCTTGTCATACTTAAATGCTCTTCATATCAGAACTTCAAGTTCAGAAGTGTTTGAGTCGCACAAGCTTTTCAGTGACGTAAGCTTTTGTTGTGTAAGCTCTTTTCCTTCTTGAACTCCTCTTTCAGAAGATTCTCACAATTTTATAGCACAATATATTACAACATGTCTTTATATTTGATTATTTCAAGCCATGAAAATATCAGTTATGCAAATGGTAGAAGGTTAATTTTGTTGCTTAATATTGGATATATATTTGTTGGCATTAACTGAAGTCCACAGTTGTGATAGCCTATTGATGCAGACAAATCTCAACAGATATCTCTTACATAGATCTGTTGTCAGTTAGTGATAGACAGTAACCTATATGTCATGATCTTTCAGAACTGTGAAGCACTGTACTAAAAATGTTTGTTCCATTTTGTATGGAATTTGAACGCCTGTTTTTTCTGAATTTCTCTGTTTTATGAATAGATGCGGTATTCCAACACTGATAACTTCACACATCTTTGCAGCTCTTTAGAGCTGAAGATCCAATAGTGAAATTCCAAATGAAAAAAATGGCCATATTATACAAATCAGTGTGCACTGCCAATCTCTGCATAATAAAAAGATTTTCTCCACTTCTTGGAGGTGCTTCCTAAAGCACTCAAATAAAAGGGAGAAGGATGATGCCTTGCGTATATAGATATGTGTATTAAGAAAGTCTATATTTTTAATGAGTATGAAGGATAAAAGCCTGAGTTCACTATAAAAGGATTTTAATACTACACAGTTCTAATAATGTAAACAAGGAAAGGCATTCTCTGTACAATTTGATAGAATAAAAATAAAAATTATATGATAGGACACAAAAGGTCAAGTGCAATGTTATACAGTGAAATAAATTCAGGGAAGATTTACTTTAGCCCTCACAACATTAAAATACTGTAATGCTCTGTAATGATCTTAGAAGCCATTAACAGTCACTGATTCAACACAGGGATGAGAGTTTGTTCGGGTTTTTTTGAAAGGTTTCAGTACTGCTGTCAAGTATCAGTTCTCTGGATGGACAACAAGGTTTGAATGTACCAAGACATCATTGCCCATCATTGTCCATAACTGTCTGAATATTTTTTCTTCCCCCTGAATATTTTCAAATAAAAATACTGCCTAACTAGAAAAAAATGGACTATAAAAATCTATCTTAAAGCTGGAAGACTTAGTTAAAGTGTAAAAGATTTGCTTTTACTTGTATGCATTGTAGAGGCAAGATTGAATATTTATGTGCATAGCTATGATGGTAACCACTGTGATTGTTTCTAAAATTGAATTTTTAATGGCAAATAATACAGCCAAGTCCAAGGAAAGAATCTTTCCCTTAGTACAGACTGTAAAAGTCTGGTAGTATTTTAGACAGAAGTGATATTTACTAAACCAGACCTTATGCAATAATGGCATGCAACTGTGAAACTTGTGCACTAAAGCACATTTGTTACTATAAATTGATTATCTCTAAAATACACATTCATAATTTTTCTAAATAAAAATGACAGAAAGTTGTAACAATAAGATGCATTTTTTAAGAGGTCTTGCAGCTAGAGCTAACTACGGTTAAAACTTTTAAATTTCTAAAAGGTCTGTCCAACAGATTGAAATCCTGAAATGAAGGAGAAATATCTTAAAATTCAGTAGCTTTCCAGTTGACAAGCCCCCTTTTTCAACAGAAAACAAAGTGGTTGTATCCGATTTGTTTAAGAAATACTACTGTGTGGAAATTCTCTGTATCAGGGGATGATGTATATCTTGCTTGGGCATGTCCTACATTAGGTGAGTGAGAATGCGCTGAATTGTGTCAACCAGTCACCACCAAAGACACATGTGCATTCTTTTCAGGAGGATGCAGATTTTGTTTGTCATGTTAAGGCTCTCAGTAGTGATTTGAAGGTGATGGCAGTGGGTTTTATCAATGACAATTTATAAGATGGTTCTTAAATATGTTATGTTATTCTTCAGTTATTCTATTACGTTATTGCAGTTACTATTTAGAAAAAAAGTCTCCACCTTTTCTATAAATAGGGGTTTGTATTGCTTTTATTTTTTTTTTTTAAAAAAAGGGAATGTTAGAACTTCAGAACCCTAAAGTAGAAACCTCTTTTCTAATTTATCATGTGTTATGCTTGTGAGTCTAAAGGTGGAGGTAACCTTTTCTCCTTAGTTTCCCCTATACTGTGTCTGAATGGGATTTCACAAATAAGATAAAATATTTCAAGCGAATGATAAGAAATCAAATTAGCTGTTTCAAATGAGTGACTCTGAAGATGTTTTAGACTCCTGGGCTTCTGTTACTGCAGTGTTATATTAAGCCAGTCAGTGCATTGTTAGAGGTTTGAGTAACTTAAACAAGTTTTTGTGTTTTGGTGTTTGTTTGGGGTTTTTAAAATCAATAATATGTATTTTGTTGTACTTGTGGGGGTTCTTTTGTGCTTTTCAGTAGCTGAGGTGTAATTAAATAAAAAAAAATAGTTTTTCTTAAAAAAAGTTGGAAAAACAATTGAAACTTGAATTTATGGGTTAAAAAACAGAAATGAAAAAGTTCTTTTCCACTTATGTTTTCTTTATTTTTCTATAATTATTTTTGAAATGAAAAAAAAATTCCTTAATTAATAAATTAAGAATGTGAGAAGCTACTTGATATATAATTGCTTTGAGAGAAGAATTTCTTTTGATTACTTCCCAGAACTGGTAGTCAGAACTTCTGGGTTCTTTCCAATCAGGATCTGTGGATCTTGGATTTTCTATATATCAGGTAAGGGGACAGAAATAATGAAATTGTTTGACATGGGCATTAGTAATCAGAGCCTCAGATGGAAGCTGCTGTATGGCTGTCACATTCTCATGTGTTTGACATATGTCTAGAGACGCTTGGTTTTGAACATGTGAATGTTTTTGTAGCCCAAAACAATTCAGAAGGACCTTTATTAAGGTAAAGGATGAACTAAATTATTATACACTCCATTGTTTTACTGCAATAAGCCTGTCCTTTTTTATATTGTTGGATTGTGAATGGTTCCCAAAAGCATAAGATACTTTCCCCCATGTTATGACAAAGGATGATGCAGTTTATCATTATGTTGTTATCTGTTACAAGAGTCTGATAAATCAAACAAGCTAAGATCTTTTGTTGGTTTTGTTTGTTTGTTTGTTTGTTTTAAAAAAAAAAAGTTAGTTGAGAGTTCATAGGGCTAGTAAAAAGAGGAAACAAAAGTTCTAATCTTGTGCAGGACTACAAATGTACAGAAGAGGTTAGCTAAAAAAAAAAAGTAGGGTCATAGTTTATTAGATGCAATGGATTTGTATTTCCTAGTCTCAAATATTGTACGTGTTAAACTTCATATGTAACGATCAAGGGAAAGCAGTCAGAAGAGTATGCAAAAGCAGCAATATTCTCAGTATGGTGAGCAGGAGATGACTGCTTAATCCTGCAAAAGTACCTCAAAGTACATCAGCAGTCCTAGGTGATGCATGGGAATAGTGATCTGTCATTCTCATCTCATTCCCTGTCTTTAGTGGGTTAGGTCGTTCTGCTTCCAGTTTCATCATTTCATTTGAGAAACACTGCAAGAGGAACAAGAGTAGATCACAGAATAATGAGATGGCAGTCAGGAGGCAAGGATGTAGGTTAAGAAGGGAAAACAGGAAATTAAAAAAGAAACTAGATTGGTTTTTGCTGTTCAAAGGGCATTCAGTTGTACCAAATGGAGAGTTTTAAAGTCTTTTATTTTTTCTATGCCTAGTATATCATGCAGAAAATAGTAATGCTGGTTCATCACTTCATCCAGATATAAAAGTTCATGTAAGTTTCACTTAATTAGCTTTAGGAGATTAATTTTGGTTTTAAGGCTTTTATAACAACTCACTTTCTGACTCACTGGATTATGTTTGGAATGTCTTGAAAATGTCATATGTAGGAGTCAATTTTAAATAGAAGGGTGTAGAGTTTAACAGCACTGGATCAAGGTCAGGGACTGCAGAGCAAACAGGCTAAGTATTTCACAGAGATCAGCTGGGAGCTTTAATATATAATGAAACACTTAATCAGGTTAAGACTTTTTCTTAAACTTGCTTTTTTTTGTTTTTTTGGGGGGTTTAATTTAAGTTTGTTTGGGTATTTTTCTTGCTTGTGTTATGAACTACTTATATATAGCATATTTAGATGTGCCAAAAATGACAAGTCAGTTTTCAGTAAGACTGAAATCTGATGATGTAGTACTGAAACCCCTTTGGAAGTTGTGTTCATCTTCCAGCATGTCGATGGATTTTACTGCTGTCTGAAACAAAGCAATGACAGTAGTTGGCCCTGGGCTAGGTGAGAAAGGCTTCCCAGTTTGGGGCTTGAATCTGTGCTGGATGTGTGCGTCAATAGTTCATTCATTGGTTTCTTTTAGAAATCATATCTTCTAAGTCATATAAGTAGAAGAAAAAAGGCTGTTTGAGTACAGTTGTACTTTAAGATGAACTCCAAGTATGTGATGTGGTCCATAGACAGGAAGATTTTTCTATTTTTGAAACGTTATGTCTTGTAATATTTTGGCATTCATCACAGCTAAATAATTAAAACAGGAAAGTCTAAATTCTTGTTAAACTATTTCAGAGATATTTTTTATCATGCAATAATTGAGGGCTGTACAAGGAGAACTGTCAGTAGTGGTAAAAGCTGAGTAGGACACTAGTAGCTGGAAATAAGCGGGGGGCAGGAACTGTTGTAAAGAAGATGGGAAAGAAATATGTAAGAGGAGATGGCAGCAGAAGGAGGGGAGAGTAAATCATAACAGACCTTATAAAAAATTAAGTACATCAGAATTCTGGAATATGTACACAACAACTAGGTCCTCACGCTGCTTTCTTAGCTATGAAGTGTGTCCAGTGGGTGGCTTAAAGTATTCTGAACAATAGCTGTAGATGAAAGAATACCATGTTGTTTTACAGTGCAACACACCTTTTTATGCTGAGAAATGTTGAATTATGCCATTCTTTTGTTTTCTTCCTTAGTGCTAGCAATCATAAATTTTTTTTGGTCAGGAAAATAACTTCAATCTCTTTCTGCATTTCTGCGTTCTCACCTGCAACTCGACCCGTTACTATACAGCATATGATGCAGCATGAAAACAAATTTCAAAGAGAAATGTAGTTTGTTGTGGAAAGCATCCAAAACTAGTCTTATCAGCAGTCTGCTATTTGTAGTTATATAGCATACCTTTTTTGACTTGGAAATCTTAATTCCACAAAAAAATCATACTGTTATAATTTCAGGGCACAGACCAGAATATTCAATAGTATTAGTATATGTAAATAACTGTTTCCTATGATTTACATTCAAACTGTATGCAATTAACTATCATGATTTAATTAAGAAATATTATGTTGTTGCATACTTTAAAACTTTAAAGTTATTTGGAATGCCTCAAATATTTATGAACTTCAGGGATTAACTTCCTTATGAATAATACAACTTTTGTTGTGGTGTAATCCAAACTAAATTACCTGATTATTTTGTGGGATTATACAGTCATTGTGTATACATCATAAAAAAATTCACTAGCTGTTATTTAAATAATTATGTATAACTCAGCATGCGGATCTGTTAAAGTATATGACACTTGTTTTATTTATAGGAGGTAAATTTTCAAGTGAAATTTTCAAGGTAAATTTACTTCACAGTGATTTTTAGAAAATAATGCAGAACTGTTAAGTGTGTAGTTATTTTTTTAAAATGTATAAATTGTATTCTAGTTAATTCCTGCTTCAGAAGGAAGATTAAAGGGATGGTTTTTTTGTTTAACTTATGCTTGAGTGGCGTAATTTGCACTAACCACAGTTTGAAAAAAGATTTTGGATTTATGATGGGAGATGATTTAAGAGTTAGCATAGGATAATGAATTAGTGTTAACTCCTTCCATAGGATATAATATACCATTGATTTTATGTACTAATTTTCACTATAAAATATTTAAACATCTATCTTGGGCATGCTAATGCTCATTAATATATCTTAAATGTAAATGTAAATCATCTTCAAGACTCATTTGAAAATTGATTACTTAAAATTAAGTTTGTTCTGTTCGATAAATTAAGCTAGTTCTTCAGGTGTGAGGTGACTTAATGTTGTTGAGACCTTACGGTACTATATGGCATGCGTTGCTATCTTTGAGGAGTTCTACCCAGTTGCAGGAAGGCATCTTTTGTTTAGGAAATGGAAGATACTAACAGTGCTTCTTTCTTTGTGAGAGGAAAACTTGGGGAAAATTTGTGCACTACTTCTATGAAGCAGCAGTAGTTGATCAGTAGAAGCTGCTCAGTTCTATGCAGGATTCTACATAATGAGACTTAAATCTTGGCTGTCTTTGTCATCACAGCTTATAGCTCACATCTAGATTTCCATTTCCTTCTGTTTCTTCTGGGAGTGAAAGGCCTTCTAGGAAGTGGTTTGGAGAGTTTTTTACATTTTCTCTGATTTTCTGGTCAGTAGAGACAACATAGGTGAGGAACACAGAAATAGTATTAGAAAGTTCCAGCCAAGGTTTACAAGAAGATGGGGAGTGTGCACAGGTTCCAGAGGCAGAAGGTATCTGTGAGGCTGACCAGCCAACTTCATGCCTTGCATTTTGCAGGGTCAAGCAGGGTTTTACTGAATGGCCGGGTGAGTTTAAATTGAGACATTGAGATATGGGTAGGGTCTCAAAGTCTACTTCAGATTAACTCTCTGTGAACATGCCTGTCGTGTGGCAGCTCTGAGGGACAGAAGTCAGTATAAGTAAAAGCACTATTAGTCTGTTCTGCTTGATACCTTCCACAGTGACTCATGTTCATAGCAGCATTGTTGCTGTGCAACACTCATGCTGTGTAGCTAGCACCCTTAACAGAAACATGCTCTTCTTTTTAGAGAGAAGTTGAGGGTAAACCGAACAGCTACAGTTTGCCTCCTTCCTTAACACTGTCTTACAGAAAAATGTATGGAGGAATGACATAAGTGAGCAGAGGATACTTATTCTCTATTATGTGGTGCTGCTGCTGATGCTCTAGAAACCCTACTGTGAGGATGAGGATTTTGGAAATAAAGAAAAAAATAACCCTACAAATTATTGGCAATACTCAGTTAAAAATAATTTATATATATTCTGACATTCCTCAACTTTTGAAATCACTGTGCTGTTTCTCAAGTAGTCTGAAATACATTCAGAATGGTTCTTATTGATATCTTGCTGGTAGGCAGCTACTTGAAGAGCCTTGGCAAGTATGATGTGCTTTACGTGTGGATGTCCTTGAAGATGTGTAAATTTAAGAGGCTGCCAAAGAGCATCTTTAGGTTAAGGCAGCTTAAACTAAACTGCTGCACTGATGATTGCCTAATTAGATAACTGTTTTCTAACTCTTGGAACCATACATACATTGTAAAAATAGTTCAGCGGCAAGTTTTCCCTTGCACATAGTTGTCCTTTTTGTCTCTTTTGTGTTACTATTTGATCATTAAAGGTGAAGTCCAAAATAAGCAGCTGTTCAGAAATATGCTCTGTTTTCAACTTGTATTTTCTTCTTACAGATGAAAATATGTAGAAAAAGGCAACATGTGCTTTGCCTTGAAGTGGGTTATTTACACTTAAAACCTCACAGTAAACATAGTGATCAATTGAGTCATAAATTCAGATGTTTTGTACCAGTGAATGTTTTACCTAAAATATCAAAAAGGATTTAGGAAGTTTTGACTATTGAAGCTTGAGATAAGCATGAACACCTGCTTTCTTTTGTGAACAGCCAACACTGATTGCATATATATCATAATAATTTTTGTGGCTTTTCCCTCATTTAAGGCTGTGAACGCCACATTCTTGTACATTTTAAAGTAATAACTGTAATTACTGTGATAATTAGAGCATACTTTACCAAATACATTTACAGTCATAGAGGAATATAATCTTTTAGCATATCTTTTACAGAAATTAGTTCATTAGTAATGACAATGGAATCACTGTTACTGGTTTTGCTCTAGAACGTGACTGGGAAAATACTTTGTCTTTAGTATCAGGACACAACTATTACTGGGACACAGTTTCGAGTTCTAGAAGTACTGATTTAAATCCAGAATTTTTACCTTCTGTGTAAGTGTGTGAGCTTCTGTATACAGCTTCTGACTATATTTTAAAACATCTTATTAGAAAAGCCAGAATTATTCCGAAGGGAAGATTTAAGACTTTGTTTGGAGACAACAAGATTCTGAAGATGGGACTGTTTTGGGACTCACACCTGTTTGCTTCATTCTTTATTAGAAAATTAAAAGTAGCATTCCCATTTATTTATTTTTAAATTTTGTTTGTTCTTTGGACTGCTGTTCTGAGAAACGTAGCTGTTTTCATACACCAAGAAGGGAATAAAAATTAACCAATTTCTCTCTTATTTTTTTTTAATTGTGCTGTAGCATTGGTATAAAAGATCATACTGTTGAATTTTCCAGTGAGGTGGTTTAAGTAGACAGTGTCTGGGGATTTTGTCCTAACCTCTGAGGCATATAAAGAGTTCTAATATGTAGTGTGTTCTAACATGGGACATCACAGGAACTCAAGAGAAGCAGCAAACAGGTGTTCTGGAAGCTACAGGGACTGTAAAACACATCAGATACATAAAAACTTATGTTTGAAGTTCTGAGCATAATAACCTTGTTTTGGGGGATTGAAGTCCCACTAGGAGTGGAGAAATAGAATTGGGAACAGTTAGTAAATAAGCATTATATTTGTCTAGTATGTGTGGTGAAATGCTAAATCTATTACACTGTTTGGAAAGAAAAATGCTGAGGAGGACTTAGAATAGCTGCAGTGAATTTGTTATCCAAGCTTGCATTTATGCTACTTACTGCAGTCTACTCATTCATGTAAATAAAGCCTTGTTAGATCTATAGTCACTTCTCACGTATATATTTTGGTGTGAAAGACCAAGGGAGGTTTTAATACTTAGCACCAGAAATGAGTTTTTTATAGTAATGTAAGAATAGAAATAGCAATGGCTGATACATTAGAAATACTTTTAGAGAAATGCACGTTTGTCTCATTCAAAATTATTATTGCAATAATTACATCTGACCTGAACTTTCTATAACAAATCATATAAAGTCTGAGATGGCCGATGAGTGGATAGAAAGAAGGTGTACGCTGACTGTAGTTCTTCTCTCTTTTGCCATGCTAAGGTTATATTATGCTTGCTGCTCAACCTTTCAGCTGCTCTTTTCTGTTGGAGCAGTCATAAGCACAGCAGTTCATGACCATACAGTATGTGAGAAGCTGGTTATAGTATCAGTATCTAGGCTTCATGGGTCTCATATAGCAAGCATACGTTCTTTTTACGTAACACCCATTTTAATAACTTACTACAATGTATCCTGTGTATTAGCTTGGGGTTTTTTCCAAATGTGCAAGAATGACACTGTACATGCAGTTTGGAATGTTGACGTTCATAAAATCCTATGTATTAAACAACTGAGAATAGCTTTTCTTTCCCCACAGAAAAACAAAGGAGTGGTATGGTTTGGTGTTTGGGTTTTGTCGCCTAGAATGTTGGTGGCACTTTTCTATTCATAAGATTGTTTCTAATATTGGTATCACTTGAAAATTGCACAGAATTGTGTTGTAAAATTCCTTACTTTTGTGACCTTGCAATGTGATGATGTAGTAGTGGAATTCTTCGGCAATAAACGAGCTGTTGCGCAGTGGAAATGATGCTTCAGGGCTGCAGCAGAATTTGAAAGGGGAGCATGGTGTGATAGGAGCGCTCCTGCAGTTTCCGTGGCAACTGGGCAGTGCCAGGCTGTTTGCATTGCAGAAGGCAGTGGGTAGTGGGCGCTTCAGTACATGCCAGTATTTATTAAGACTGTAAGGACAGCAATTTCTGTCTACTGCATTGCAATTTATGGCTAATTTAAAGTTCCAGTCTTTTGCAGTGCCAGCTGCTTTCAACTTCCATTCCCTCTAAGTGGAAACAGATAATTGGCAATGGTTAACAATGTGTCCTTATACCAGCAGCTCCAAGTGCATCCATTATCCTCCGAAGTTGCATGATGTATACAGGGAAGGGAAAGAAAATTAGCTATTCTGCTGAGGCTGCAGTGGCTTTCTGTTTTGTTTGTGTTTTGGTTTTTATTTGTTTGCTTATTTGGGGTTGGGGGTTTTGTTATTAGTGTTGGGTTTTTTTGAAACAGCAAGAATGTTTCATAAGTAATTTTGGACACTTCAGGAAGAACCACAGTTAAAATCTCTGCAGTTAAGCCAACATACACAGAACTTGTTCTTTGAAG
The DNA here is from genome assembly GCF_023634155.1 of Falco peregrinus. NCBI lineage: Eukaryota > Metazoa > Chordata > Aves > Falconiformes > Falconidae > Falco > Falco peregrinus. The sequence continues at coordinate 10,021,596 of NC_073723.1, forward strand.
GAGTTTCAATTTAATGAGTTTCAGAAAGAATGTAAGATTTCTTTACATGATCAAAAGTTTGTTAGTTTTTTTTTTAATTATTAGCAGAGCATGGAGTTTTCTTTTGTGTACAGCATCCTTGCCTTCTGTGGTGAGGAATTTTTTACTTTATAATCAGTTTGTTTTCAAGATCCAAGTCCATCATATACTTAACAATGTAAAATTCTAAATAAAGATATACTGGCTTAGGAAAGGGATCTGCAATGAGATACCAGCTACATCACAATCTCTGCTTATACATACTTGGAATTTGTGCCCATTGGCTTAATGAAAGCAACTATCATGTTTGCATCAATTTATCTGATCTGGATCATTACTGGAGCTATGCCACAGAACTTAAAATATTATGTTTTCTGTGCCATGACATTGGGAGAGGTTGCCTAGACCAGTTGTGGATGCTCCATCCCTGGAAGTGTTGGATGGGCCAGGTTGGATGGGGCTTTGAGAAACATGGTCTAGTGGAAGGTGGAACCATGACAGGGGGTTAGAACTAGATGATCTTTAAAGTCTCTTCTAACCCAAACCATTCTATGATGATGTCTCAGTAGTTTTGTGTACACGGTTATTAGAGCAGTGTTGGCTGCTGTTCTTCCTGCCGGTTTGGAATGTAAGCAGAACAAAACAAACAAATCTTCCTGAATGTGTCTGAGAAGGCAGCTCTGTAGCCCTCCCTGAAGGGTCTGAAAGGGATGCTGGACTCAGAGTTTTTTCTTGGTGGTTATTCTACTCAGTGGCCACTCACTTTCATTTGCTACAATGGGAAGAGTCTAGAGCCTCCTTTGGTTCTTTCTGCCATTCCTCTGTCTCTAAAAATTCATTCTTCAACTGTTAATTTTAAAAAAATTAAAATACGTACAAAAACTCCTTCAGCACTGTGATTTTTGGCTGTTCTTATTTTCATTACAACATTTCTCTTTAATTTTTTGAAGTGGTTTATAATCATGTGTCCACTCATATAATGAAACATCTCTATTTTGAGGTTTATAGACATAAAAGCAAGATGTGAAAAGAATGACCTTTGCTTTAGTGGGCATTGAATCTGGCCTCTAGTGTCAGTCATTTTACACCATATCTAGAGTAAACTTACTTTTCATTAGAGACTACACTATATTCTTGAGTGACTTCATTAATATTTGTTCATTGTTTTAAATTCCTGTCATGTAAACAGGCATTATGGAGTGGGAAGTGCTGAGTATGAAAAGTCAGCAAATGAAGTGAGTGGGTGGTAACAGGCCAAAGCTGATTTTCAGAAGGTTGATTTCTAGAATAGAAAAAAAATCACACTTAGAGTGGATTTCTTATGGGACTAATAAGAATCCCCATAATAGGAATTACTGTTTCCATGTGTTCTGAACTAGTCCCCCACCTCCCATGACTGCTCTGTCTATGTATTAAGTTTTCCCCTTCTCTCTTTCATTTGATTTCATTATCAATGCATATTAACCAATTTGGAATTATCTGCTTGGTTACAGGTTTTGATCATGGTTTTTCTGCTAGAGTAGCCTGTATTTTTAGCAATCTTTGAATATTATGGATGAAATTAAATGCATTTGTTTTAATTGTTTTAGAGTAGAAAGGAAACCCCGTACATTTAAAACAGATCTCTTTACTCCAAATGTATTGGTTTTGTGTGTACATAGTAATGTAAAAACCTTTACATAATTTTCCAAATTCCTGCAAACTGGGTGTGCAGATTTTAAATGTAGGTCAAGATCATCCTCCAGTACGTTACGTACATATCACTATCCTCCTTTTCAGTAAAGCATTTCACTGTCAATTCTGATGACGAATCAACAAAGATAAAGTATTCATGTTTTAGAATTCATTACTATAGTATTGATTACCTATTAGAATATTGTTTTCTTCTAATCTCTTGCTGTAGAAAAAAGAATTTACTTTCCTCTCTATGTAGTTTTAGTATGAATTTATCAACTAAAAAATAGCCTGTATGTTATGTTAAGATACTCTATGGAACAACAGTGTCTTTATGATAAAATTCAGTATAAGATTCGCAGTACTTGGCATCTTAGCAGGTATTTTTGGGCAAGAAAACAAGCATAAAATGAACATGGGGACTGCTTTGTCTCGGTTTTGCTGACACTGACATTCAGTATTGGAGTAGGAGAACTTTGGTTGAACGTCTGTTGGAGTTGGTAGAATTATTTGGTTTTGACTGACATTCTTATGCCACTCAGTTATTTTCAAAATCACTTGTCAGTAAACTTGTCTCGGAGAAAACAGAAGTAATCTGATGGTGTCAAAATGCAAAAGAATCATTTAGGTTTATTCCTTGAACAGTTATAGCAGTGTAATATGCAGGGATTGTTATTCTGGGTGATGGTGGGGGGATCAGGTGGTTTTGGTCATTTGTTTTTTGTTTTTATTCCCTACCCCCTTGAGGTCCATATTGGGAAGAAAATAAGTTGTTGGTTGTGAGGAGCCATACCTGCATTCTGTTAGGGCTGTATATTGTGCAAAGTACAGGATGAACTCAAACCCTTTAGCTGTCAGAAATATACCCACCACTGCTTCTCCCTTTGTTTTATTTAAGGACTTGCTATATTTTGTACTAACTGTCCTCACAGAAGTTACTTCTGCCTCTGCTTTTAATTTGGACAACCCAGGAGACTTTCTTGTCTGCTTATGCCATACAACTTCATTTGTATGTGCTTAGTGTTTGTATAGAGCACAGTAAGCAGCATTGGGAGTTTTTCTTGCTAGCTTTTGAATGACAGTTTTAGTAGTTCACATGGCTGTCAAAGGAAAGTACATGAGAATCAAGGCCTGTGGTTTTATTCCAGCTTTTTTGGCAAGTAAAACACATTGCCTTCATTTCTAGTAAGAAATAATCACAATGGAATAGAACTTGGTTTTGTTAAAGTGGGGCTTAATTAGATTTTTTTTAAAAAAATAATCCATTAGAATGTTAAGAGTTCCTGACTCTAGGTTTTCTACCACAGAACAAGGTAGAACATCATGAAGTATAGATGATTACTGGTTCATCATGTCTCCTCTTATCCTACTACTATTTTGTAGTTAAGCGTTCCCATGGTATTTAAGAGGTTACTGCTTACGCATTCACATCCCGGTTTCAGCTGTGATAGTTAATTTACTTCTTAGTAGCTGGTACAGTGCTGTATTTCAGATTTAGTGTGAGAATAATGTTGGTAACACACTGATGGTTTAGTTGTTGCTAAGTAGTGCTTACTCTAAGCCAAGGACTCTTCAGTTTCCCATGCTTTGCTAGTGAGGAGGGGCACAAGAAGGCAAGAGGGAGCAGAGCCAGGACAGCTGGCTTGAACTAGCCAAAGGGATATTCCACAAAATAGAACATCTTACTTGGTATATAAATCAGGGGTGAGTTAGGGCTTGCTGATCACTGCTTGGGGACTGGCTGGGCATCGGTCAGCGAGTGGTGAGGAATTATATTGAGCATCACTCACCCTTCTTGGATTTTATTCCTCTCTATCTTCTTGTTGTTTCCCTTTCCATCATCATCATCATCACCATTATTATTACTAATTTGGTGGTAGCAATGGTAATATTATTTATTATTTCAATTATTAAACTGTTCTTCTCTCAGCCCATAGGTTTTACCTTTTTGTGATTCTCATCCCCATCCCAGTGAGGTGGGGAGAGTGAATGAGTGGCTGCGTGGTACTTAGTTGCCAGCTGGGGTTAAACAACAATAATTCAGAAGAAGCATTAAGAATAACTGATATTTTTTTGACTGTGTAAAGAGAGAGGATATCTTTTTGAATTCTATCATCATTTGCATTCAGCTTCTATAACACTGAAAATTATTGCTTTACCTATACATTTATTAATTGGGTGATATGCTTATATGGTAAAAATGTGACCCACCTGTTTTTTCTACTTTATTAGTGTGTGTATATGTGTAGTCATTAATATAATAAAAATTTTGCCTCTTCTGTGTTGTTCTATTTTACCATATGATCTTTTACATACTGAGCTGTTACTTTATGAATATGTAAATGTTTTGATAAGCAGTAATTTACTATGTATCCTACCAGTGGATGTGGAGAGCTCAGACACCTATTAGCTTTTTCCAGAGAAAACGCTGTGACTATTAGCATTGCTAGTGATTTTGGGGGGGATCGTTTTCTGATCAGATTCTTCGCTTGGAAATACTTCAGAGCTCCTTCCTTTTTCTAGGTAAATTGAAAGTAAGTTTAGAAACTCAAAACAGAGCATGTGAACATGGGTATGTCTGCTGTGTGCATTCTTCTGATGCAGAGATGACTGACAAGGTAATTCATGTGAGATAGTATTTCTAATGGCATTTGGTTACAGAGCTTGTTTAGCTGAAAACTGAACAGCTCTAGAAGTTTAGAAGTTATTGCATTACAACCAAGTATACCTTTTTATAAAGGTGTATGGGTAAATAAAGAAATTATAGTATGTTTATATAATGTTTGTATTATATAAATAATGACAGACTATTCTTTGTGTCAAAGCTAACTGAAATTTCCCTAAATTCTTGAATTAGTAAATTTCTTATGCCAAACTTCTGCTTTTCAACAGAACCCCTTTTCCAAGTATAATCTTTTCATGAGTTTCAGTTCTGTCAGCTGATTTGCACTTTTTCCATGAGCTAAATAATATTGGCATCTTTAAAATCTCAAAAAATAAAGGAAAGATTCTAGCAAAACTGTTGTTTATTTGGAAAGCAGTAGGCAGGAACCCCAGTTTTTCTGTGAGGTGATCCAGGACCCTCTTCCATCATGAGGGGTGCTTCTCCAGGACAAAAGGTCAGTTGATCATTCTGCTCTGACAGCCCTGGAAGGAACCACATCAGGGGCCTTCGGTTGCTGTGACAGGATTACTGGGGTTCCCCAGCCTGTTGCTGTTCCTCTGTGCTCCTTTGTGCTTAAGGAGTTTAGCCTTTAATCAGACAACCTAAGAAAGCCTTCTGCAGTTAATGCAATACCATGTTGAATCTGAACACGTGCAATTGCTTACGACTTTGATCTGGAGAGGCTGGTATACACCGTAATGCTAGTTAATATCTCTTTCTGACGCTTACTCATTATAGGTAGAATGCACATGACCCTCAACAAATGTGGTTTTTTTGGTGGTTTTGAGGGTTGCTTTGTAAAGCGGCATCAGTGTGATGGCAAATACAAGCAAAGGCTGAGCACAGCTATATTATTTCCTCCAAGCACCACAGATGGGCATTTATGGTGAGTTGTTCGCTATCAGGTCTGCTAACGTGAAGCTCACTTCAGATGTATTTGTATCATTGTTCAGATTTGAGACACTTCCTGAAAGTGTTTGAGTTTAGGGGGTGGCAAATACTTTAAAATCAGCAACAAAAGTTCTTTTAAGATCTAGAAGCATTAACATTTAATTTTTAACATAAATTTTAAGAACAAAGTGCAAATGCATCCACCACCAATAGATACAGAAATCAAGCACTACAATCCAGTGTGTTTAACTAACCTAAATATATTATCCATTTATTAAATGGTATGCAATTGTGTTACTTCACTAAAGACAGTATTATATGTAATTGCAACATTATTAATATACATTTAATGTGATACTGAAATATCCAAATTTACCCGTCTTGATAGACTGCAAATTCTTATTGATTCTGTGATAAAGCAACTACTACAAGCGTTGAATAACAATGACAATCATTTATTGAGCAGTTTACTCAGTGTAAAAGTCATAGACTAATAATCCAGTTTACTTTCCAGTATCTGTCTGTGGACTTTTAAATTATTCCCTAGCTTTTGATGTTCATTAGTCACTGGAAATGAAAATTGCAAGGAAACCAATAGTGCATAATTTGGAACATTTCAAATGTTTATGGATTTCTTAGCATGATTAGAAAATACAAGTGATACTGCTTTCAGATCAATAGAGGCACATATTAAGTACTACAATAACTGTCTTCTCAAGGACAATGTTTTAACATCGTTGGAAGTGATGCTGTAACTACTCATTTTTTACATCTTCATTAGTGAGCAATGAAAACAGCAGGTTAAAAAAAGTCTTAAGCAGTTGTGGGTTTTTTTTATTAAGCTCTTCTTGGCACAGTTAATTATCAATTTAATAGTTATCTACTGATATTCAGTAATGCTGCTTTAAGGTTTCAATGGTTCCTGAACTTCAGTTACAGTCATAATATTGGTAGTGAAAAATATCAACTAGGAGTTGTATATAAAATAGCTTTGATAAAGTCCTTTCCCTCTTAAACTGAAATTTCGTAAACAAATGTTGATTCACTCTGCCTGAGCAAACTTATTATGATGTCCTTGGCTTGGCATATCAATCTCTAGAAATGCATTAAAATGCAAATTCATGTATTTCAGCCCTTGAGCTGTTTCATTCCATCCTTGAAGAAAACCACAAAAAAAACCAACAAGTACCTGTAATTGTCCACAAGGTATTAAACAAAATAATCAGTTATTTAAGAATAATCAGATAGAGGTTGTTTTATTTTTTAAATTAACAGTGTTTAAACAAAATTTAATTGTGGGTTTAAATTCAATTTTTAATAGGACATGTCTTTTACTACTTTTTTGTAAGTACCCTTTTAAAAATAAATGTAAGCTTCTGAAAATGAACTGATGTAAAAAAGCCTGTCTGCTAGAGGAGGACATACTGTTAGGATCTTTCTGTCACATTTATCAAAAGAAATAAAGCTGAAAAGCTATAGATAATGCAGGTTCTAGAGCTATCCCTCAGAATAAACTAAATGGTATTTGAGTTCTCACAGGCTTGATGTTACATGTTCCTTTATGATAGCAAACAAAAAGAGAATATTCTAAAAGGAAAGAAGTCATAGCTCTCACAAAATCATTAATTTGGTTAAATCTGGATAACAATAGGGGGAAAGAAGATCCAGGATAAAGAACAGGGTGGTGGTTGTCTGTAGAGTTGGCAAGTGGAGTGCAGTTTGCTTCAGAACAAATAATTTCAGTTAATACATATTTCCAAGATGTAAGTTAAATTTAATTGCAAGCATTATGAGAAAGATCTATATGTCCACTAGTGGATAGTTTAGTGAAGGAGCAGACAAGAAATACTGGGGTGGAGACAAAACTGTTTGGAAAGCAGCTGTGAAAATAAATGTCAGAGCTGGTGGCAAGATTTCATCTTGAATACCACATTTATGTTGAAACCCATCTTGAGATGTAACTTACCACTGTTAAATGGTGCAGTCATTTTATAAGATAGGGAAAAGATCATAATGTGAAATACCACTCACACACACACACACACGCATTTGCTCTGTGTAGTTGGGAAAGAAACAAATAGACCAAAGTGCATTTCCAGCCTTGCATAATTCTTCATGGGGTTTTGTGGTACTGACATTATTGAGATGAAAGTTTAGGAAAGGAATACATTAAGACATTTAACATCTGCATGTCTACAATACACGTTGGCCAGGTTAATTTGATTTCAACTCATCTTGGAAATTAAGCAGTTCAGGATCTGTCTAGCAGAGTACTGGGAGACAATCTAGAAATCCTGGGAAAGTGGCAAATAAACCAGAAGAGAATACAGAAAGCAAAAGGGCTGGAAGGCTCCATCTGTCACTGCTGAACTGACAGAAAACTAAAAGGAAGTACATTGCTTACATTGCTTATATATAATGTACAGGGTATGGCCTGCAAAGGCACCCAGTGAACAGAAACCTTCCGTGGTTAACTGAGGAGCCCACAAAATGTGGGTATTGCTCAAGTGATTACTATTGGGGCAGTGGTGCTTTCATACCATCTCCACCTTTACCATGGGAGGATAAAAGTGGGGCAAAAGGAAGGCATACTGGAACAGATCTTTGTTAGGATATTCAGTGCATGTATGATTAATTACAAAGCTTACTTGAGTTTAGTTCCTGGAGTTTTAATTGGTAAGAGAAGGAATATAATAGTGTGGATTACAATCTTGGATCGTGCATTGTGTACCTTTCAGATATAAATCCCAGAAGAACCCTGTGATTTGTTATGTATTGTGATTAAGTAATAGCAAATTTAATCCAAGGTAACATTGGAATCACTATAATACATCAGAAGAAAACTACAGAATTTAATATTAGATGAACATTCATATATAAGATTCACTTAGAGGGAAATAAGCCATCTCTTTTTGACTTTATCTGCTTTGCCTTGTGATCAATTTATGTATTTCAAATGTAAAGCAAGATGAGTAAAAGACCTGTAGTACTGCTAAAAGAAGAGTTCAAATGTTTGAACTAGTCTCTTTTGGGCTCTCTCAGGTTATTCCATTTCTTTTTTAAGATAGAAGCCATTTTTTTTTTTTCTCTTAAGATAAAAATGTGGCTAAGGTTCTTGATGGATTACCTCAAACTTTTAATTGGATTCCAAGTTTTATGACTAAGTCTTTAAGTTGTGTGGGCATTCATTTATTTTCAGTGACCAACACTTAATGCTTTAGATAGTCTTCATTTAAGGATTCTGTTTCCAGGTAAGTCAGTATGCCTGCTCTATTTTTTAAAACGTGCCTACTTCTCATAGAACAGTTGTCTGCATTGTAAAATAACAGTGTTCTATTGGAAGCTTTTAAGTGAAACCACTGTAATTTAGTTTGCTTAATGTCAGACATGAGTCCACACTACTATAGAAGTGCTGTAAATGTCAAAACAAATCAATTTTTCAAATGTCAGACTGGCATTAGTGAAAGCTCAGTTCCTTTCACTAAGGATACTCTCCTAATTCATAACTAATACTGTAACATCTTATACCATGGCCATTTATAACAGAAGAGATACATGTAGGTGCTACCTTTGTTACGGATTTGTTTTCACAATTCAGATAGATCCTTCAGACGCCTCTGTATTATGATGACAGAAGTTTCAAATCATTGAATAATCTAGGTGGGAAGGGAACCTCAGAAGGTCAGCTAGTCTGCTCAAAGCAAGGTGCACTTTGAAGTTTGATCAAGTTGCTCAGGGCTTGTTCAGTCAAACCTCCACTATCACAGATGATGAAGATTCCACAGTCTTCCTGTCCAAGCTGTTTTAGTGCCTAGTGAAAAAAACAAAACAATATCCAAAAAACAAACACACACGCTGCCAGACAACCCTCTGAGAAGAGTTTGGTTTAGTCATGTTTATAGCCCACCTTTAGGTAGCAGAAGCATGCTGTTAGATCCCTAGATAAGCTTATCTTGAGGCAAAACTGAGCTTCCTCACCCTCTCCTTTTATTTCATGTGCTGCAGCTCTCCCACTGTCTTAGCAGCCCTCCATTTGAATCTTTCATCTTTTGATCTGTCTCTCACACTGGAGGACACCAAACTGGACATAACGTGCACAGTATTCCCCATGTACCTTCCTGTGTTTCAGACAGAGGAGAAGAATCACTGCCCTTGATCGCTGACTGTGCTTTTGGTAATGCAGCCCAGGGAGTGGGTAGCCATTACTGCTGCAACGTTTCACTGATGACCATGTTGAATCCAGGGTCCACTGGAGCTTCAAATAATTTTCTATTCTGTTACCTGTATCTCTGCATGTTTTGTTTGTTTTCTTGTTTTGGTTTGTCTTTGTCCTAGGTGCAGAACTTGACTTTTATATATATATATATATATTTGTGTGTGTGTGTGTATATATCTGTATATGGCAAAAGGCTTTTGTCTGCCCCTTCCTTCTGCTAATTGAGGTCCCTGTGAGCCCTACCCTGCAACACACAGATGGTTTCCCCATATTTGGTGTCAACAGCAAACTTACAGAGTGCATTCTATCTTCTTGTCCAGGTTTTAATAAAGAAGTTACAGAATACTGCATTTAATAACAGCCTCTGAGGAATGCCACTAGTAGTTAGCTGCCAGCTGAACTTCAAGCCATTGATCATTATTCTTTGAGCTCAGGAGTCTAGCTGGTTTTCCACCCAACCTTCTATATGGTCCATTTCCCCCCAGATTGAATACCAAGGTTGTCTAGGAGATGATGTCAAAGACATTCCTAGACTTAAGGTACACAACATCCCCTGCTCTCCCCTTGCCCACAGTGACTTTTAAAACAGAAATCAGTCAAAGCTAGTCAAGAGTGATTTCACTTGGCCAATTTGTGTGGCTGTTCCCAACCACCTTCTTGTTCAAGCGGCTAAAAATATCTTCCCATAAATGGCCTTGCTGTGTAACTCAGTGAGGTGAGTCTCACTAGCCTGCAGTTCCCTGGATTCACCCCTTTCCCTTTCCCTCCTTTTCCTATTTGTTTTTTTCTGATGGTGTGATCCCCCCCTGATTGTTATGACCCTTTGAAGCTGGTAGAGAGTGACCACACATTAACTGAGTGGCTCCCTCAGCAGCTGTGGATGCATCCCACCTGGTATATGTTGGTTCCTAAATTACTCTTCCCATACTACCAAAGTCCTTCTCTCCCTGGAGATCAGCCCCCTAGTGTGGAAACTTGGGGGACCTGAGGACAACCTCAGCACTGAAAACTGAGGCAATGGTGGCAGTGATTACCTCAGCATTTTCCATGTCACTACTCTCCTTCAGTACCAGGACCACATTTTTGTGATATTCCTTTTATTCATGTTAGTACAATATGCATGTGAAATGTACAATTAAGTATTTGATATTACATGGGAAGCTGGATATTTATCAATTAACAGCTTGGCTACTTTAAGCAAGTGAGTCCTGTCACTGAAGCAAAAACTCCCAAGTGCCTTGATGAATTAGGAAAGAGAATTAGCACAATGTGACTCAGTAAACAAAGTGCAGCTAAATACCACAGCTGCTGTTTTGAATATCTGTGGCCCATCCTTCAAAAAGATTGTGTTTCAAGATCTTTGAGATGGTGAAGACATTTCAGACCACCAACAAAACACAAATTCTGCAACACTGAAAAAAAAATTATTAATGATTCTTCCTGTTTAATCGCTGAGCTGTAATAGTGAAGTATACAAAATAAATGCATGCTATATGGTTGGGCAGGGAATAGCCATGTTACCTATAAATGCAAGATGATCATACTTCTTGCAAGCACAATAGACAGTTGTGCTTTTGCACTGTCTACGTGCATTCCCCCTTGGCCCGCTGTCTAACACTACATGAAAGGTAGTTACTTAGAGAAAGTGTTCTGTGGATACATATGATATTTATACCATTTGGAGACCTCAGTAAATTTTTTACAGATGTGTTGCCTTCACCTAAACACTTAATAAATTCTCACCAAAACAACAAAAAATGTCCTGACAGGTTTAGGTATGCTGTTAGGTGATAACACTTCTTTCCTATATGTATGTATTGTGAATAGCTCACTAATCCTACAGTTACTATATATAAAAAAAATTGCACTTAGTTTTCTTTGTTTAAGGTTTGTAGAAGGTGGCCATTTAATAGTTTTCAAAAAATTATGAGCAACTTTAAGTGCTGTATTCCCAGGTCGTGTGGCTATATATAAACTCTGAGACTGGGGAGTACTCTCCAGCTACTGAGTTTGACTTTTGTCTTAGCATGTTGGTAAAAGAGCCAACAACTGCTTGCCTCCTGCCCCTGTTCCTCACCACCTTTCTCTGGCAAAAAATCTGAGCATGAAAACTGGAGGAGCATCATGAAAGGCCATGGCTCATTAAAGAGTCTTCAGGACATGTATGTTCTCGAGGACATCGTATTACAAGGTAGCTGGCTTATGTGATGTCTTCTCTGATACATTGTGCTTCATGCAAATTGTCACTGGTCTTAAAGAAACTGTAATGCAAAGGCTGAAGAAATGGAAATAGGGTTTTTAAGGGACAGGCCACATCTATTTTTCATACCAATGTGCAAACGAGAGGGAATGACAGGAAATAGGGCTCTTGCAGTTTTGACTAAAACTAATTTGGCTGTTAGTTTGCCTGAACCTATGTTGTAAACCTTTATATGTTTAGCTGATAGAAATTATTTCCAAGGAATGATGGTGCGTAAATGTACAGCAAGAAACATGAATGGAACCCTGTTTGTTTTGTCAAGATTTAAAAAAAACATAATAGCATATACACTGGATTTTTCTTTCCAGGTCAGTGTATCTTTTATTTCCGGTTCAGCCCAGTGCCAAATGTTTGAACACATTTAGGCTTTGGACCTGAAGAAAGTCACAAGTCTTATTTGAGGAATATGTTTCAGCTGGGAGAGAACAACAGAAATGGTACAGCTTTTCAAAACAAAGTTGACTACAAAAAGAAAACAGCTTTAAAAGCTCTTACATGCACAGTGACTTTCATACAGAAATGTAATTTGAGTCGGATCTGAATGTCAACTGTCTGGACATCTGAGCTAGAAAAGTCAGTGGGGCTGGAAATTATACATATTAAAATTACTAACGCTGTCTTCTTTTGTCAAGGAAAGCTTTAACTTCTTTTCCTTTTAATTTAATGAATCGAGAGGGGGGGATCAACTGTCACATCTTTTAAAGCAGTTAAGGTACCTAAGGAAATTGAAATAAAACTGCCACTTGTATTTGTTTTTAAGATTTGTCTGTTTTTTCATAGATTATTCTGTAACATATATCCTGTAATATTAACCTATTGAATTATTACTGTATGAATATGACTAGATATATTTTCTAAAATTAAGCAAGAATAAATCTCAAAGGAAGAATGTACTTAGAGCAGATGTCAATAATCAACAATACCTATAGGCTACATGGGCAAGAATTATCTTTCTTCAAGAATCTTCTTTTGCCCAGTCTTTTTCAAAAGAAATACTTCAAAAGAAGACAGAAGGAATCATATGTTTCATACTGAAACATAATTAATGATAACTATGCCAAGACCGGCTTTGCCACTTTTCTTCAGAAAGTGCTCTTTACTCTTCCTGACACCCTCTTTTATTTAGTAGGACTGACTATTTTCACATTGAGCTATTCGTTATCCTAGGCTTTCATTAGGCAGATCAGCTCTTTACTTTGCAATGACTACGTAGTTTTCTTAACGTTCTTTGTTCTTCATTTTAACAGTATGTTTAAAAACTACTCAGTCTTAAAACATTCCCATTCTGTCTACTTGATTTTTCTCTGTATGTTTGGATATGTAAATTTAGAAAATGCCTTTGACTGTGCAGCCCATATGAGTGCTGTTTGCTCAGCTGGTAAGATACAACTTGAAAGGAATTATTCAACATTGTGTCAGGATGTGCATGTTCAATAAAAAGTCAGAATAAAATGTAACATCACAGATATTTTTTTTTCATTTGGGATAAATAATAATAGATTATTTGTATCAAACCAGTTGTTTACTTCAGGATTGAAACCTGTGGATCAGTAATTCCATTATATTACAGGTATTTAAATAGTGTACTGTAAAGTCAACAAACAGAAGAGTTGTGCTTTTTGGATTATTCCTTTTGTTGATTTCAGAATCTAAAACATTCACCTTTACAAGTCTCATTTAATTTTTAATTCACTATACAGTGTGATTTATTTTTTTTAAGCCACCTCACTTGATGTAGGGCTCAAAACAGACAGAAAAGTTGAACTTCTTTAAAAGTTTAAGTTTTGAAAGCTATTATTTTGGCTATAATAGTCTTCCTTGAAAGTGATTTAGCCTTCTGTGAACATCTCGGTAATTGCTGGTTGTCTCTCAGGAGTGATAGGTGGTAGACTCTAGTTCTGACTGAGCATGTTCTCTCAGGTGGAGAGTTGCAAAAGCAGTATTTTGGACTAATGAGGATTACTCAGCATGCTTCCTTAAAGGCAATGCAAAGTCTAAAAGGACTTCATTTCCCTAATCTGTTTGATTATGTGCCACTCCACCCCACTTCTGTCTTCTCCAGTTTTTAGTGAACACTTTTTAAAATGTCTGAAAAACAGGAAATAAAAGAATTTTATAATTATATTCTAATGAGTACGTAGTCTTGAGAATACAAGTACTCTTCTCAAAATTAGCAATCATTCCTGGAGGACTCATCCTTTCATAGAGAGTTTATCAGCAGGAATAGCTGTCACATCTCAGTAACAGTAAAGGAAAATCCTGCCTTGCAAAACACAGCACTTGACTCAAACATTGTCCAACTGGTAAAGAATTCCAGGCCGTTATATTTTAACCTTGTTTTATCTAGTTGAGGTATTTCAAAATTGATAAATCTTTAAACTTCAGAGAAGTTTACATACTATTGTGGTGTTTAGTCCTGGGGCACACTCAGTTCGCCCCTGGAAGTCTTCAAATCCTTGGGATTATTGTTTGAACGTTGCATTTTTGCATGTACCAGTGTAATGACTTTGGAATAGTTTTAACTGAAACAGTTTGTTCCTAACATTTTATTCTACCATTCTCAACCAAAAATCATGCTTATAAACACAGGCTAGTTGAAATGATACTCCTTATTTTCCCAAACCAATACATTTAATTTCCCAATTTCTCATGTATCATATTATTAAATGGCAATATAAATATCCCTCCCTGACCTAGTGATGATGCTTTTGTTCCCATATCTTTTACAAGGGTTGGGGAGCAGTTTAAAAATCTATTGAAGTCATTTACAATGTTTTCACCCAAGAAGGAAGTTCACCCAAAGCGAAGTTTGGCAGTGTAATTTTTAAACTATGGGATTTACCTCTTGCAACTTACTTAAAGGACATATTTCAGTGTACTGAGCACAGAACAAGTGTATCCCTTGGTTTTAGTGCTCATACCGCTTCTGGTAAGGCATATGGGTTGTAGGGTAATATAATGTATGTACTACTCAGAACCAGTGTTACTTCTAAGAGTGTTTGTAAAATGTCTATCCACACTGTTTCAGTGGTGTTGAATACGTAAAGGAGTAATTTGGCTAGGAAACACTAAAAGTTTAAACTTGATATTACTCCTACCTAATCAGTAGCATCTGTGGCAGTAATTCCAACATTATTGGATTGAATGTTTTTTGTTATTCACTCAGTCACACGTGTAATCTATTAAGTTTTGGTGATCCCCAACAAAATGATTTGCATTGCTTTTTACCAATAAATTTAGCACCAAACCACAGAAGGCTTTAATTATTTGTTCTAATGCATATCTGGTTCTGTACTGAAAGTATCTAGAACATCAGGTGTCACTCTTGGTATTCAGTCCATTCAGTATGATGTCATACCTTCACAAAATCACACTGCTGTGGGGGACTGAAGCAATGATTATAGCAGAGGGATCTTTGCTGTCTCTTTGACAAAATTGCAGGATGAAGTTTACTGGTCTTGAAATAAATGTTTTCATATTAAGCAAAACATTGCTTGTTCAATTTTACTAAATAATAATCATTAGCATTTATACTATTTGGTTTGGGCGGGTTATTTTGTGGTGTGTTTCCCCGCTCCCCCCCCCCCCCCCCCCAAAAAAAAAAAAAAAAGTAATCTCAAGCTAATTTTAATTGAATAAACAGTAAAAATTAAACTTACTGTTACACAAAAATTATAGAATAGCCTTAAACTTTATTGGTGACAGATTAAAAAAATTAAATGTGACACAAAGGAGGTAACCTTTTCTGGGTTAAAGAGAAAGGTAACCATATAATTCTGGTTCTAGGATATGGTAGATGTCATATGTACTCCTCAGAATTTTGTTTCTGTATAAAATACACAGAGAAAGTTCTTTTCATTGACTAATTTCTCGCTCATTCAACAGATGCACAGTCGAGCAAATTTCATGGGTTCTGCCAGCTTTTTGCAGCCTTTTAATACTTTTAGGAGCTACAAAATCTGTTTTATTTCTATTACAATACATGTTTACATGCATTTTAAGTAAGAATATCTGTGCTTTTAAATATATAATACATTTACTACATATTAACAAGTATAATTTTTTAAATGTACACTTGTATTTTAATTAGTAACTGTAAATAACTACTTAGGTTTTATTTAATTCTGATATAAAGAAGAAATAAAAGTAGAAATTACTGGAATACAGCCTACAGATTGTTTGTAGGACAAGAAAGGAAGTGTGTGTGGGTCTTTTTGGTTTTGTTTTCTTTTTAATTTTGTTTTGAATGTAATATATTTATCTGTTTCTTAAATACAGAACTCCTGGCACATATATTTAAAAATATTTGTAGTGCTTGGAAAAACAGACTGCAGATGGCTGGATTTGTGAGTTTTAAGTTTTTGGGGTATTAATTATAGCACATATTATGCAAAACAATTTCAAAACCAAGGTTTGCCAAAGACAACTTTCAAAAAGAGCACAATATGTAATACAAAGAATTCATTTTATTTCTGTAAAAACAGTTAATGTCAGGGAGGGCCTGAAAGCATAGAAAGACATCGGCATTGGGATTTTAGTAGGGTGCTGTATATATAGTAGGCTCTTAATAGTTACAGAATTTTACTCATAGTCTTTTACGTTGTAAATATTAAGAATTTATTCCAAACCAGCTCAGATATACAAACACCATTCTTACTGTTCAGATGGATCAGTTGGAACATTTTTATCTGCACATTTGTTTAATCTCATTATTTTTGATCAAACAAATATGAAGTAAGAAGACAGAAGAAGGTAACTTAGTTGTGAATAGGGGTTGGGGTGGGGTAGAGAGAGAGAATTAGAAAAAATTTCTCTCTTCCTTCCCCCCAGTTTTATTCTGTGGGTATGCCATTTATATGCTTTTCATCAAAGTGTGCGAAATGGCAGGCTGTGCTTTGTCTGCAAATTAAGCAAGGGGTGTTTTTTTTACAAATACAGTAGGGACATGAGAACTAAGCCTTTGCTAGAGAACATGGTCTGCTGCTTACTGTACTCATTGGAGCTTAACATGCCACCACTTGACAGGGTGCCCTGTTAGTGCGCTTCCACGTGCCACACCTCTTCTCCTCTTTACCGAGCCAAATGGTGTGCTACCTTGTTGAAACTTGACCTTGACATTTGCTAAAATGCTGTCTTACATCACTGTGCAGCTACTCTCTGGTTTTTTTCCTCTGGTAAAGATATCCCGCCCTTGCTGTGTGCAGCACCGACATAGTGCTGTGTCTGAACTGTTAATCTGCTGCTGTTACAGGATCTTCTTTCCAGTCTGCCTCTGCAAAGGTGCTCAGCTTTTAAGGAGGCCTTCTCAGTCTGCCCCAGCTACGGTGTCCCCAGGGCATTGTGTTCAGTCTTGCAGTTACGTTATAATTTTAACTCTAGTTATGGCACTTCAGTCTCTGTCCGTGAACCGTATCACTTACATTTCTTTGGTACTGCCTCATAATTGTTTTGTCGTCTCTCTGTGCTATAAAACCCATCAGAAAAAATACAGCACAGCAGGCAGTCCTAAGGCTGTGTACAGGTAGCTGGCATGGTCAGTCCAACCTCATTTCAGTCTCAGTTTCTCTTAGGAAAAGTGTAAGAAATAAAAGGTGAGCAAGACTAATTGCTCTGTGGCTGGCAGCACATTGGACCTCTGTTTCCTTGGTGCTGTCAGTCTGCTTTTATATACATATATATATATATATACACGCACACACAATTGCAGACACTTTCCATTCGTTTACTGTGGGAGAGATCCCTTGGAAAGATGAAGATCAGAACTAAGTTGCTGTACTGCCACATGAATTATTCTGGTGGCTACAGGCCCCACTTTTTTGTGGCATGTTCTTGAAGCAATGTTGGATTACAAAGAGACTCCATGGGATTGAGGTCTGTACCAAAAAGCAATGTGCAGGTGGAACTCCTATGAAATTGAAGGTAAATAAAGAAAGCTTACTTGCAAGACCTGGTGGGAATTCCCCCAACTTAGCAATGTGGCAGGTTTAGAACATATTTTACTGTTTCCACTATCTTGTGTTTAACTGATTATATATTAATCTTTTCAGAAGTTGGTAATTTGATAAGATGAAAGGTATAACTTACAAATTTCTGGCTGTATGAGGACAATTTGTGTGTTCTATTTGGAGCCTACCATAATGTGAGACTTTGACAGAAACTTTTCTATACTGTCTGGTCACCTTTCCTTTTTAATGCTGTGAATTGCTAAACAAAGTTATTTTTTCTTCTGTTGTGTACTTCCATTTCATCTTCCTGCACAGACAGCACCTCTGATTACTTACAGAAGAGTGTGGTGTGTGGTTAAGTTTTGTGTCGAGAAACAGGACAGCTACCATTGGCTTGTGATAGCTTAGGGCTGTGTTTTGGTGAGCAGTGTAGTGTGTGTGTGTGTGTGCTATTTGCACTGAGGTGACGATGGAAAGAATACGGGTAGTGCTCTTCCGTCGAGGAATAATGGAGGAGCAAGAAGCAGAGTCCAGGCTGTCTGTTGACTAGGAAGCTTATTCCACACCAAAAATGTCTTTGTTTTGTTCACAACTTCAGTGTGCAGCCAGATTTTGCCCTTGAGTGTCTCTCCATTGGTTATACTTACAGAAGTTATACTGCTTTTTTTCACGACAAACTCTCCTTAATTTACACTTTATGCTCAAGCCCTCTACATTTCCTTATAGAATGGCAGTTTTAAACAGGAACAGGAAATTTGCTGAAGAGTTCTACATCTCATTTCGTCATTATAAGCAGAAGAGACAGGGCATGTACTTACAGAAATACTACATGTTTTAATCCTGATTTTCCTGAGTAAACAAAGAGCTGTAGCTGTGATAGGTGTTGGGTTTTTTTTAAAACTTAGATCATACTAGACAATGACTTTTATACTTTGTGGCAGCATGTCCTTTTTTTCTTCTTCCATATGATAAAAGGAAAATTAAAGTTTGATTCCCTTAGTGTTCAGAGAATCCAGGCAATGAATTCTTTATTGTGCCAGCTACATAATAAGTGAATTTTTTTGTCACCTGTTCCATATCTTGGTATGAATACAGGGGACAAACAACTGTATTTGTAATGGTGAGAAGTCATGATTATTATATTATCCTCTACACTTTCTGTAATTGAAGGTAAAGAGGCAATGATGCTACAACAAAAAAAAAAAATGCCTGTGTAGGTGTACACAGATGGGTTATGTGGTTGGGCTTGTGTATCAGAATGCTGAAGCCTAACTCATAATGAAACTGTTGGAAATTGATCTTACATTGTCTTTTATTAATTTGTGTTTCGTATGCTTTTCAGCAACTTACAGTGCAGTGAATTAACCGTTTACAAACAACATTCACACACACAACCCAAATCTAAACCAAACACACCCTCTACATAAATTTGCAAAGAACGACCTTTGGTTTTTTGGTGGTTTAGGTTTTTTTGTTTGCTTGTTTGTTTGTTTGTTTTCCCCCGGTAAAAGCATTGGTTTTATTTTAGTGTGACAACTAATTGTGAAGATGAAGTCTGTGATCTGCAAAACTAATAGAGTGTCTTTTGGTACAGATTGGCTCCATTTCATCTCTGTCCTGTGCTGCAGCAAGTCCAAATTCACCCATGTGTTTTATGATGTTCTCGCTAGAGAAAAGACAAAACAACAAGACCTTTATGGAGCTGAGCATGTACTTTATGGCAAGCTGACTGCTAGCTGTAGCGCAACTCATTAGCCAGATACTACTAAGAGCAAAAACTGTTGTCATTTTCCTACCTTTCCTTAGTAAGGACACTGATTTGTATCTCTCTTCAATATGTGGCTACTAGGTGTTATTTCAAACAAATTGTGGGATTTAAATTACCTGCCCATCATTAAAGTTGATTGATAGTCACCTGAAGGGTCAAAAATTGAGTAATCTAAGACTGATAACACAATCCTGTATATTTCATTTACTTGAGAATCTAGGCTAAAAGCAAGATAACACTTTGCCTTCTTACACCACTGAGCACAAGAATGAACAATATCAGACCTGTGGGGTTTTTCACTTTAATTACACTTGTCTTGGCACTGACAATAATTTTTCATGTCAGGAATGTTTGCTTCAGCAATAGACTGCAGCTTTCATTTGCATACTTGTGTGTGAAGCAGAAATACTATATTATACTCACATAACTGAAACTTAATTGATACTTGCAGATTTGTGCTTTACTGATGCGTAAGTCATGGTTTGGTTTTTGTTTCTTTTGTTGTTTGTTTGGGGTTTTTTTTGTCAGAGAAACTTGGTAATACACCTTTAATTTTATAGTTGTATTTATAGTGCAAGCCTGACTCCCTGAAGATGACTATCTTAGTCTGCTAAAGCTAATGTAAGGGTATAGGGTTTGTCAGAATACATAGTTAATATCTCATCAGCATAAGAGGCAAAGACAAGGGACAGGATAAGTAATAAATTAGATACCCAGATATGTAAACCCTAAGGAAGAGGAGATAATAGAGAAAATTAAAAACACCTCTCTGGTCATTAATCAGCGGACAACTGAAGGAATCATTTAGAACTTTGATGAAGTATAACTAGACCTTTGTAATTGAAAAGAGGAAACTATTATTGGGCCTCATGGGAAAGAACAAAGTTTTTATGGGATTTTTGAGGGGGCTTTGGGGATTGTATTAAACATCAAGGGATATTCTGAAGAGATTTTGTGAATGTGTAGAATTTATATGATATTTAGAAGGGCCAAAGGCAGGGAAAGGTGGGGACAGAGGTGGATCAGAAAGGAGCAAGCATGGGAAAGTAGAGAAGTGAGATAGAAAGTGCCAGCTGCATGTAAGCAACTGGTCAGTATGCTTGTGGGTCCCAGCCCTGTGCCTGATCACTGTAATCTGTCCTGCCTTACTGATTGGTTCCTACCTATTTTCTATGTGACTTCTGTTCTATGTCTGGAAGAGATGGGACCTACTAACAAATTTTAAGCCAGGCTAGCTGGCAAGTAAGAGGAGGGGAGGGCAGCATCTTCAAAGACCCAGGACCTGAGCTGATGACCAGGTACGGCTGGTATAATCCAGGCAGGGATATTTGATTAATTTAGCCCATGCCAATATTGAATGAATCCATGAATATCAATGTGCTTGTGAGGTGAAAGTGTATGTCCTGCTAAATAGGCTTTGCATTCATCTTGCGTTTAAACATATTTGGCATAATTAAGTTCTGTTCAGGTGTTTATATGCTTGAATACAAACAATAATTTCCTTGAGGATTTTGTGCTTGTGAATAGCTTCTTTGCAAATTTTTGCTGGGTTTTGTAACAGACAAGATATCTATGTAGTTTACTAAAACAGAAGATAAATTTTTTTCAGCTTTACCAAATGCCCAAGAAATGACTTTTATAATTTATAATGTTTTGTATTTCCAAGTACAAAACATGAATACTCTTAATATTTTTAGATAAATTCTGAACATCAACGTGTGATGATTCTTAATCAGACTTCTATTCAGTTTTACTTATACAGTAACTGTTGTTCTGTCTTACAAGCCTAGATTTAATTCTCTGCTGGTTCTTGGCAAGGAAATCATTTTAAAAGTTTCCCTGCAAGGATGTGTGGGTTTACTAGGCAGTATAACAGCTAGTAAATCCCAGGGAACACTCATGTTGAAAATACACTTTGGAGGTTTGTTGGTAACACTTGCTTAGAAGCTGTTCATTTTTAGTTTTCGGTCTTGTTTTGTATTTTAATCCTGAATTCACATTTGGTATATGAGCTGTAGTATTTGAGACTTATGAACAACATTGCATCTGAGGTCATTGGTGTCAGTCACTAAAAATAAATTCTGAGCAGCTAGGTTTACAGGGTGAAAGCCTGGGGGCAATGAAGTCCTCTCTCCAGGGTTGTCTGCAACAGCCTGATGTCACACACATTGCTGAAAAAGGAGCAGAGCTGGTCCTAATCCCTGGAAAGGCTTTCTGCTTCAGAAATGGTAATGAGAAGAGTTAGATGAGATGAAATAGGATTCACCGTGTTCTCAGGAGGGAAAAGGGAGTTTGTGTGATATAAGCAGTAATGGGAATTTTGGTGAGAAGATTAATATTTTATTTCAAAGTTCTGGATTGTTGCTTTTTCCCTGTTGCTGTTGAGATAGCTGTTTCAGCCTTTTAAATAACATTTGGCTTCACTGTACCATTCTGAGTGATCATTAATTTGACAGTAACACCTGACTTCCTTTTGGTTTTATGCCACTTTATATTGTCGGAATAAGTAGATCTTTAATAGGTCAGACTTGAAAATTACTTACTTTTCTCACATGCCGGTCTGTTGCAGATGTCTCCAAAAATAAAAAGTATTATTTTTGAATATATGAATTGAATTTTGAATTATATATGAACTATTATACTTAGGATTTTCTTGCACAAATACACATAAGTATATACGAAACTGTTATACTTAGGATTATCATGCACAAAATGGATGGGAAGGAATAAAAAGCACTGTTAGCCCTCCTTTTCCATCCTTCATACCACTATCTGATACCATTTGCACACAGTCATATGATGCCATAATTAAATAGAGCTGCTGTTTGTGCATGTTCCTCTGTATCCTGCTGGTGCTGCCTACATGCTATGGCTGTTACAGACTTTGTGAATAAATATGATACCTGGTTGTTTTGCATGGGGAAGAGCTGTTTCATTTTCATGCAAGTGAGAAAGGCACTCAGACTGTAAAGTATTGTTTAAAATGCCACCTATTATTGATAATACCGTAAAGGCAGGACAGTATCAATTATCTTACATCCCTTCAGGTGCTGTGAACCCCAAGTTGTGCAACCTTGAATGGGCTTCCCATTAGGCTGTAGTATTTCTTGTCTGTGGAAGCAATTTTTAATTGTTCAAATTCTTACAGGATTTTCTTAGAAGAAAATAATGCTTTTCATAATTTCTGCTGTCAAAAGGAAAAGGATGTCCACATGAGAATTTCTTCCTGCAGTTTTATGTAAAGGATGAGCAGGTGGTGGAATCACTGGTACTGATTGGGAGCTGCTTACAGGCTCCTCTGTTACCATCAAAGATGAAGTTTATCCTGTGGCCATGGAATATGTGCACCACTGGCCTCAGTGTCAGCTGTGCATGTAGGACAGCATGAGCCTGGACCAATTCAAGTGTTATATTAAGTGGATCACCAGCTTCTTGTTGCACAACAAACTTGTGACCAGGGTCACTATGCTGGTCAAGAAGCAAGATGCTTGGGCTGACCATGACTTCCCTGCTAACCTAGAAGCAGTTGTCCTGGGAGAGCATGAAGACACAATTAATGTAATAACAAAATGAGATTTCTTCTCCATCCCCCTGACTAAATAAAGATAATTAAAGCAGATTAATTATAAAATACTCTTGTGATAAGAGCAAATGATGATGCTGTCTTGAATGTTATGCCACATTCTCTATTTTAGCTACTTTTTTAAGAATGGGCAGGGGAATCTAAATTACTAACAAACTAGACTTCAGATAGCGACTGCTGATTCCATATTAAAACTTCAAAAAGATACTTGTGCTTGTTATTAGATAAAAGTATTAGTGCTTACAATTCATTGTTGCCATACAGATGGTGCTCCAGCACTGAATGGTAATTTCTGAACCAGCATAATTCTCAGTAATGTGAGGTCAGTGTGATAGTCATCTGCGTGGTTTTGGGGGTTTTGTTGTTAGGTTTTTTTCCCCCTCATTCTTTAACTTATCTAGACACACAGCTACAATCTATGCTGTGAGCTAGAGGGTCACAGCTTGTTAATTATTAAAATTAACAGGCTTCTGCTGACTCAGTTCAAGAAGTCTAATACGAAAATAAAAATTCAGCAGGATTCCAAATTTAAACCGAAATTGTTTTAATATTATACTGACAATATCCAGCCACCTTATAAGCAAAAGTAACTTATGAGCAACATGTAAAAGGATTCTCAAAGTCAGATTTTTTTTGGATGGAAGAGAAAAATCAACTTGTTGAATATAATTATGTAAAGCTTTAAAGTCATTCAGCACACGTAAATGAAAGGAAACTTCCAGGGTGAGATAAAACCATGATAAGCAAAATAACAATCATAAAAGTAAACAGTTATTTTTTTAAGAGTAGGGTTTTTTCTTTTCCTGCTTTTGCTTTTTAGTCTGTTATTTGTTGGGGAGAAGGAAATTAAAATAATTAGGATTTTTTTTTTTTTTTCCCCCACCAAACCCCATTTTAATATCTGTGACACCGCTGTCTAGGTCAAAGCCAGATTCTTATCATTAAAAAACAGGTCTGCAAAAGACAGATCAGTAAAAATGGAGCTTAAATTTCTAGAAGTGTTTGGACTTTTCTTTGGAGTATTTAGGAACAATTGAAAGGATGTTATGATTTTATGCAAGATGTTGCAGTGTAGTCCACTTTTAATCCATAGTTGTTTAAGCATCATTGATGCTTACAGTTAGCAAATATTTCTTAATCATATTTCACTAGTTAGAAGGGTGAAAATTACAAAAAGGCAGCACATCTTTCTATAGTTAATCCAGAATCATAAGAAAAAAACACATATGATGTTGCTGGTATTGAACCTAAATGAATATTTTAGCTTGAACATGGTCAATCTGTAAAAATTTTCATGATAAAGGAAAAGAGCCCTTCTTAGGAAAGAAATCTCAAAATCTAAAGTCTAGGAACACTTGAGATTTTGAGTGGAAATAAAAATTACTTCCCCTTGGCAATTTATGTTAGCATATTCTGCCTCAGGTAATGCCACAGTATGTTCAACTGGTCCTATTTTAGGGACAGGAAGGGAAACAAAATTTTAAAACCAAAGGCAAAGCATTGTTATTCTTGTCACCTTCTATTCAAGTGTATATGAGGTGTTCAGTACTTGACATAAAATCCAAGCATCATCTGAAAATTTTTTATTTCTTCTGTTGCATTAACAGACTGGTAGATGGTTCTAGTCTGAACTGCCTGCGCAGAGAATCCTGTTCTGTCGGTTTTGGGTTTTTTTTTTTAGCTGATTTCCTTTTACCATGAAAAAGTTAACATTGCATTTGATGTTAAAGATGAATTGTGATCATTCTCATCAACTCCAAAAGCACATTTCATAGTGTTTTGCCAGATTTTATACTCATTGTCAATGCTGAGCTATTCCTGGGGAAGCAAGTATATTCTTGTTTGGGACAGGAACAGCATGTGTACAACAAGCAAAAGGTACAAAGCTGTAGCTTCAAATATGTTTTTTGCCTCACATATAGGATTGGAAGAGTTGACAAAAATGGAAATGTGTTTAGAGATGTATACAAGACCTTCACTCACAAAAGGTGCAGTGTGCATGGGTAGAGCTATGTGGTCATGGTGTCACTACCCCCCACTGAGATCTGAAGGCATGCTGTGATGGTTGCTGCTGCTTGTGGGATGATGGACTAAAACTCACTTTGGAAGAAATTGTTGATGAGATGGATATGGCTGTTCCTGGGAACCTCACAGAGTTTTGTCTCCAGGGAAAAGTTTGCCTCATAAAATTTATAGTAATTGTTATAGGAATCTAGTGTTTCTTCTAATAAAACAGAGTAGGTCTACTGCAAAGAGTCAGTCCATAGAAACTACTGTAAGAAGAAATTTATTCAGAGCACACTTTTTGAGCTTGTGGGCTGGATGGCATGTGCATGAAACTCTAGGTACAATATGGATAATTCCAGTGCAGATTTGTTCCCCTCTCCCCATTCCCTTTCCCTTTTTTCTTCTCTCGTCCCCCTTTCCCCTTTCTTTGATTGTATGGACACTTGCTGTAATAGATGATCACAAAGTCAACAAAGCAGTTGTCTAAACTCACAGACACTGCAGGTGTGCATCCCAACAGACTCTTAGTTGAACAGCAGGTGAGTATAAAGAGGATGCACAGGGAAAAGGTTATAAGAGCTGTAGAAAGCAATTTGCAATATAAAATGAAGGCACACTGAAATGCACGTAATTTCTCCTGTGGTCTTTGTTATACCTTCATTGCTTTGCCCCAAAGGACATCAGATACTTTAAAGCCAGGTAAACTGCAACAAAAACAATTATTGATTATGGAGTGAAATAAAGAGACAGGTGATATTCTGTATCATAAAGGTATAATGGTATTGAAGAAATTATATTGCTAAAGAATTCCAAGCTGACACTCTGGGATCCCTGCTTGCTCTTTTTAGTTGCACAGAACAAGAATGAAAGGTCACATTTATCTAGAAGAGCTCCTAAATGCTTAGCCAGGTGTCAGCTTCTGTCATCTTTTCCTATTTGCAAGTAAATGCTGACAAGGTATTGCCTCTTCTCACTCTCATAAATTACAGGAGCACCTGAGGGACAGGCTTGCAAGTCAATCTGATACTGTACATCTTAAAAACCTGTAGGAAGGTGGTGGATTTTGGTTTTGAGGTTTGGTTTTGGTTGTTTTTTTTCTTTTTGTTTGCTTTTTTTTTTTTAAGTATGAGTATTGCACTATTTTAATAACTGAAAAATTGTAGTTGCCTTGCCCCATACTAGGCTCAGCAAAGCATTGCAAAAAAGGGGGGTGAGGGGGGATCAGTCCCACAAGCCTATATAATCTGAGCAGAGTGAAAACAATCATGCATGGGAAGATAACTAAATAGTTGAATTCATGGGATTCGGCATTATCTTGAGTATCACCAACAACCTCCAATACAGAAAGTAGTGTCCGCGTTTCAGCAGCTTCTTGAGTGACACTACTTTCATGCCCAAAACACTCTTTAGCATCTTTTTTTTAATTATTTTTCAGAGGAAACAAAAATCTCAGTGATTTGAAAAGCCTCAGCCTGTGTATCTACCCATGTGCATTTCTGAAAATGGGATAATCACTATCCTTCTAAACCATAATCTGTTTGTTTTTCAGTGAGGATGTGAGTCAGTTTCTTACAGTTTAACCTCAGCTGGAATCTTTCCATTTTGAAAACTGACCTGTACCTTCTATTTACTTTTGTAGTGCAAAGCCAAGGAATTAATGGGAAGAGACATCAAGGAATTATGGATGTTCCTTGAATTTCATAAAGTAATTTTAATTTCAGCTGCCCTTCAAAGCAGACCACTGTAACTTAGGTTTTAGTGGGTTTCACAATCTTAAGGGAACCCTTCTGCCCTCTGATTATAGGGGCTGCATCTGGAAAAGTTCGTAAGCATCTGATAGAAATATGGGCTTTGTAACTGGTTCCGGTTAGGTTCCCTGGGAACTGGAGAACAGACTGGGGAACTGTAGGGTAGTCAAAAGGTTTACAGGCTGCCTCAAACAGTGGTGAAGAAAGGGTAAGGATCACTAACTACTTTTTTGCTCGGTAGTTAATATACTGTGGCAGTTCTGCAAATTCTGTTAATGATTTTCCAGCATTCTGGCAGTATAATTATTTACATACTTAGGAAGAGTGGAAGGGTTAAGCAGCTGGGAAACAAAGTCAGGTTACCATTACATGAGAATATAATTTAAAGTCTCATCTGTTATGTTTAAACCTAGTTTAACAAAGTTTACAGCAATATTAATTTTTAAGGAATTGAGCTTAGTCTCATGTGTTTCAAGGAACTATTCACTTTCCCAGTGTTAAAAATATACAGAAGTCAATAAAAAGCTGGGACACCATTTTACTGAGAAGAGTTGACAGCATAGGGAATGGCTTTTTTAGAAATCATTAAGATGTTTATCTACATGCACACCTAGACACTTCTTCACAACGCTAAGAGAAAAGTAGAAAAATCTGATTTGAAGTTTACATGTTAAAAGTCAGTGTTAGAGTTAAAATAAGTGGAACAGAAGTCTTCTGAGGGAACAGTTGGGCAGAGTGAAACAGGAACACTTGCTTCCACTTCAGTGAGGCAGTTGGTCATACACGATGTCAAAGTCTTTTGATTTGAAACCTCATGGGGAGCCTTCAGATGAACTAAGAGAGCTGTTTTAAAGGCATCCAGTGGAAAAGCCTTCACAGCTGAGCTGGAAAACAAAATTAATATTTCTCTGTATATGTTATTTTATTTCTTTCACCATTTAATTTGCTTTACAGTGTGTCTAAGTAAATGAGTTGTTAGCCTGCAACTACTCAATAATGTAGTAAAGCAGTTGTACTTAGTGGCTTCTTTTAAGGTATCAATAAGAATATTGATTGCTTTTTTGGTGGATTGGGCCTTTTACGTGTAAACAGTGAAACAAAAAGGCTTAAAAAGAGGGAAAATATGCCATATTCCACTGAGATTTGTTTAATATTATATATATATAAACAAAGAAATGGTATATAGTGCAAAAAGGAGAGCACTGCTATGGATCTCAGCCAAAGGCCACTGAAATCAGTAAGGGTATTCGTTGACCTTGGCTGGCTTTCACTGTAACTTAATTGGGCTAATAAATACTTAAAAAACCAGCCTTCTTGCAGGAGTAATCTTAACCTAACTGTTTTTTAAACTTCTAATAAAAGATGTAATTTAATTTTTATGAAAAAACCATCCCTAGTACTATTTTTAAAGAACAAGAAGTGTTAGTCAGTTTGAGGAGCGCTAGTGAACACTTTTTCTTTTGCATTGAGTATGTGAGGCAGCTCCTTCTCAGAAGTACCAGAAAAAATTGTGTCATTGCCATGCTATAGTATGAAGTTGAGAGAATGGATTATTAGATTGAGAAGCTTCAGTATGAAGACAGGAGCAAAAAAAACCCCTGAAAGTTCTGTGGAAGTTATGTCCCCATTTTTTTCACTGGTACCTGGAGAGGCTTTCAGACTAAACATAGCTTCATTGACCTTAGAAACCACAGGATGAATTTGTTGAGTATTTGTTAAATATTTTTGGGCAGTGTTGAAATTTACTCATATACGATTATGTCATATTATCTACCTTCTGAAAAATGAAGCCAAGACTATATTTTACCTGTTCCTGAGGAGGTGAAGAACCATTTAAAAAAAATAAATAATCTGGAATCACAACAAAGGTGTAATAAGTGCTCTGTAGCACAACAAACTTTGAAAGGAGCTTTGATTCAACATGTTGGGATTCTTGCTACAAAGGTATGTGTCATCTAGATGCAGAATTATGTATGTATGTGTGTATATATAAATATATATAATATATAAAAACCAAATTCATAGGTACCACTACCTTATAAACCTGTGGGTAGTCTAAATCTGGGATAGTATACTTCAGGGGGGCTTAACATGAACATCTGAAAAGCATATACCATTACAATGTGCTGCTAAAACACTATGCCAGGCACCAGTCAGTGCAAAAGAGTCTTTGACAACAGCTCTGGTCTCATGATGATCACTGATTCTCATCTGAAGTAATCTCTTGCATCCAGGGGTCCTGCTAGAAGCACCCTCAAGCAGGGTGAGTTTAAGTATCTGAATCCATCGGCTCATGAGCAGAACACTGTAACTTCTCTTTCTCAACAGTGCTTGAGATGTTGCTTTCCTTTTGATTCTGTAACAGCCTCTGATTTTGGGGCTGCTTCTTGCACTATACAAGTAAGCTGCTATGAAGAGTGCCTAGTTTAAGTCTCTCTTTTCTTTCATTGAAATGGATAAGAAATTGTCACTAGCTTTAAACAACAAATTTGTATCTGTTTAGTGCTTACCTCTCCTGAGTATGTGCTTCATAGTTGAAGACTAGGCTACTTCATACTAGGTGTATCTCACTGTGCCTTTCTACCAATACCTCTGGATTATTTTAAAATTGGTTTCTCAGAGTGGTGCTGAATTGCTGTCAAATGCAATTTGTCAGAATGACACCTTTGGCGCAGTGGGTAGTCCTAGGGAAAATACTTTTATATTAGTTGAAAAGAGCGCAATTACCTGCAAGTCATTTTGCATAAAAGATAAATGGGAAGTGTCTCTGACATGCTTGATGGAGGTTAGCAATCCCTTCAAATCTAATCAAACATTGTGGATGTTTTCATTCTTGATGCAATTTCCTTTGCTTCTAATCAGAGTGGAAACAGATGTTTAAATGCAGGTAATACGATTAAATAGGCTGCAGGTAAAATATATATGTCGCTGTTTCATGCTTGAAGGCTCACACTGTGTGTGCTCAGTAAAAGCATATATGTGTATCTAACCTGTGTGCCAGTTGCTATGAAAAGAATGAAAATTTGAGGTTTCTCAGGGGGCTGCGGCTATGTTAAGGTCTTTTAAAGTTGCTGAGAAGAGTGAGATCAGATTAATGGTGGCTACAGTTCACTGATACTTTGGCTACTCTTTAAATATTTATCCATTTAGAGATGCATCTGTTCAACAAATACAGAGGAAGGATGACCTAGTGCTTAGCCTGTTACCTAGCCTTTGAAAGTCAGTTCTCTCTTCTGCCTGTATGTAGTCTATAGGATATTGTACAAACCACATTTTCAAACTGTAAAATACAGTTATTAGTACTGCCACATTTTGATCAATTTTGCAGGGATTTATTAGTTACTGTAAGATGCTCAAGTCATGAAGCAGAAGAGGTGATGTAAATGGCAAGAATAGGTAAGACCAAGATGATTGTGATTGAAGGGCAGAAGTAAACTAGGCAGCAAACAGATCTGATCCCAGTCTCTATCCCTTAATATAGATAGAGAAGGATTGTATGCCTTCACTTTCATGTTGTGGAACATACTGCTTCTGTGTTTTGTTTAGCCTGCAGCTGTAGCTGGAAAACGTAACAAAGCTATAAATTTAGTCTTTTCCCTACTTCCCTTTCTCCCTGCCCCCCACCACTCACTTCTTCCCATCAGTGGGACTGCTGCCTTCCCATGATTTAAGCAGGTATGATGGGGATTCATTTTCTCTTTATACATTTGCATGATAAAGTTTGAAGCAATCCACTTGTAGTTTGTATGTGTGTGGGGTTATTATGAAATGAAAAGGAAATTCAAATATATTAGAAATGTAAAGAAAAGTATAGCACCTGAAGCCATGAGTAAAAATAATGAGATTACCAACTTTGTGTTCCAGAGATTAACTTAGACTCTATTCCCCAAACCACAGTCAATGAATAATTCCTGCTCAAATAGGTATGTGGTGTTAATTCTGGTGGCAGATATTTCAGTCCCTGGATGGAGTTAAACACATCTCCTATTCTGTAAAACTACTTAACTATGCTAACAGTAGCCAGTGGGAACAACACTGTTCCAAACTCAAGCACTGATAGGGGGAGTGGTGTGTGCTCTGAACTGTGTGCACATGGTCAGTGTGGTTGAAATCAGCTGTGTTCATTACAGAACTAATATCAAGGTATATAAATACAAACCCCCAAAAACATAATTCCCTGTTTCTACATTTTGTTTTCCTTAATAGGTGTAGGGAGTAGGAGTTGGGAGGGCAGATTACAACTGATATTTCTATTAACATGTTTTATTTACAAAGCTGTTATCAGTTGAGTCAAGCTGTCATTAACTACATAGCTAGTCAGACAGCAGCCTCTTAAAATGTTTGCTCACACATTAACTCATGGGCAACAGTTGGGAGATGAACCCCAGCTGCAGACTCTGAAGCAAAGGGTTGGACTGGGGTTGGCTAGACTGGACTTAGAACCCACCAGTGGCTTCTATCAGTGGTGTAGATATTCATAAAGGTCTCCACCCATCTTTATCAAAGTTCATTTCACAGTATTATCAATTTATATGATCACTGGCACTTTATTAGATCTATAATCATTACATTCACTTGTAAGCATAAGCTTCTTATGCTACACTATGACTACTATGATTAATAAAGCAATACATACAAATGCAATTAAGCATAGTACAAGGTGCAGCAAAAGGTGCAGAGTAAAATTTCTCTTTGGGTTCTATTCCTTAAAAGTACATCCCTGATGTCTCCCCATGAAATGCTGATAATGGTAGGATGTTTCCAAGTCTTCACATAATTTTTGTTAGCCAGTATGTTCTCTTTTCTCTATTAACATGCATAAGATTATACATACAATAGATCTCCAGCTCTTTTATACAAGTAGATCTTACCCTGCTGTTAGGTATCATGAGAACATAATCCTATAACTTAGCACAGGTAAATTACTGGCAATGGTGGTATATGATAATGATTATCAAAACAATCTCTTGCAGCTCTTATTGTTTGATATTGATGACTTGATCTGACTGGAAAGTGTCAGCTAAGCAAAACTTCTTTCAGAGTAAGATCTGCTTTAAATGTTTTAAACAAACATTCCCAGATAATTTTGTTTCAAAATACAGGAATCAATACCTTTACAAACAAAAAAATAACACCATCTTTAAAAAATCAACACATTTCTACACAAAACAGCATTTAACAGGAATTGCATTACTAGATTCAATGACTGTAGCTGCTCTGTGTGTTACAGAATGACCTAGAAATAAAAATTTGCTTCCGATAAAAGAGACCTGTGCAGTATGAAAATGGATAGTCCCGTATTCATCTCCTCTATCCTAAGGCCAGCAGTGGCTAATCCTTTTGGTCACTGGTGCCAGAATTACTTAAGGAACACTGTAAATTTATTGAGGCTTGTGCCAGTCCAAATATATGTCACTGCCAAGGCTGGTACTACTGTGGAGGGATCACCGTCACTCCTGTAGTCATTTATGAGGTGTTTTAATTCAGAAGCTTAATTTTACTACATTCATTACAGTAAAGCATCCCTTTCTGTATAAATTGTTTCCAGGAGATACTTACGTCTTACCTTTGACTGTATAAAAATGTTCGTGTATTTAGTATGGAAACAAACTTTAAAATAATAATATGGAAACATCTTCAATTTGTTTGCACATGTTCTCTTACAAATTGAGAATAAGATTATTTTTCCCATGTACACACTGTGAGTGTATGATCTCCTTATTTGTTAGTAAGAATGTTCTACTGCAGTATGCTGTACAGCATAAGCCAGTTTTAACTCTGTGAAGAAAAGTTTAGCTGGTATGACCCTAGGCCAATGCTTTTTAATTTTTCATAAGCAATGCCCTGAGGTAGAATATCTATTTTGTATTATATGAGTTTGGTCAGTAGTTAACAAAGGTGAAAAGTCTGTGTGTAGGTAGGACTTTCACCTATCAATTACAACAAAGCAGGGAAACTTCTGCAGCACAGGAACAGTCAAAAAGAGTGTGTCTGATTTGTTTTCTTGACAAAGGGAAGGCAATACAAGAAAATCAACAAATCATTTTATGCTTAGTCATTCAGAAAACTTGTTAGGCATTTTGGAGAAGTGAGATCCAGTGATCTAATAAGGGACAGTAGAGACAGGTCTTAATTTATACAGTACAAATCCATTGTGATTCAATCTTCTGTCTTGTCCTAAAAGAAAGGCTCACTTATATGTAGCACCTAGAACAACTCTCTTAAGTCATCGACTGTTTTTCCTTTGTGTTTCTGATAAGGAATCTCTTAGAAAGGGACCAGTTGCAATGATGGTAAGCAGCACAGCTGAGCAGGATCAGTACTTACTCCACGTATAACTAAGAAATGTGTACGAAAGTCTGTGCAATCTGTTAATTCAAATAAGAACTAAGGGAAAAATAGTACGCCTAATATAAATTGTCTCTGAAGTATAGCTGATCTATATATATGATATGTGAATATTTTTTAACTTACTGATCTTTGAAAATTAATTTAAATTACATTCTTTCTTTGCTTTTTCATGTTCCTTGTCCAACAACATTCACATGCTTTTGCCTTATTAGATTTTTTTTAACTTAATATGATGTTTATTATCAATGCATGTTTTCCAGTGTTAATAGAACTATGGTTTTAATGGGTTATATAATGTGGGTGACCACAAAGTTCAGTGTGAACTTCATCTGCATGAACATGCAGTCTAGGGATGAACAATATGTCTTAAAAAATATAATGTGTGCAGACAGTTGATGAGCAGAAAAAGTGTAAATAGATTAATTAGTTTTTCATTGCAAATTATTCAACAAGGATCTAATATTTACATTCGTTCTCTCTTTTTTGTTGTTGTTTGAAAAAAAAAAAAGCATTGCTTTGGTTTTGAAGCATTTACAATGTAGTGCTTAATAAATTATTGACTGTTTCTATCCAGCTGAAGTTTGTTCCCAACATACTCTGAAGCAGTAGACACAAGGAAAAACTAAAGAAACAGAATAAGAAACAGTGTATATTCCAGGTACATGCTTTAAAGTAAGAAAACAGCTTTTTAATTTAATTTTTAAATTAAATCATCTGATTCTGGAAGAAACCCATAGAGGTATTCAAGGTACTGTATAACAAATAATACCTTACTAAGATACCTGTCGTTCTTTTCCTCCAACATGCTTATAAAATTTCCTTGACCTGAATTATTTGCCATGCACATTAACTTGCTTTCAGGTTTTCTTTGTTTTTAAACACAGTGAATACAGAAAAATGATTCAGATTTTCCCACAAATTAATTTCTCATCTTTAAATTGGAGTAGTCACACCCAGATTACTATCCTTGGAGTTACTGTCGTTCATTTAGAGAACAGATTTCCCATGTGCACTTCTATCTAGACAAAAAACCCTTGAATTAAGAAGTCAGTGTTCAAAAATAAATTTTAGTCAAGGAATTACTTGCAGAGAAGACACTGACAAAAATTACATCTGTAGCCAATTTGTTAGGCTGATAAAAGGAAAGATTTGTTCCATAATATATAATGAAATAATGTTCAGCCTCCTGTATTAACATAAGCTTAATTATACTTGTTTACTCAATATGAGTAATAACTAGGTCTATTTTAAAAAGCAGATGAGTTTCAACTCATTGTAAGCCAGTTATTCTTCTTGTTTGTCATGTTCACTGAATTGAAACTAAAGCAAGCTGAACTAAATTTTTCTATTTCTAATTTAGGATTTTTATTGAAAAAAAACAGATTGAAGAGTTATGTTTATACACTGTTTATGAAATTGGTAAGGAAGGTATTTTGTTCTCACTTCTTATTTAGTTTTAGGATTTAAAATCTCAGTAAACTGGAAAATAATTTATTCTTTCTCCCTGTTGGACTTCAACACACCCCCACACCCCATCCCCCACTTTGAATGCTGTTACTGATTGTTCTGTCTTGGTCCCTTAGGACCGAGAAAAGGGGTTGGAATCAGATCTGCACCTCGCCACCACTGATCTGTACTTTATCTAACATTCACCCCCCCACCCCAAGAATTTGATTTAAACACAAAATTGCACACAATCTGAGCTACAAAATGGTAGGAAATTATAAACATATTTAAGTTTCTGTATCTGTACGCACACAAAATAAATTTCTACTCTTCCATTGTGGTATACATAGTTGTAATGCAAAGCAAGAATAGATTCCATATGAAAACTTTTAATCTGATGACCCTAAAATGTTTTGTAGTAAACTGGTTAGAACATGATAGACAGAGATGTAAATTCAGTCCCCTTCAAGGAGATCAAGAAATCTGAATTGTTAGTGATGAAGAATAACTTTGTTAGTAGTAAAGCACTGTTTGGCAAGTGGACAGTGACAGTACTGCTAGTACTGGTACCTTGTATCTGCTGCATTTTTTTTTTTCTTTGACACTTGCTTGCATCACCAAAAAACAAACAAACAAACAAAACCAAAAAAACCCAAAACCACCCCCCCCAAAAAAAAACAAACACCCCCCCCCAAAAAAAAACCATAAGGTCTGCTGGAAAAGTCTTTGGGGCTAGAAAGCTGATTTTTCTCCATTCTCATCATACCTCTCAGAATGACCTCAAAATAAACTTTAACATAAACCCACTAAGATGAGTAATTGGATTTGAAAGGTTCCTGTATTGAGAACCAGAAGCTTTGCATTTCTGGATACATGTAAATATTGGAATTGCACAATTAGTCAGTGTGGTTAGTAATGAAAATACAGTGTACAGTCTTGCAATTCTTACTGAGGTCAAGATCATTCCAAGTCATTGAAGACTTGAGATACTGTTGATTTTTGAACTGGGAAAATCAGGCAAAGTGGGCTAACCTTTTTTTTCTGGGATGCTTGTGAGGCTGCCTGACGTGATCCTTCTCTTTGTGTGCTGCAATAGTATTGTGCTCCCAGAGAAGTAAAAAGAGAATGGGTGGCAAGTATAATTGTGAAAGAACATGTTTGAGTGGACCACAACACTGATTTTACAAAGTGCCTGGATGTTGGCTTCAGGCACTTTTTTGGCTTACCGTCATTGTCAAAAGAAAGGTGGGTACTGTTGGTATGTGATACAAGGACAGAACTACTGCCAGGCTGTACTCACGCTTATCTGCTATCATTTGTAGTTTAGCAAGACAGTAATTAGTACATTTACAGCATTTAGTACACCCACAGACTGGGTCTGAAAATATTACATTCCATGTGAGACAGTTTGATAGGTGTTTGACTGCTAGAAAGGCAGTAAGTGATATTTATGCATGGGTATTGATGGAATTTACTTACGACATGTTTTACAGAATCATAGATTCACAGAATGGTTTGAGTTGGAAGGGACCTTAAAAATCATCGAGTTCCAACCCCCCTGCCGTGGGCAGGGGCACCTTCCACTAGACCAGGTTGCTCAAAGCCCCATTCAACCTGGCCTAGAACACTTCCAAGAATGAGACATCCACAGCCTCTCTGGGCAATTTATTTCAGTGTCTCACCACCCTCACAGTAAAGAATTTTTTCCTAATATCTAAGCTAAATCTATTCTCTTACATTTAAAATTTATTCCCCCTTGTCCTATCGCTAAAGGCCCTTGTAGAAAGTCCATGTCCAGCTTTCTTGTAGACCCCATTTAAGTATTGAATGGCTGCTATAAGGTGTTCCCAGAGCCTTCTCTTCTCCAGGCTGAAAAAAACAACTCTTTCAGCCTGTCCCTAATAGGAGGGTTGCTCCAGGTGTCTAGTCATCTTCATGGCTCTTCTCTGGACTCACTTCAACAAGTCCATGTCCTTTTTATGCTGGTGCTCCAGGGCTGAACACAGTACTGCAGGTGGGGTCTCACAGGAGCGGAGTAGAGGGGGAGAATCACCTCCCTTGACCTTCTGACCATGTTTCTTTTGATGCAGTCCAGGATGTGGTTGGCTTTCTGGGCTGCAATTGCACATTGTTGGGCCATGTTGAGCTGTTCATCCACCAGCACCCCCACATCTTTCTCCTCAGGGCTGCTCTCAATCCATCATCTGCCCAGCCTGTATTGATACCAGATGTTTACTCAACCTAGATGCAGGACCTTGCACTTGGCCTTGTTGAACTTGATGAAGTTCACCTGGACTCACCTCTACAGCTTGTCAGGGTCCCTCTGGATGGCATCCCTTCCCTCCAGCATGTTAACGATACCATACAGCTTAGTGTTGGCAAACTTGCTGAGAGTGCACTCGATGCCACGGTCCATGTCACAGACAAAGATATTGAACAGCACCAATCCCAATACTGTTCCCTGAGGAACACCACTCATCACCAGACTGCTTGGACACCGATATGTTGACTGCAATTCTCTTGCGTGTGACCATCCAGCTAATTCTGTATCCACCAAGTGTCCACATCTTAAAACCAGGTCTCTCCAGTTTAGAGACAAGGATGTTTTGTGGGACAGTGTCAAAATTTTGCACAAGTCCAGGTAAATGACGTTAGTTTCTCTTCCCTCATCTGTCAGTGCTGTAACCCTGTCATAGAAGGCCACCAAATTTGTCAGACGTGACTTGTCCATAGTGAAGCCATGCTGGTTGTCATCAGTCACCTCTTTATTTTCCATGTGCCTTAAGTGTAGTTTCCAGGAGGATCTGCTCCATGATCTTGCCAGGCATCACAGTGAGACTGATCAACCTATAGTTCCCCAGTTCTTCCTCTTTTCCTTTTTTAAAAATGGGAGTTATGTTTCCCCTTTTCCAGTCAGCGGGAACTTCACCAGACTGCCACAGCTTCTCAAATATGATGGATAGTGGCTTAGCCACTTCATCCACCAGCTCCCTCAGGACCTGCAGAGGCCTCTCATCAGGTCCTATGGACTTGCACACCTGCAGGTTCCTTTGATGGTCTGAAAGCTGATTGTCTCCTGCAGTGGGCGGTTCATCCTCCTAGTCTCCCTGCCTTCACCTTCTGTGAGTGGGGCAGTGTGGTTGGAGAACTTGCTGGTGAAGACTGAGGCAATAAAGTCATTGAGTACCTCAGCCTTCTTCATGTCCCAAGTAACCAGGTCTCCTGTATCCTTCTGGAGAGGGCCCATGTGTTCCCTGGTCTTCCTTTTCTCAGTGATGTGCCTATAGAAGCTTTTCTTGTTGCCCTCAATGTCCCTGGCCAGATTTAATTCTTTCAGGGCTTTGGCTTTCCTAACCTGGTCCCTGGCTGCTTGGACAATGTCTCGGTATTTCTCCCAGGCTACCTGTCCTTTTTTTCACCACTCTGTAGGCTTCCTTTTTGCGATTCAGCTTGTCCAGGAGCCCCTTGTTCATCCATGCAGGCCTTCTGGCGTTTTTCCCTGACTTCCTGGTTTTTTGTGACACGTTGCTCCTGAGCTAGGAGGAGGTGATCCTTGGACGTTAACCAGCTTTCTTTGGCCCCTTTTGCCTCCAGGGCTTTATCCCTTGGTAGGATACCATGGGTATCTGAAGGTACCAGCCGAAAATACCTCTGAAGAGGCCAGCATCTCTCCTCCTGAATTCTAGGGTAGTGATGATGCTGTGTGCCCTCCTCCTTGTCCAAAGGATCTTGACCTTCACTTTATGGTCGCTGCAGCCAAGGATGCCCTTGAGCTTCCCATTCATATTCCCCACCAGCTCTGCCTTACTGGTGAAAACAAGCAAGCTGTAATGCTATAATAGGTGAGAAATCATTTAAGCTGTAATGGGTGAGAAATCATTGTCTTCAAGTTATGTATGTATGTTAAATAATAAGGTCTTATACTGTCTTGTAAGAATTACAGTACATCTTTCTCATTCCCTCCTGTCTTAGGAGGGACTGTGTATCAGTTTTACAGGATTAGAAGGATGAAAGGAAAAAGCAGACACCTGGATAGGTGGGCAGATTTTTTTTCAAATGTGTTGTAATTATCTATTTTTATGAGCTATAAGAAACGAGTGTTTTCTTTGGCTTTTCAATAAAAGCTTTTATTTTCTTCAGCCTATCACTAGCAATGCTTTCTCCTTATCCTCACTTAATGGAGTGTGTGCATAGTATGTGCATTCTTGTGGGTATTTATAAACCAGACTGATGTTCGTTTCCTGTAGGGGCATAGAGAGGGAAAAGCCCCAGCTTCAGAACAGAACGGTCACCCTGCCTGAAAAGAATATAGATAAATTTCACCACTTCTGTCTCTAGGAAGGAAACAGCTGCATTCTCTCCATTCCTACCTTTATCTCTTGAAGTCAGCAAGAACATTGAAGCTTTGTAATGTGCCGTATGAGTTACATAATTTGGACAGTCTAGAACCCACAGAGAACAGGGATTTAAATAAGAACATGCATGAAGAGTGGCTTTATGCTGTGCTGTGCAGCTAAAGCTAAGACAAGTAAACAGGTATAAACTGAAATATGGGAGCTGTAGTCATAGTATGTTTGATATTTCTGGTTCTTAATGTGAAAATAAAAAATAGTCTTCTGTATTGGAATAACAAGACATTTTAGGAAAAAAAAAAAAAACCGACCTCATACAGTATCCTGCAAAGTCAGTACCTATAGTAAATGGATAAAGGAAAGATTTTCAATCACAATAATCTTTATTTTGCACCTTTGGTGTACATCTATCCTAAACTTCCTGCCTCACTCCCTGGTTAAACCAGCAAAAGCTTGTATTTACTTCTGTGGAAGTTGGATCAGGACCACAGTTAATTATTAAAAGCACTTGATATACTGTAATTTGACCTTAATATATTAGTATAGACAGGCAGATATGCACATAAAGCTGTTAGTGCTAGTTTTAGTTTAAGTGTGCTGTGGTACCTCAGGGGCACTGTACAAATCTGCTAAAGAATCAAGAATTCTTTTATTCAGGAGCTAAATCTTCAATTAATGTTTAATAAGAATTTTAACTTTTTCTCCGATGTTATGGAACAGCTCTTAAGAGAACTTGCAGTATGGCAGGAAATGAGGGAAAATTTCATATTTGTTATTCTTTTGAAGAGCTAGGGAACAGTTCAGTACATAGATTGCAGCTCTATGCCCAGTAATTTATATGTCCCCATTAAAAATAAAACATTTTTTATTGATGAAACAATGAATATTAATTTTGATCTTAAAATGAGAGACGTGGGGTTTTTAATATATATCAAAAAAGCCCCCACCTTGATAAACAAGCTTTGAAATCCAGTGCTACTGGTAAAACAGAGGTTTCTTATATATCCCCACACTAAAGGAACACTGGATTTAGATGACTAAATTTACACATCAGTTTGGGACTAACTAGTTTGAAAACTGCATTTTCCCTGTTGCAGTACTCCCCAAACTATCAAGATGCAACAAGATCTTTTACCACCTCATACCAACACACTCTTTATACAGTCCCTCTGCTAGCTTCTTCTCGTCTCACCTCATCCAGGGCATGTGTTTTCTCTCCTCTTGCTTCTTCCTCGGCTGCTCTCTCTTCACTGGTTCTCAACCACCTAACAGAACCAGCCACACCTGCACCTTATCCACATTGGCCACCCCGCCGCCCCTGATGCCAACACACAGCTGTATATTACCAATGCTAATTAACCCAGCTTCATTCCTCTGCACTCCCTTGCTTGCAGATGGTGTCCTCATAGTTGTGTCACAGTGAGTTCTCTGATCTGTGCAGCTATTTGGAAGTCCTAAGCATATCTGGTCAGTTACACTGGTAGTACAGCAACATTTCCCTTTACTCTGGAAAAGCAAATGTGGTGATGGCATTTTATTCTTATGCTGAAAAAATTAAATTCAGTATTTGTGCATTAGCAAGAAAAAGTGAAGACATGGAGGGGACACCTGCAGTCGTTCAGTCTATGAAGTGCGATTCTGAATTAAAACACTGTTTTGGTTTAATGGTTCTGGATTTACAGTATTTCTGTCTACTGCATATACTTCTTTCTATATGACACCATGAAAGCAGAAGAGGAAATGCTAGCCTGGGGTAAAGTTGTTAAATAAGCATTGCAGTACTTAATCTGTACAAAGACCACAGTTGAAGAAGGTACATCTGCATATTCTAATTTCTGATGAAGACAACCTGAACGCATACTCATGCTATCTTTGATGTGAAAGGGGTAAAAGTAAAAAAGAAATGTTTTACTGTATGACTTGAGTATAATTATTTAAATTGGGATTCATGTTTTTGTATCAAAACTTTATTCATTTAAAGTTTAAAGCCCATACTCAATTTTTAGTTTTTTTGATACCAAGTTAAAATTGTCGGAGACTAATAACCCTTATGGAACAGGATGCTTTGAATACTATAATAATTTAACAAAGAATGCGTAGGTTAATCTAGACCTGGTTAAATCCTCTGCATGAAATTCTAATGCATTTTCTCTGTAATTATGGTAGGTTACCAATTGGATGTGCACCTCACCTGGGCACCGTTCCTTTACTCATGTATCAGTGCCTCTTTTTATCGGTTTTGCTCTGCTTTTTGTCTGCATTTCAGGAATGGATTTCTGTCCAAATAGCTCAGCATTTATTTAAATGCCTTCATAACTGACGCTGCAATGTGCTATGTTTGCACAAACATGTTCTGTATAATGATAACATACTTTGTGTGAATTCTACTTTGATTATAAGAATGATACGAGTTCTGTTTGCTTTACTGCTTATCTGTTGGATGTTTTGGCTTTGGATACATTTCTAAATTTCAGCTCAGTAACTTCTTGTTTGTTCTTGATCTTGAAACTCAAGCTCTGCCTCAGTTATGCATTAACATATTCACAAAGTCCCTGAGTGTGCAGTATTACTGACCTTAGTCTACCTTGTTTCTAGAAATCAAGTGGAAAAAATGCATTACAGTGTTCTAGTTCAGTCGCTGTTTAATAATAAGTTAAATAATTCAAAAAATTCAAAGCAGTTTTCCATGAAGAATAGCATTCTTAAATGAATGTCATTACTGACTTGTCAGCTTGTTCTGCTGCAGGCATCAATCTTCAGGGTGTTTCAGAGTGTCCCAGAGAAAGGGAGAACAGAATGTGTTCCTTTCATTTTCACTGGCAGGTTATTCTGAATAAGAATAGCGGCATTTGTTCAGAATGGATGAAGAGAAGTGAAATAGCTGGGCTAAGAAGACCTGAATTGTAGGGTAGGCACAGTACATAGACGTTGAAAATCTGGAGTTCAGTTTCAATTTAAGAATGCATGAATCGAAGCATGTCTCATTTTACAGCACAGCTGAGTAACAGAGGAAATCTGGAACTCAGCCACACAACTGAAATGATCAATAATGGCAATTAACAACAAATGTTTTATGGCAATTTGAAATGTTGCTTCACTTTCTGTAAGTGTAATTAAATTGATCTTCTTCTGCCTTTTAGTTCACCTTGCCTAGTTTTAACTTTCTTTTAAATGGTTCGTAGCAAAAGGGAATTGTCTCTAAGCTAACTTGTCCTCCCAATAATTTTATTACCTTTTTTATATTAGTGCTTCAGCTGCCTTTATAGACTGTCTCTTCTACTGTCTTTTGTCTCCTTATGCATACAGAGATTTCTGTGATGATTTTTTTTTGGGTCCCTACATAGAATCTCATGTTTGAAATTTCTTGTGTTCACTACACTGGCAATTAAATGTGCCTTTCTTGAACCTTGTCTTATTTCAAATCTCTACAAGAATTATCATGTCAGGACTATCCACATGCTGCAGAATAGAAGATAATAAATGGAAAAAGATGGTGACTGGGACTAATTCATGCTGCCAAGAAGAAACACAGTAAAGGACTTTACAGTGAAAATGTCCTGCAATGTTTCACACTTGACACTTCAGATTACAAACTGTTCAGCTAGTCTCAATACTGAAAGCAGTTAAGGAAATAGTCTTTCAGACAGGCACAAAGCATCCTGGGCAGGTCTCCTCGGCTCAAGAAAAGGAGTCTGCAGGAAAAAGGAGATGGTTGTTCCCAGGGTTAATTGGTGTCAGAGTTTTTATTGTTTGTTGTGTTGTAAATCCAAGTGATTTTTAGGCTTTTATAGAAGAATCTGATAGCACAGTTCTGGTAGTATACAGGTCTAACGGGGAGGCTGGGTGCAGGAAAGCTGCTGGTTTTCAGTGCAGCAGTTAAGAATTGTAACTGACAGAATTGCCTTTTGGTTTTGCAGACTCAGTGAATGGAGTCTTGGGTACGTTGCTGAGATTTGTTGCATCTGATGTAGTTTTAAGAGAGCAGTCCACTTGATATACCTGCAGTTTGCTCCAGAAACAGTTTCTCATTATCTTCATTGTGGATTTCATGCCAAGACAGTTGTAGCTTACAGTCACAGATCACCAAGATGAATTGCTGAGATCCTGTGGTCTCAGATTTTGTTGATGGGAATATACACAGATTTGGGATCACTAGTTATCACTGGGAAATGTAGGCTCTTTTCAGAGACCTGCCCACCAGTTCATCTGTAATTGCAGGAGTATTTCCAGTTCTCTCTACTTCTGCATACTGAAGACATCTCATTATTGGGTAAGACACTTCAAAATTAGCTGGGCTCTGTGTGTGTGAAAGAAAGAATAAGCTTTGGGTTTTTTTCTAATGTAATTTTGCTTTTCTTGAAGCTCTTAAGTAGAACTATACAGGCATGGAGGTAGGAAAGGTGCAGTGTTTAGCAAGACAACATGAATTTTGTTTCTCCTCTGATTTGCAAGATTTAAAAATATTTTTCATTTATTTTGCCAGCTCATTTAAATTTTAGTCTGTCCTTCAGTACTGTGGCATTAACTGTACAATGTATATTCTAATGGACAATTACAGTGATATGGAAGGTAAATTTTCTGGGTTTTCCAACTTTGTTTAATGTATTTAACCATACTTGGTTCCTTCTTACCTTTTTTGGGGGGGAGTAAGTTCTTTTTTTGAAAACAGAAAACTAAAGACGAAAAAATGGCCAAAAGCCTCCCAACAATTTTAGCTTAGTTATGTCAATTATAACTCTAATAAAAAACAGATGAGGAGAATTCATGTTTGAAAAGTTAGTGGACTGCAAAAGTTTCCATCTGCTTTGCTTTTCTTTTTTAGAAAGGAATATTTAATTTTAGTAAGAAAGATTTATTTGAGTTGGTAAGTCACACTGTGTTCTTTCTTGATATTTATGCATTGGATTTGTGTGGGTTGGGTTGTTTTACATTTTTTTAAAATTTTTACTAATGACTCATCAACAGTCTATCAGATCAAGAAGACTGCAGAGATTTGTGATGTTGGCAAAAATGGAAAGGTCTCTAGTCAGTGCTTGAAATGTTTTACTTGTTGTTGGTTTATGTTCCTCAAAACTCTGTGGGTATATTATCAAACAGAAGCATTATTCAAGAAGCTTTTATAAGAATTAGGACTTCAGTGCTCATTTCAAGTTTTAGAACTTTTTCATTGTGATTTAATATCAATATAGCGCAGTCTCTGATATGCCCTTCTTCAAATTATCTCATCAACAGACATC
Source organism: Falco peregrinus (assembly GCF_023634155.1). Taxonomy (NCBI): domain Eukaryota; kingdom Metazoa; phylum Chordata; class Aves; order Falconiformes; family Falconidae; genus Falco; species Falco peregrinus. The sequence continues at coordinate 10,065,757 of NC_073723.1, forward strand.
TACAGTTATTATTACTGTAGGCATTTTTTGTTTTATTTCAATAACTTAATGCCATTTTCTTTATTTTCCCTCTATACATGTCCAAATTATAACTAAAATTGTATTTATAATGAGTTTTTTGACCACTAATTGTCTGTCTGTCTGTATCTGTGACCACGGCTTACTATTGTTCCTTTTGTATTAATATTTCACCTAAGCTGTAAAGATACTATAAAAAAAAACAAAATCAAATCAGGTTTTATAGTATTAAATCAAGAAATTGACCTGACAATTCAATTAATCTTCCATTCTGTGCATTTCCAGGAGAAAATTCGGATCATCTTGCTCTTTTATATTCAAGACTAAGCTGTCATTCTGATGCCAATATACTATTCTCCCCCTAATCCAGTGATGATGCCATGAGACACTCTTATTCTCTAACCTGTCCTCATCGTTTCTTCTTTATTTCTGAGTCTTGTGAGCCAACCTATGCATTCACACAGCAGCTCAGTGAACTAAATTGGGAATAACTGATGGGAGTTGGGATAAATTGCCCCCACCCCTGCCTTAGTTGATAGGGACATTAGAGAAAAGGTTGCTATAATAATTTTAGAGCAAGTGTTTCAGGTTGTGATACAGTATGTAGGAAATGAAGCCAGCATGTATGTTAAAACTCATCCCCCGCATGTATGTAGGTCAACAAATTGCTTTTGCTTTATTTTTCCTTTTTTCTTTTGAAACGAGGGAGATGTACTTAATATGTTGTATATGCTCGTTACACAGGCATTCAAGACACCCATATTTTAGAGTTCATGCTAATGCAGAGAGGAGAATAAACAGCACAATTTCAGGAGGACTGTTAGCAGGTCACAAGCCTTGTTGATCAGCAGCTTATGGCACCAGCAGTCAATAGGCTTCTCTATGGCTTCATACCAGAATGGCCAGTTTGTCCATCCTGAGGGCCATAATGGAAAGCAGAAGCCAAGACAGTATGAAAAGAACACTGTGTGGGTGACATAGACTTTGAGGGAGCCAGCACTCTCCCTAGACTTAAAAATAAAACTTCCACAAAGATGAGAGCAGGTGAAGACCTCTGGGGACCTTCTGTGTGCTGATGAAGCTGCTGCCTCCTGAGCAGTTGTGAAGCATCTGCAGAGCTAGAAGGGGAAAGAGCAGCCAGTAGATGTGCGTGCTTACAGTGCAAGTATGGTCTTCCAGATGGCTCTTCAGTTGTTAAGATGTGTTAGCCTTTTTCTCTGTGAAGAAGGTGTAACGTTTTCTGAAGTATTGTAGGATAAATTTTATCAAAATTCATGCCCTATTAAAATCTATTGTGCCTGCTTTTATGTGGAGCTGAACAATGGTAGTCCCCAGTGAAGTCAACTTGCGTTTCTGACATCAGGACAGTATCAGTACTGCAGAAGAACCTTCTCATCTCATTTTCTAATAATTTTGATATCTACATTTTAGTACTTTTAATTTTTTTTGCTTATAATACTCTCTATGCTGATGGACTTGTCAGGATGCTACACAAAGGGAATATTTTCTATGTATGTAGCAGTGAATTGTTCATTTGCAAAGTAAGACAAGGAATAGTACCAGGTTGCTTTTACTTTATGAAAAACAATGTAACCGGATCCCTCTCCAGGAAAGCAGAGAGGAGCTAAGTTGGAGAATAAATAGTGAGGTTTCTTCACTTTACGTTTCATGTAACTTTAGTGTAGGATCACTGAGGTTGCTTTCTGCACTATAAGTTGTTAGTCATACTTAAAATGTCATTTTAGTTTTCTGAGTCTTGACATCTAATCAATACTACTTTGATTTACCTAATCAGGTTTGCATATTTTACTTGAATAATATGTGGGTTGGGATTTCAAGAGCTAACACTTCTCCATTTTCTTCTTTGAGGATTACACGTATGTGTGTAGTATAGACGATAGGACTGTAGCTATTCAACTGCATTCACTGCCAAGAACATTATTGCAAATACTGTTTTTTCTAAAGAGGTCTAGGTTACCTATGGTTACAGGACTTTTTTTCTTTTTTTTTTTCAGTTATTAATACTTTATAGAATCTCAATAAAATAATCCTAATATACATTCTCATTAGAAGTATTTAATAGTATAACAGTAACAGTGTGGAAAAGTTTTGAGGGCTTTTGTGGTTTTGTTTGGTTGGGTTTTTTTTTTCCATTGTGGTATAGAAAAATGTATTGCATACTATACAATGTGATCCCTGAAGCTACAGCCTGCTGTTTTGGGATGATCATAGCACGGCTATCAGTGTTAAGAACCTTGAACTGAAAGTAAGCAGACATTACTGAGGACCTCAGTTTTCAACCCATACTACCAAAGCAAAACTCTTTTGTTTTTCATCTGAGCCATTACTCTATATTAGCAATTATTCATGTTTGTTCTTCTTTTCTATGTGCCATTCTAATGACTTGCTTTATCTAATGAATTGATGACAATTATTTTTGGTGCTACAAAGAATTTGTAAGCAATTGTAAAGTTTAAAGTAAATGGTTATAGTTAGCATTGTAGGGAACTGAAAATGAAGCCATATTTTTATGACACAGAACAAACTCGAATTTTTCTTGAAAATAGCTCTATTTCTTTTAACACTGAGCACAGATATATGTTGGTAAATATATTCCAAATGTCTTTATTTTTTGAACAATCAGTAATTGGTTAGTCAGCAAACACTATACTGTATGTTAAAATGTGGAGAGGAACCACTCACTGTTCTTTCAAATCACAGGCACAAAGCTGTTTTCCTTGCATGGTTAATCAAAGATACCATACCTTTTCCAACAGGAAGAACTCTAAGCTTTAACAGTTTAGGTTACTTTAGCGTGCAACCTATATAGGGGAATTACATAAGAAATTTATTCATGAGGGACTCAAACCACCTGCCTACTGAGATTAATCACTTAATTTCTTAAAGCCTGTTGCCATTAGCATTAACATGAGGATTATGTGAACAAGGGGTGTTCAGTCAGACTCTCACTACTTCATTTTCCTCCTAGCAAAATGAATGCAGAGTGTTGTTTATCTGCATTGGGAATCACTTATGGAAACTTGCCAGACTATGACATCCCCAGAAAACACGATCTTTGAATTGATGCACCTTTTGCAGGTGCCTGTGTAGTTTGACCACAGTGAAGCAATAGCCGGTGTTTCTTTTGGCTTTCTATTTCAGTGATTGTTACTTGCTTGTTTCCAGCGAACCGAATCTTGTGGTTATTTTTAGCAAGTTCCTCCAACCTTAGCCTGTATTTATGATTATATTCTCATGGAAGAAAAGAGTCTGTGGATGCTGCAAGAAAGTTTATCATGATCACTGATCACCACAAATAATGAACAAACTATAAATAATAACAGGTTTGGGGTTTTTTACTCTTCCAGTCATACTGGAAATTATTTTTAATGAACGATAAAGATGACAGGTAGCAAAATCAGAAAGTTAATTGAAACACTGCCAGAAAACAGGTAGTTTTAGTACCTCAGAATAAGTATGTCTATAGTATTTACCAAAATAGGGACTGGGCTTAATCAGTGGCATACAGTTTTCATAGTGTTTTCATAGTGTTTTCATAATTAGCTAATTTCTGACACAGTTGTGCCAAGAGAGTGCCTGGGAATGGCCAGGAGATAACATGGGCCAGAGACCATTCCCAGCTGCCAGTCTGAACAAGGTCCCTCCAACTCTGTGCAAGAGGGGGAGAGTTCAGCTTTATGGATAAGAACAAGGCTGTTTCATGGGCCTCCATCCATTTTGTGAATTAAGATAAAACTTCAGCGTCTCTCAGAAGCTATGGGCAGTATTTTGCTAACAATGTGCTGCTTTCATCCTTATATCAGCTGTGAATGAAAACAGCTTGCAAGTACCTGGGAATAAACTAGCGGGCTAGTTTGTTTATTTTGTAATCGTACTGAGAAAGAACTGCCTAAACTTGATTTTGTTGGTTCTAAAAGATTTGTTTGTTAGTCGGTGGCTGCTGGTCTTTAAGGATTCTCCCATCAGTTTCCTTGGCTCTGCTGGCTAAAGCCAGGGCAGGGCTAAACTCAGCCGTGAGCTTCCTAAGAAAGTGGTGCTCCATTAGTGGAAGAAAATGTCAAGGTTTGTTTTCTTCATTCTCTGGGCAAGCAGCATGGCACAGTTTGTGCCTGTACAACTGTAGTCGGTACCCCTCTGAGGACAGTATGGTAGTTTATCCACCTGCCTATTGGAAACAACTGCTGCTGAGCATTCGATGCTGTGCATAGTTTGCACAAGGAGGGACCTAATGGTCATGAATTAAAAATATGCGGAGAGGTGTGCCAGTAATCAAACACTGTGGGCAGTTGTGTAACATTGCCCAGCCCTGTGCACAGGCCCTGTTTAGTTCGCTGGTACAGACATAACTACGTAGTACAAGTCAAAAGCAGATTTTCTGGTAACAACTCGATTTCCATTCTATTTGTACAGAAATATACAGTGTTCACGTCACAAAGAGAGAAGAAAAAACAGAGAGAGGGAGAACGAGAAAACCAGTCCCTTGGTTCTCTTCTGTAATAAGCTGGTATCACATGTAGGAATCAGTATTAATGCTCTGTCTTTATAAGCCAACAGCATAAGAAGCCCTTACTCTCTCATATGTTACTATTTACTCAGTCTATCAGACATTTATTTAGCTGTACAATGAAAAATCTTCTTGGACAACAGTGGTTTTGCTTTTGGATCACATTTTCAGCTGTTCCTCTCCCATGTCTAATCTCAGATACCTGAGATATATTTCTTTTTGCCATCAAGAGCTTTTCATAGGGAAAATTTTCTACATTTCATATTAAAATTACTGGATTGTTCAGAAACGTGAATGTGGGGTGTGGGTTTTGTTATTAGTTCTGTTTTGTTGTGATTTGGTTTTGGGTGTTTGTTGTTGTTTGATGTTGGGGTTGGGTGGTTTTTTGGGGGGTGCAGAGAAGCACATAGTGTGTTGTGGGCTTTTTATAAGGAGGTCAGCTCTGTATTTTTTAGGATATAAATCTTGTTAATTTCTAAAAACTGAAAGTTTTGCGTGTACATGGAAATAGGTAGATTCAGGTGATGTAGAACATCTACAAAGAGAATATATTTTGTAACTTAGATCGTGCACATTTGCTGGCTACTGAAAGTGTATTACAGTTTTAGTGACTACAACCAAGAACTATAAGCAAAACAAATTATGTTGGATTTTTAAGAAGGCATATCTGTACTTGCTCAGGGTATGTCTTTCCTAGCAAGATATACTGATACTGCTTTCTGATACAAATTTGAGTCTGAAACATTTTAAAAGGAGTAAGGTTGATAGGCAAATATTCACCGCATTCAACATTTGCTTCATTTGTCCTTGAGCAAGTGCTGCAGGTGTTTATTGCTGTTCTTTCTAGTTGAGATTAATATTGATTTTAGATCTAAAATTAAGTACAATTTTCTGCAGCATGCAGCTAAATAATTTGATAATGAAAATCTATCATCATCTTGCTTTGCTGTTACTCATAACTGGCAATTTTAGCAGAAACATTTCTTTGTCATATTGAAATAAAAGCATCAAGACTGACCAAATATTTGGTTGCCCCAAGTAACTTAATCCTGCAGTAACAAAAGATACTTAATAAAATAGTGATGTCATGCTTACATAGCATCCCTTTTGAAGTTGTTTTTCAAGTTTGTTTTGTGTTATAATGCTAAATGGAGTGAAAAATGCTGTTGACAGATCTCCCCAAGAAGAAGTACCTGTCATGTTACCTATCCCTGTACCTGTGTAGTTTGTGTAGCACTGTGGATTAAGTGTCTTAATTCTGGAGACGTTTCATTGCTGGACAAAGAACAGCATGAGTTCTGGTATATAGATATTCTGAAATGTGAGCAACCTCTTGAGGATATCTGGCAAAAAAAGGAGATAGGATTTGTAGAGCAATTGTAAACCCGTTGTTGGGGTTTTTTTGTTTGTTTTTTCTTGTGCAAGCATGTCAAGCTGAAGATGAAACAGTGAAAGAAATTAGAAAGTCTGCAGTAGACACCAGTCTAGTATCTTTTTCAAGGTTGTATAGTTCTCTAGGTATGATACTCCAGTCCTCTAACAGTAACTCCTAAATATGTCATTTGTACTTTTCATTAAATCAGTCCTGCATTTTGAGGGAAGGTTAATAAAAAATACAAATCTGATAGAAGTCCTTGGGATGGTCTAGTAGGAATTTTTCTCTAATCTTAATTTTCACCACTAACCTATTGTGGTTTGACCCCAGCTGGCAACAAAGTACCATGCAGCTGCTCACCCCACCCCTGCCCCTGAAGCATGGAGAGGGGAAAAAGGTAAAACTCAAGGATTCAGATAAGAGCAATTTAATAATTGAAATAATAATTTAAAATATTAGAAATAACAATAGTAATAGTAGTAGTAATAATAATAATAATAACAACAGTTGTAATGAAAAGGAGGGAGAATGGGAGAAGAATAAAATTCAAAGGGTAGGGGAAAAAAATACCCAAGTGATGTACAACACAATTGCTCACCACCCACTGACCAGTGCCCAGCCAGTCCCCAAGCAGCAATCCACCAGCCACAGCCAGCTCCCCCCAGTTTATATACTGAGCATGACGTTCTATGGCATGGACTATCCTCTTGGCTAGTTCAGGTCAGCTGTCCTGGCTGTGTCCCCTCCCAGTTTCTTGCGCTTCTCCAGCCTTCTTGCTGACAGGGCCTGAGAAACCAAAAAGTCCTTGACTTAGTACATACGTTACCCAGCAACAGCTAAAAACATCAGTGTTATCAACATTATTCTCACACCAAATTCAAACACAGCACTGCACCAGCTAGTGAGAAGAAAATTAACTCTATCCCAGCTGAAACCAGAGCACACGTTATTCTCTTTTTACTACTTCCTCATTAATTTTGAAATTCTGGCCCTAATTCACATATTCTTCTGTTTAAGTAACAATTTCTAATGCTATATTGTATCACGTGAATATCCAAAAACTAGATAGGTGAGACCAACTCTGGTTTTTTACTTAAAAAATAAATTGCCTTAACAAAGAGAGCTATCAGGATAAAATAACACAAGCTAAATAACGCGATCTACTTTTCATGTATTAGTATACTTTTTGTTTCAAAATTCTAGAATGCAAATAGGAGAACCTTGATAATTTTAGTATTCTTCATCTTGAAACTAATAGTTCCTGCTAATTTTCCTGTTACTCATGTTGCCCTCTTGTCTGCTTCGTTAATTGCATTCAAACAGACAAGGTGCAATCTAATTTTGGGAACATATAGATGGCTTTTAATTTCTACTCTGCTGTCATTATTGACGAGCTTTACATTTCTTCTCTGAATCTTTGTGGGTGAAGAACATTTGTTTTTATTTTATTTGCAAAATTTATCTCTGGTTTTGATAATTTTTACATTATACCTCTGATTCTGGTGTCAGAAATGCATTCTTTCAGATGAATTATCCAGTTAAGCGTTAATTCATTTAGTGTCTTTGTCCACAAGTACATAGTTGCTGTTTGAGATGTAAGGATATACGACTTAGAGATGGAGCCTATGTCCCTGACAATGTTAGACCCTTCAAACTCTCAACACAGTTGTGGAATTATTTTCCATAATCAGTTTTTCTTTAGTGTGCTCATCAATAACATTTATGAAATAATTTCCTATCAATTTAGTGACTTCCAGGTAAACAAAATGTTAGCTGATATTTTTAGAGGTAAATCGGCCTTGTTGTACCTGTTACCATTTGGCCAGTGATGTACTTCAGGAAGTGACATTTCTTGGGAAAAGTTAATATCCACTTACTAGAAACATTTCAAATATGTGTGTTAATTTTTAATGTAACCAGGAAAACTACAGTTGAGTCTAAAGCTATCCTAGTGAGCTCGTTGGTGCTGGGCCCAGCGCTTGGGCACTACTTGCTTTTGGCAAGATTGCGCTGCGCAGCAGCCGTTCCGGCTGCCAGAACAGGTGGATGCATCTGTGGGGGCCTGTGCTGCCTCCTGCACCGTGGGGGAGGGAGGAGCGGGGAGAACATTCGTTGATCCAATGCAAAAGTTTTCCAGGAAGGGTTTAAACAATCCAGCTGCCAGCAAAATGTCTTTTTCTTTTCTTTTCTCTACACCGCCCACCCCTCCTCTTATTTTTTTACTTCTAAGGTTATTTTGACTCACTCAGACTCTTTGCTCCATATGACCTGTTCTTACTTTTATAACCTATATATCCACGTTCTTTTCATATTTTTATAATCATGATTTACCTTCGTTTTTCCTTAAGGTATTTATCATTCAATAATGATGCTGTAGCACCATTAGCATTTCCCCATGGTTTTTATTATCATTCCTGCTTTTTTTTCCTCTTCTGGCCCCCCGGCTTCCCCTTCTGTGTGTCCTGCACTACTATTTCAAACCCCTGCATTACAATGTCTAAACTGCTGGTATAGATAACTCTTTCATTATTTCTCTTAAAAATATCTTTATTCTTAGAGAGACTCACTTCAACACTTAGTCCCTAAGTGTACCAACGACTTACATCCTTCTTTCAGTATAAGTACTTTCTTCCTCAGTGCTGGAAATTAATGCAGTTCTAGATCCATTACTTTTCCCATTGTTAAACCATGTTTCTTCTTCTAGTGATTAAAACTAGATATTCACATCATTTCAGACTCTGGCAAAATGTTTATCCCTATTTCTTGATTGATGTGTTCTTACTACTCATACCTTTCTCAATTTCCAATGAAATCTGTCTAGAATAGTCCTCTTCTGGTGATCACTTTCAGTTGGTCGTTGAATTTTACATATTCTACATTTCACTTCCTTGTTTATAAAATTGTGTGCCTTATTTTCGTAGAAATTTTTAGAAATCCACCTAAGTTCACCTGTTATTTATTTCAGCTGTTTCTTTGGGTGAGCATATTGATCTTTGATTTCTGCATTTTACTAGGAAAAGTAGGGGAATTTTCTCTGCTCCTTTAAGAATCCATTCTCTTATAACTCAGAACTGATAGTACCATCTGTTTTAATTGAATATATATATATATGTGTGTGTGTATATATCTCATTTGGGTAAATAGATCACTGTGCTAAGAATATTTAGAACAGTCAGTTTAAAATTTTTAAAACAAAACTACCAAATCCATTCAATGATGACACCCTTTGTGCCAATGGTTGGTTATTATGTATTATTAATCATTAATACTGCACACACAAAATAATCTTTGGAAGTCATAACACAAATCAGCTATGAGTATAGGGTAGCACAGAACTAATGGCTACAGTGCTTGATGGTGTTAGTCAATGTAGCAGGCCCAAGAGGTTTATGAGAAAACTCAGTGCAAGCCAGCTACTCATCTTTCTTCTCCTTTCCTCTTTATGCCCGACTTTTTTGTGCTACTTGTCCTGAGAACATCCAGAGGAGTTCTCAGCTGTTCCCTGTGTCACTTATCTTCATTTTGGTTTAGCCAGACATCCCTCATAAGCGTTTGGCAGGGTTTTGCCTATTTGCAGAGTTGTACTTAGTTGCTTCTTAGTTCTTTATCTTCCAAATTCTGTCTCTTGGCTGGCTCACAGCTCTGTATTCTTTTTGTTTGTAACATTAGTCACTGATGCAAAATGCTTGTACATTTTGTGGTCATGCTATCACAGTGTTACACAATATTAATATGCTGTTGTTGGTTGTACATTTCACTGTACTTAAGTTTAAGGGACTTTTATGATTTTTTCCCTGCTTAATACACTTACAATATATAGCAGTACTAGATACCTTTTTTTTTTTTTAATAATTATTTTTACACATATCTGGTAGAGCACATGCCCTTCTGCTGTCTGGATTTAGTGTGTAGATTATCCCATTGCTAATTTTTAAGCAGGACTTGCTTTTCCTGGAGCTAATGTGAATCTGAGTGAATCTCCTGTCTGAGCATTTGTAGATGATCGTATGGGCTATTCTTTTATGGTGTTCTTGTCCTGCATTGGATTCTTTTTTCCCCAGTCTTCTGGGGACAATTAGTTCCTCTCTTCTCTTTTATTCTCAGATCTTTATCTGAAATACTATCACAATAAGACTGAGGTACTCACACCTGGTATGTAGGCTCAATCAGGTTCAATTCCATTCCTAAATAATTTCCATGAGTTATCCACTGAAGCAGAATGTGTGTATCAGAGACACAGGCAGCCTCTGCTTTAACTTTTGCCATTTTGTCCATTATTAGGGTCACTTTTTCTCTCCTTCAGTAATCTTTCTTATTTCTTACAAGTGTTTTAAAAACAAACAAAAAAACCCAAACCAGATATTCCAGCAAGCTTCATGAGCACTCCTGCTTTATCCTGGTCGTTGAGCTGTCTGATGCTCTCCACTGCACCATTTCTGCACTATTTCAGATGTCAAGCAGACAGTATTTCCCACATAAAAGAATTACTTTGAAGAGAGTTAAAAGGTAATGAATGTAGAAATCCATTACAAAGAGGTTTTGCTTTAGTAAACCTTTGGCACTGGAGGCTTGAAAGATGGCAGTATGTGCTTTGTAGAGTGTTAATGCCAGAAAAGTACTGAGAATTCCTTCACATGCCCTGCAGATAGACCAGGTTATATTCTTGGCCTATTCCAATCTCAGCTATGAAAGAAAGACCTCAAAATGAGATTTGAGTTCTAATGTTGATTTAACAGATGATTCACTTTAGAGATGGTACAAATGAAAGCCCTACTAAAGCATTAGTAGATGTAGCTGTCAATAATTTCTTTTTGTCTTTGCTGATGTTTTTGTAGTTTCACATGTGATAAGAATTTAGACCAGAAGCATCTGAAATATTTTGTGATATTACTCACAAGGTGAAACTTCTGCTTTGTGGTTGAATCCCCTAACATGAACCTGGCTTTAAGTATTAAACTTCTGAATCATCATCTGATGAAACGAAGTTCACCCTGTAGCTAATGTTGAGCATGCTAGCAGTCTGTCCTATGGTAGGTACCCATAATGCTTCAGTGAAGGCATGTGCTTACACGCTTTAAGGCATATGGAAATATTTGCTAAGAACCACAGTGCCAGTGACATGGATGCGTGTGATCAAAACTCCAGTGCTGACTTCCTCTTGTGCTTGGTAACCACTAGATTTTGTCCAATACATACAGGATAAAAACTCTCCACATGGAAGCCACTGGGAGTTTTCCTGTCCAATCTCATGGAATCAAGAATTCAGCCACAATATTTCATAAAACAAGAAAAGGGAATATATTTATGGTTTTATTATTATCTCTAATAAGAAAATAAGGACAAAGAGGAGAAAATATGTGGTCTAGTGTCTGTTGTACTCCCCCCCCTTCCCCCATCTCCCCCATTAATTTCTCACGTACTGACAGGTTTTCTCTATTATGACACTTGTCAGAATTTATTATCCATGTTGGGCTTATTTTTTATGCTGTTGAGCTGAATGCTTACAAGCCCAGAAACATTTGTGCTTTTACAGATCACAACCAGTCTAATATCAGGTAAGTAATTGCATCAAGAAGAAAAATTGGATCCTGGATTTCCAAGAAATAGTGTAATAGGAGTAAGAGAAACTCCTGAGAAAATTTGGGATCTTAAGAAAATACACTAACAGAAATAAATAATAAAAAATACAAAGGCTTGATGTATTGTTTTGGTTCCACTGAATGTGAATTCTGTAGCTTAGAGGAAATGAGCTCTGAAACCAGAAGAAGAAAAGGTGACAGAATGACCTAACAATGTGTTGTGGTTTAACCTGGCAGGCAGCTAAACCACACACAGCTGCTTGCTCACTCACCCCCACCAGTGGGATGTGGAAAGGGATTGGGAAAAAAGTAAAAATCCATGGGTTGAGATAAAGACAACTTAACAGGACAGAAAAGGAAGGGATAACAACACCACCATAAAAAAAAAGTAATGCACAATGCAATTGCTCACCACCTGCTGACCAACGGCAAGCAGTGGCCCCCAGCCAGCCTTCCCCCTAGATTATATGCTAAGCATGTCATATAGTATGGAATATCCCTTTGGCCAGTTTGGGTCAACTGTCCTGGCTGTGTCTCATCCTAGCTTCTTGTGCACCCCAGTCTGCTTACTGGTGGGGTAGTGTGAGAAGCCTAGGTCCTTCACTTGGTGTAAACACTGCTTAGCAACAACTAATAACTGGATAACAACTAGTTATGAACATGATTTATTGTGAGGGTTGTGAGACACTGGACCAGGTTGCCCAGAGAAGCTGTGGATGCCCCGTCCCTGGGAGCGTTCAGGCCAGGCTGGACGGGGCTTTCAGCAACCTGGTCTAGTGGGAGGTATCCTTGCCCATGGCAGGGGAGGGGGGGGGGGGGGGGGGGGGGGGGGCGGGGAGGAACTGGATGATCTATAAGGTTCCTTCCAACCCAAACCATTCTGTGATTCTGTGATTATTCTTATCCTAAATCCAAAACACAGCACTACACCAGCTACTAGGAAGAAAATTATCTCAGCCAAAACCAGGACACAACAACAACAATTTAGGATTAGTATAGATAATAACAACTTGTATGCATCTCAATGTACAACCAGAACCTTTATACTATGAAGAAACTCATCACGATCATGCATACAAAGAACAACGCTGCTGTCATTCCTACTGGAAGTATAATTTGCAAAGCTATCGATGATAGTTTCTCTAAGACTAGCCAGAGGCCAATTATCCTAGTGGAATGTTAAAAGCAAATCTATCTTCTTGCTCTGTGATTGCAAGAGAACTGTTAAGGGTGAGATCAGTGGAAGTGACCTGAAAAGGCTAGCAAAGGTGATACTGGAGAATTTAGCAATAAAGAAATTTCCTAATTCTGAAGAAGAAAATGTAAAAACAGAGCAGACTGTGAATATTCTAACATTTTTAAAGGGCAAACGTAAGAAAACTGCTCCTGTTTCTTTTGTATGGAAGAGTTATAGGCCTGTGTGCAAAAAAGTTAGGTCATTGATGATGTGTCCCAGATGCTAACCAAGAATCAGCAGCCTAATTCTGGTGTACTTGACACTTAATCGGTAATTGGTTTACGCTGTGCAGCATGGCTAGTGCTGCTTTTTTGTTGGTTTTGGTAAAATCCAGTTGTTATTGTTTGTAGTTCCTTTGGGATGACTAGACATCTTTGATACTTACCAAATATATTAGATGGAGGCAAACAAGGAACAGTAAAAATCATGTAATTGTGGAGCTATTTCTGTAGCTCCTCTAATACCTTGACCCAAACACTTGTTCAAGGACATTGGGGTATACTTGAGGACTTCCCTGTCAAAAGCAAGAAGGTTTCTTGACTTGAGAGATGATAACTTGTGCAGAAAAACAAAACACCTCAGCATGGAACAGAGGGCTAGGCTTGCTTGTGGTTGTCATGCTTCTTATCATGAACAACTCATGAGCAGTTTAAAGTGAACAGAAAGCTTTTTTTGAGAAAGCTAACAAAGCTTCTTTGTAAATGAAGATCAAATACAACTGTATTTTGCTGGTAGAATTTACAGTACACTGAATGATGCTCTATCTCATGTGATTTTTTTTAACTTGTAGTCTTCCATATATAGCATACTCTTCCAGTGTCATAGATCTACAGACACTAAAGCTGATTAAAAAAAATAAAATCAAATAAGTAAGTTTGTTTGCAGTTTTTGCAAGATTTTCCTAAACTCTGTTTATGGTTTCACGTTAATTAAGAATCTGCATACATGTCATGGGGTTTTCTGATAGGGTGTATACAGGATAATGCAGAAAATATTTTAGTGGTCTAATATATCTTTATTTAACTTTTTATTTATTGACTCATTCATGTTTTTTAGGATCATCAGCTGTGAGATTAGGTAACAAAGTTGTGAAAAGTCAAAACATTTCATATTATATCAGTATAGCGTATATCTGAGAGTGGCTGATGATGTATATAAATGAAGAAAAGGTTTCTCTAAAACAGATTTAGTTCTAAATTTGTGCAAGATCAGGCTTGGATTATTTTTTGTTATTTGAGTGGTTTTTCTGTGTTCTGAACAGTTTCTTTCAGAATCAGTATTTCTTTATCTATGACAGTAATTAATCATTGTTATAAAATCAAAAGGTTTTCAGATTAGCATTTTCCTAAATTTAGCAGATATGAAATCATTAATTACTCCTAAGCTGATTAAAAGCCTTGAAAATTATTTCGATGAGAGTTCCAATTTTGAAGAGCTGCTTAAAAATAAAAATTCCTACATTACTTTTGTACTGACTTCATAGATTTGCCAGGATAAATATTGTAACTTCTTCAAGCCTGCTTCAAAGGACAGTCCAATGCCTATGCTATCGTCTGTTTACTTAAGTATCATGCAAACAGAAACATTATTATCTGATCAAATGCAAAACTTTGTTCTGTTTCAGTGAAAGCTGCTGAATTGTTAGATTTCTGATATCTTCAGTGGAGGCTCACAAGACTGACAGAAAACATATTTCCAAATTCTTGGTTAGTCATCAACTAGTAAGTAGCTTCTCATATTTTCATAGTTTTCATTCACCTTCAATGAAGTGTTTGGGTTGTCTTAGGTGAATAACACTTTAAAATCACCTCACCATTATTTTCCCTGCCTTTTCTATAAAAGCATTTGTCTGGTGCTCCTTTAAAGACTAGCAATCTAGTACTAGTGTCTAGCTATGAAGTACTAGAGTTGGTAAATCCAGTTAAATGGTGCCTGAACATCTAGATTCTTTTTTTATCCACCTGAATGATTTTCAGATTATCTGATTTTTCTTATTTTTTACATACTTTGTTCTTCATACCAATATTGTCTTTATTTTTTTTAAATCCTTTAGGAAAATTGTAAGCCACACATTTAAAGTGGATGCTCTTGTGGTTTTGCTGTACCTGTGGTCTGGCATAATAATCTTTCTTGTTCTTTTTCTGTGTTTCTAAAACTAAGGAAGAAATCTGGGCTGATGGGATAGCGAGAAGTTTAAGATTTGAAGTGGGAAATTTATAGGTAAAAACCCAAACTATGAAACTGCAAAATTAAGAAGCTAACTGTAACATTTGAACGGTACTTACAAATTTTGCTCAGAAAACAGACTTAACCTTTTACAAATTATGCTGGTGGAAATTAGAGAATTGATGCAAGCTCTAGGTCACTTCTAATGAAAACATAGTGATTTGGGTTTTTTCCCAAAAAATATATTAATGTTATTTTTAACTTTCAGTCAAAAATTAAAAAAAAAAAAAAATACGTATTTGCCTTACCTTAGTCTGAGTTGCAATATTTGAACTGATCTCAAAAACATGTATTTGGATCTGTTTACAAAATATTCTTCTGTTCTTAAACAATCATAGTCCACAAAAACTAGCAATGCTTATCTATTTATTTATTTATTTATTTGCTATTTGATTACATAGAAATTACAATTTTAGTGGTGGAAATATTTTCCAATTAGTCAGTCCAATAATATAATCTAAATGCACCACCTAGCAATACAAAAAATAAAGATTTATTTCTCTGTAGGGAGTAAGTGCCAAGATTATTTATTTTAGAATTTGATAGCTCAGCTTAAAGAAAGTGAGAATTCTGTCCTCATTTTTAATACTGTTTTATTAATTTAAACCTAACAAAAACAGATCTTAATTGAATTGGCAGGAAAGATGGTGAAATGAAATTCAAATGTTTCAGTGAGTTCTCATAGAAGAAGGCAATATCTAACCTGAAGCTGGAAAGCAAAATTGAGCTTAAACTCAGTGAAAAAGGAAACAGGAATCAAGTATTAAAAAACAAAGAAATAAAAATGAAGATTTTATCATTATGGGCTATCTTAAGCCAGGGTGAGAGTAGCTGTAGAAATTTGTTAATTGTGGATGTTTGGGATTTTATATCCCTCTAAGTCTGTAAATGCACTCTGAATGTATAGGTTCATAAACCTAAAATATTTTTTCTACAAGTTAATAAAAGTGACAGTTGCAGAAATTACTACATTAGAATGCACATCTGTGTCAGTCAAAAAGTTAGGCAAAATGATTACATGCCTTGTCTTCAGACACATAGAAGAAGGGAACATATTCAGTCATACACCTGCTCATAGCCTGAGAAAGTTAACAGAAATCATGAGTGGATTTTGGGTTTTTTTGTTGGTACTACATCTAAGTGACTGCCGTGTGCATTGTGTCAGTACACTGACACATGTACATTTGAGTTAGAGGAGAAGGATATTTTAAACAGAGGAATGCTACAGGTGGTTTTTTCAATGTCATTGAATGTAGCGATTTCTATTTTCAACACTTTGCTGAAAAATTTTACTTTTCTTCTGTATTTTCTTTTATCATATTAACATAAAAGCAAAAAAGCTCGTAGAGGGAACAAAGCCAGGTTTTTATCCGCTGTCCTAAAAAAGCACGAGAGTGATTGATATCACTGAGCCAGAGTTAATACATTACTGCTTGAGTGGTGTGACACTGTGCATGGTATCACTGAGTAGGTGAAAGTGTAACATGGAGAGGTGGAATGAAGGCATTCATTTATGAAGGACTCATCAGATCACACACTAACAAATTCATGATCTTTTTGATGACCATTACAATGGTGTACATCTTCAAAGCCTTTGAAGAGCTTTAGCTGTGCAGCTGCCTTTTATGTCTGCAGGAAACATGCTTTGCAAAGATAAGATTTAGCTGGCTGACTTTCACATACTTTGTTACTGAGCAAATGTGACATTCATCACTTTTATTATGGCATGTTATACATTCTGAAAGTATGTTTAAGCGAGTAGTAGATTCATTAAGTAATGAAGCAAATGATGAGTTGTCAGTGTAATGTTTCATATTGTCTTAGCCGTTTCATTTTAATTTATAGTTTTACATAATATAATTCCCTGAACACTTAAGAACAGTTTTGAAATATCTCATTGCTACTACTATTTTATCCTTGGTTCATATTTCATTGTACTCAGAAGAAAGGAAGAAAATTTGGTTTGGGGAGCTTGGATCACTAGTTACAAAGGGAACAAAACTACTTCCATCTGATTTTGTGTTAAAATTTCTATTACAATTATTACTTTCAGGACTGAATTCTATGGACTTGATACTGTCCAGTGAACTGACAGCGGGTTGTATTTGCTCAGTAAATACCCATTATGTGCTTTCAGGAAAGAAAAAAAAAAATAATCCCATCACTCATAAATATTTGTTGTTTTAGTAAAAACACTCTTGCACGTAAGTAGAACATTACACTGACAATAAGTAGCGTGTTGTACTAAAATATGAGAGATTAAACCATCAGTGGTACTACAGCAGGACTTGATGCTCCTAAGCTTAGTGAAAAAGTAGCTGTTGGCACCATTCAGTTATTTTAATTTGAAGGCAAAATGGGCCATGGAAGAAATGAAGACACATTTTTGTAGTGTTGGTTTCTAATATCATCAGAAGAGTTATGGGGTTTCATAACTTTTGTTTGAAGAACTTCCACTGACCAGGAAGGATGAGTTGGTCTGCATGCAGCTATACTGGCTTTATGGTACAGTAAGACTTCCCAGCAGCAGGGAATCATCATCTTCTGATCCAGGACAGTTTAAGATTCTCTAAAATGTATTGACATGAACTGGGGTGTAGCCCAGCTGCTCTGCTGCATCCTGAAGAAATGTAAACAGTCTAAACCGCAAGATGCATTTAAAAAATGCATGGGTGAATTATGAGTAGGTGGAAGCACTTGTAACATGGGGTTTCAGTTAAATTTGTCACAGGAGTGTAATAGAGCACTAGATTAGGAACTGGCAGCTTGTTGTATGTTGAAACAAACAAGGTGAAAGGTCCTGCCTAGAAGTGAGTATGTATCTTTAAAAATGCAGTAGCTTCACAGAAGCATGGTATGCTAAGACTTAATTGACTGATACATGTAACAGTGACAGCAGACAAGTCCTACCCAGATGGCAAACCCAGTCAGCTTTAAAGTAATGCAGGCAGAGGGGACTTGCTGTTTTGTTTCTGATAATACGTTGCAGGATCCAGGCGCAGTCCAAACCTGATGAGTTGATTTTACAAAATATATTCAGCAAATGAGGTTATGAAGAAAAGTAGCTAGTAGAAATTATTTCAACTTTGACAAAATACAGACAGCTAACCACTTTTTCCAGTCTGTTAAAAAATGAGGAGTCTTAAAGAACATAGTTTCTCATCACCATTTGGACCCAATGCTCTGCTTTTTGGTTATCACCTCTTCTGTGGAAGTGGTAGATAGCATCTCTTATGCTTGCAGCCTATTAAGTTTTACCACTTTTCCTAAAATACATACTGAGAAATAATTAAGCACAATTTTGGATTTTGCCCTATAACCATTTATAAAAGAACTGGGAAAGATGCTAATTTATATCATTTATAAACCTATAGATATAAAAAACTACACAATGAAATTAACTTTCACTACTTCTAAATAACTAAAAAAAAATAATCAAATGCCATCGAATTTCCCAGTTGTAAGGTGTGCTATTCAGGTACTGCAAACTTTAGTTTTCATGACTAGGGCAAGCTGTTTAGATTAAGGGTTGGCTTGTTTGTTTAGTGCTGTTTTCTTATTTTTAATTAAGAAGAAAAAAATAAAAGCTTTGTATTTAGAAAGACACTTCCATGCTCCGAGTGTAACATTTTCTGTAGAAATCTAATGTGAAAGGAGTGTTTGAATGGTAAATTACAATGATAAATGCTACAGTGTATTCCTACTGTTGACATATTATTCCTTTTTCCTTTAGAATGACTTGTATCTAGACTGAAATATCTTGAATCAGGTTATATAATTCTAAATAGATGTAAAAGGAAAGGAATTTGAGGTAGACATGCTTTGAGAACTAGGGAAGATTTTCATTGCAATATGAAGACAAACTCTGTGGGTGATTAATATTCAGCGAGGCTGATGAACATTTAATTCTACTAATTTAGGTAACAGAGCATCTCATTTTCCTCTGCACTCACAGTACAAATGCTATTTTCATCTCTATGGTGGTTCATATCAGCTAATTCCTGCAGAATTACAGTTGCTGACAGTGGAAAAAATGTTGTCTTTGCTCTTACAAGTACTCTTTGAAGACTACAGAGCAACACTGGCACAGACTGTTAATAATAATAGAAATTACTTTTCTGAAAGTAACTTATCTCCTCCTAACACACCTTATATTTTTGTCTGCTGTAATTTCCTTTTTTGTGGCCCTTTCTGGAAATACAAAGAAAGCTATCGTAAGTGTAGAGTGCAGGACTCATTAAAAGCTCTTTGAACACTGTGCAGAGGATGTGCTGGAAAAAACATACAGAATTAATATTGATTTGTAATGTGTTTTGGGAGTGAGAGAATGATGCATTTCAGAAGAAGTTTTGCCTTTGATTATTTAAAATATTCTTTCTGTTTTTACTAACATAATATCTGTCTAGAACTGTGTATTCCTATAGGCTGTGATGAATCCTCTATAATTTTAAATTGTTAGAAATGGATTAGCAGGAATCTGTGTGCTTATTAAAGGGTATAATTATAGTGTCTTTTCAGTAAGTGGGCAGCAAGCAATTTTGTTTAGTTTTTTGTTTTATTTTTGGGTTTTGGTGGGTTTATTTCCCCTGTGAGATGAAAATTTAATGCCTCTTAGAATGTATACTCATGAGAAGAGGAACGCAAAGTTTTTTTCTGCACTTTGTTGTTGTGTGGTGTTTTGGGGTTTCTGTGTGTGTCTAAAAATCTCAAGTAAGTGTGTCTGAAATCTAGATAAAATAAGTCTATTCTTTTTGTGTGTGCCAGAAGTACACAGCAGGACTGAGCAAATTTCAACAATCAGAGAAATTACAGCAGTTAGTAAAATAGAGCAGCAAAGCAGGTGAATAAGGTACACAGCAGCAGCAATGGTAAGTTCTGCGCTGAGCGCTGGATCAAGCTGGACAGGGGGTTCCTGGAGCCAGGGAAGCCTGAGTGAGAGCCCCACCAGCAGCCGCAGCTCTGGCAAGCGAGGCTGGCATGGCTTGGGTGCTGCCAGGAGCAGCCATGGCAGGCTTCAACGGCCCTGGGGAGCACTGGCGTGGAGGAGCATGGTGGGCAGCCAGGGTCTGGCATGACAGTTTCCCCAGGAGGGGTGTGCAGGGAGGGCCCTGCACCCTGCGTATAGGTCCACAGCTCAGCGAAGTAGGTGCTCTAGGTCTCTATCATAACAGCAGGCACACTTCTTGGAGTTTAAGCCAGTGTTTCTGCAAAGGAAGCCCTGTGATATCTGATACTTCCACCCAGCTGGAACCGGTAAGAAAGTAGACTTTGGTACAGGCAGTAAGTTACAAGTGCCCAGACCTTTCTCCTGCAGAAAAAGTAAGCACCTGCAGGTTGATGATCTGTTATGACAAGTGATCGAGCTGCAGGAAACAGTTAAAAGACTGTGCAGTATTGGAGGGACTGAGAAAGAGATAGACAGGTGGTTTCAGAGCCATGCTTCTGTGGCAGACATGACAGAGGATGAGGCATCTTGGTACCTAGTAACCCACAAAAGTAGGACTCCACTTCAGTCTCCACCCTTTGGCATCACAACCAAAACCAGAAATTAAGCTTTAACAGCTATAGAGCCCCATAAGCAAGGTCTGCGAGGAGAAACTACACTAGCAGCACTAGGTTAAAAAAAAAAAAAAAAAAAAAAAACAAACCACCAAAAAAGTTAAGTGCTTGTTCAAGAGTGACAGTCTGTTAAGAGGCACTGAAGCACCCATCTGCTGGCCTGACAGGGAGTCACATGAGGTGTGCTGCCTTCTGGATGCCAAGGAGAGGTTGCCAAGACTCGGCCACAACTTGTCAAGAGCACAGACTGCTGGTCTTTCACATGGTCATGAATGGCACCACAAGTCAGAACCTGGTCAGAATCAAGGAAGGTTATATAGCCCTGGGTGTGCAAGTGAAAAATTTTGGTGCCCAAGTGATTTTTTCTTTTGTTTTACCAGTAAGAGGAAAGGGTGCAGCCAGAAATAGACATATAATGCACACCAGCTTCTGGCTTTGTGTCTGCTGCCATCATGAGTGGTTTGGCTTCTATGACAATGGGACATTCTTTGACTGTTAGGGAGGGATGGGATCCATCTGTCTAGAAGAAGTACATGAATCTTTGGCAGCAGGCTGGCTAGCTTGGTGAGGCAGGCTTTAAACTGAAGCATTTGGTGGGAAGGGTCTAAAGTGGCAGTGCTCACACCGTTGCATCCTACTGGCTAGGCCAACTAGAGCAACGATATATGTTCCTTAGCCACCGCCTAACATGAAAACCAGAAGTCCAGACACCTCAAGGGTATGTGTGGCTATGGTGGATCCTCCTGCACCCCTCCTGGGGAGACTGCATGCTCTAATAACTCTCTAAATTGCCAGTACACCAACACATGCAGCACAGGGAATAAACAGGAAGAATTACAGATCTGTGTGTGGTCACAGGGCCATGATCTTATGCCAATTACAGAGACATAGTGGGATAGCTCATGTGACTGCAATGCTGTCACGGATGGCTACATACTTTTCAGGAAAGGTGGGCCAGCAAGGAGAGGTGGTGGAGTTGCTCTTTATGTGAGGGAGCAACGGGAATGTATCGAGCTCTTCCTAGAGGTAGATGCAGAACAAGTCGAGAGCTTATGGATAAAGATTAAGGGGCAGGCCAACATGGGGGATACAGCTGTGAGTGTCTTCTACAGGCCACCCGACCAGGAAGAGGAAGTCAATGAGGCCTTCTACAGACAGCTGGATGACCACTCACAATCACAGGCCCTGGTTCTCATGGGAGAACTTCAACCTCCCTGATACCTGTGGGAAAGATAACAGCTAGGCACATGCAGACCAGGAGGTTCCTGCAGCATTCCTAATAACTTCTTGACACAGGCAGTGGAGGAGCCAATGAGGCAAGGTGTGCTGCTAGACCTTGTACTAACAAACAAAGAAGGACTGGTTGGGGATATTAAGGTTGGGGGCAGCCTTGGCTGCAGCAGCCATGAGATAGTGGAGTTTAGGTTCCTGCATGGAGGAAGCAGGACAATTAAGTTGGACTGCAACACTGGACCTCAGGAGAGCTGACTTTGGCCTTTTCAAGGACCTGCCTGGAGGAATTCCGTGAGATAGGGCTCTGGCAGGTAAAGGGGTACAAAAGAGCTGTCTAATATTCAAGCATCGCTTTCCCCAGGCTCAAGACAGGTGCATCCCTATGAGTAAGGAATCAAGCAAAGGGAGCAGGAGACCTGCATGGATGAGCAAGGAGCTTCTGGCAAACCTCAAACAAAAGAAGGAAGTTTACAGAATGTGGGAAAAGAATAGGCCAATGGGGAGAAATACAGGAACCTTGTCAGAACATGCAGGGATGTGACAAGGGAGGCTAAAGTCCATTTGAAATTAAGTCTGGTGAGGGATGTCAAGGACAACAGGAAAGGCTTCTTCAAGTGCATCAATAGGAAAAGGAAGACTAGGGAAAGTGTGGGCCCACTGCTGAATGAGGTGGGTGCCCTGGTGGTGAAGGACACAGAGAAGGCAGAGTTCCTGAATACCTTCTTTTCTTTGGTCTTTTACTCCCAAGGGTGGCCTTCCAGAGAGGAAGTCTGGAGAAAGGAAGACTTTCCCTTGGTTGAGGAGGATTGGGTTAGAGATCGCTTTAGCAAACTAGACACCCACAAATCCATGAGCCTCAATGGGATGCACTCCTGAGTGCTGAGGGAACTGGCAGATGTTATTGCCAAGCCACTCTCCATCATCTTTGAAAGGTCACGGAGAACAGGAGTGGTGCCTGAGGGCTGGAGGAAAGCCCTTGTCACTCCAGTCTTCAAAAAGGCAAGAAGGGGGACCCAGGAACCTACATGCCAATCAGCTTCACCTCCGTCCCTGGAAAGGTGATGGTACAGCTCATCCTGGAGGTCATCTCAAGGCGTGTGGAGGAAACAAAAAAGGTTATCGGGAGTAGTCAACATGAGTTCACCAAGGGGAAATCATGCCTGCCCAAAGTGATAGCCTTCTACAATGGAATGACTGGCTGGGTAGACAAAGGGAGAGCGGTGGATGTTTCCTACCTTGGCCTCAGCGAGGCATTCTACCTGTCTCCCATAACACGCTCATAAGTAAGCTCAGAGACTATGGGTTAGGTGAGAGGACAGTGAGGTGGATTGAGAACTGGCTGAATGGGGCAGAGCTCAGAGGGTTGTGATCAGTGGCACAGAGTCTAGCTGGAGGCCTGTAGCTAGCGGTGGTCCCCAGGGGCCAGTACTGGATCCAGTCTTGTTCAGCTTCTTGAGTGTGTGGCCAGCAGGTCGAGGCATATTATCCTCCCCTCTGCACTGCCCTGATGAGGCTATATCTGGAGTGCTGTTTCCAGTTCTGGGCTCCCCAGTTCAGGAGAGACAGGGAACTGCTGGAGAGGGCCCAGCAGAGGGCTACGGAGATGATGAGGGGACTGGAACATCTCTCTTATGAGGAAAGGCTGAGAGAGCTGGGCCTGTTTAGCCTGGAGAGAGAAGGCTCAGATGGGATCTTATGAATGCATACAAGTACCTTAAGGGTGAGAGTCCAGAGGATGGGGCCAGGCCCTTGTCAGTGGTGCCCAGTGACAGGGCACGGGGCAACAGTCACATACTGAGACACAGGAAGTTCCATCTGAATACGAGGGAGAACTTCTTTACTTTGGGGGTGACAGAGCACTGGACCAGGCTGCCCAGAGAGGTTGTGGAGTAAACCCACCTGGACATGACTCTGTGAGCCCTGCTGTAGGTGAACCTACCTGCTTTAGCAGGGGGATTGACTAGATGATCTCTAGGGGTCCCTTCCAACCCCAGCCATACTGTGTTTCTGTGATTCTGTAAATATCTGTTAGTGTAGGGGTTTTCTTAAGTTTCTAAGAAATGTCTGTCCATTTTGGTCCCAATTTCCCCTAATAACCAAGGAAACATTTTTTTAAAAAATAATAATTTACAAGATGAAATTTAGTTTATTACCCCAGAGCTTAAGTCAGTATATCTTTTATTATGTACTTCCTTTTTCATGCTTTGTCTGGCCCCATGAGTCTTTGTGTTCTGGGCAGAATTTAACAGAATTTCAGGCAAAGAGGGGCCATGATTTTCCCTCCTGGCACAAGGTATGACAGCAGATCCACGGCTGGGTCTCTTGGGACATCAAGAGGACTCAGCTGAGAAGAATGTAACCTAGTCAGGTTGCTCTTGTTTTTAACTGACTGCTCAAACCACTGACCTACTATTGAATATGGACTATTCCATTACCACCATCATATCTTAAAAATGTAGGTGGTGGTTTCTGTTTTTTTTCTGTGCAGCTTGGTCTGATGGATCTGCTTAGATTGAAGCACATTTTAATCCATTAACTTATTTTAATATTTTCCTACTTTTTTGTCAGAATGGAGCAGGAAGAGTGAGAGAGCAAGAGTTTGCTGAATTTTTGTTGATGTTTATTGCTCCTAAAGGAGTACATAGCACAAGGAATGATAGTAAAATTCTGTAACTTTCTAAGGCTTTCCATGCTATTTTTGCATAACCAGATGATAAGGATGACGTGCACAGATGTATTTGCAGATTTTTTTCATTATTAATTATGTGCAATCTTTCATGATTAACTCATTTAGAAACATTTAAGTATCCCTTGGTGGACTCCTGAATTGTACCTAGCTACCACAATTGCTGAAAATATTTTTGAGAGATTGTTTCAGAATACTTGTTGTGATATGTGCATAACTTTTATCTAAATGTGAAAAGAAAATAATTTATTTTTAGTCATATACATATACATATTAAAGCTGTTATGTTTTCATAAAGTAAATTGGCACCATCCAATTTTTAAATACTGGCTGTGGATTTGAATAAATAATCTGCCTTTGCTCTGTGGACAGCAATTACAGCATGTGTCTAGTGTACTTGCTTTTATGATTTAGAATGTGAAGCACTCTGGTTCTCAGACAGTGAGTTTTCTATTACAGGACAGAGAAAGAATGGGTAGAAGTACCAGGACTGAATCGTTATGTTGGTATGCTTTTTAGTTACAGATGTCTACCTCATGCAAAATTTTTTTAGAGAGATGAGATTTCCTAAGAGAGACTCAATCCAGGTTGCATGTATACACCTTTGTGTGTGAAGTTACCCTAACCAGAGTCTTCTTGGACAGTTCATTCTTGTCTTGGACAGATCATTGGATATCTGCTTTTCTTCAGAGTCCAGATTCTTTTTCACTGCAGAGATTGCCTTTTGAAGGCAACATACAGTTTTAAGGCCATGACCTAATTTCAAACATACTATATTTTCATTAGCCCTCTACACTTAGTTTCTTGCAAATTCATGTTAGACTTGCTTTTTTCCCCTTTTCTTAGTAGTATGCTTTAAAAGATACTCTATGGTAATATGTTGACCCCAAGCAGTAGGACTTGAGATAGTCACAAATGTGATTACTTGGCTCTTTGACACTATTTATCATGTATTATTTTAAAAAGATTGCCATGTAAAGTCAGTGGTCCTTCTACTTTTTCTTCTACAAGTTGTGCAAGGCAAGCAACCCACTCTGCTTGCATGTCTTTGCTCTGTATGAAATGCTTCAACATGCTTCCATTTTTGCTACTAGCCAAAATGCAAACATGGGTTTTGAAGACTGGGATCTGTACTACCTTACTCTTGTTTGGACATTTATTCCAAAGCAAACCAGAGTATAGCTGTACTAAATTAGAATAGTAGCCTTTTGTATTCCATTGGAACAGATGTAGCTCATGTAATAAAGTGCTGTGTGTGGTGTTGAGCCATTCAGTGAAATACCAACGTGCTTCCCAGCTGATGAGCCCCTGTTTTGACTCCCAGAAGCAGAAAGTGATTTATATAAGCTGTCAGAGTATTAACATCAGTAATGGTTTCTTCCCCAGTGCTCTGAAAATTAAGTTGCTTGGCTTTTGAATATAAAATACAATGAAGTAGGAACTGTATTGAACAGCAGTATGATTTTTTAGGTAATGAAAATTGTCTATCAGCAGGTAACAGCTCGAGAGCACATTCCCCCAAAACCATTTTAGTGGGTTTATTAATGTTTTTTTTTTCCTAGCCAGCATTATGCCTTTATAATTTAGTTTTACCTCAGTTATGTACATGTTCATCATCAAGAGGTAGTTCAATCTGTCTTTGTGTTCTTTCCAAAAAGAGAACATAGTTTCTCCCCCCACCCCTACCGCAAGTTATTCACAGTTACACTAATTGAGTTCGTTGCCTGTTTTTGTCTGGAAGATGCTAAAATAGTAGCAGTGGAAATTGCTCAGGACCTTCATCAACATCATACTCTTACAGTATTAAACAGTCCACATTGATGGAAATAGAAATTTTATATGTAAGGAAGAAAAGTACATTTCTTACACCACCAGCTTCATTTTTACCATATACTCAAACTATAACTTCTTTCCATGTAATTCAGTGGTGAATTCAGACCTATTAGTTCATGGACATTGTAACCAAAAAGTTCACAAGCAGGTTCCTGCTTAATTTGGTTTCCTCAGTTTTAGTTTACTCAGTTAATTTTGAGACCCTGCATTTCTAAAATGTTTTGGGATCTGCCAATCTGAGGTTGATTACACAGATATGAAAGAATTCAGCACGGCGAATTCATTTATGGATGTACAGTTATTCAGATTATTTTTTCTGGAGAATATTCCTCATCTCTGGAATAAAGTTTATTTTCTAATGCTGTTTTCTGCCATAGAATTTTACTTGCGGAGAGTGCCTTGTCATATCAATACTTTCTTGTTTATAACTCTTCTCACCAAAAAATGGTTATTCTTATTCCCTACGCTGCCACTACAACGAAACTTACTGGTAGCAGTAGTTTTATTTCTCATTATATGTTTTTCTACTTTTCAGATGCTGCTATCTGAAAGCTAGTTTCCCAGTGTGTTAATTGAAGTATTTGTGTCAGTTGTTTATGAACAGCAAAAAAAGGGATTCTGGTCAAAGGAGAAAGCCTTGGCTTATTGTTCCTGTTGCTTGCCATGAATACTCTAAGGAAAATTTCCAGTCAACTTGTGAACAGGAACAGTGCCCACACAGCAGATGGCTATGAGCGTAAGCATACAGAAGACCATGTCCATGCATTAAATGTGTTTCCTGAGGGCAGACTTCCCAAGCTAAAATTTCATGTATCTGTAACTTTTGTGCCAGTGATTGCGAGGATATGGTACTACTAGTCATCTTCTAAAGAAGCC
This sequence comes from Falco peregrinus, assembly GCF_023634155.1. NCBI lineage: Eukaryota > Metazoa > Chordata > Aves > Falconiformes > Falconidae > Falco > Falco peregrinus. The sequence goes on from NC_073723.1 coordinate 10,092,904, forward strand.
TAACTTTGAGAAATAACATTTTTCTTATCTACATAAAAACCTTCCATAAAGATAAAACAGACTTTTTTTTTTTTCTTTTTGAAATTCTTACGTGGAAATTGTAAATAAGACCAAAAAGGAGTAAATTTATTATAATCTAAAATAAGATGATATATAACATAAAATTACATAGCTGTGCCCAAATTGTCATAGAGTTAATAAATGAAAGTGAGATTCATTTGTTCCCCAGTTATTATTTTTTTTCCTGTTGAAAGACTATTTTATAATCAGATTCTGTGATATTTCTCTGTATTGTTAGATTACTGCAGAGGAGCTTCCTTACATGCATACATTTGTAGAATGTCACCACTGGTTTGCTTTGTTAGTCTGTTTCTGTGTTGCTTCTTATGGGAGAGACTTTTATCATTCTCATTTATTTAAAATACAGTTGTGTCTGTTGATAAAACCAGCAAACAATTCCAGGGTAATATGTTTTAAATATTTGATCTTTAATTGTATTTTTATCAGCTACACGTGCATGTGTAATTTAAAATATAGATATTAAATCTACATAGCAACCCTGATCAAGTGAAATAATCAATAAATGGTTTTAAAAACCTTAAGTAAAAGAAAAATTATGGAAACTGACTACAGTGTTCAAATGAGTACATCACATTATTATTTTAAAAATATGAGTAGAACTAGTGTCCCTATACATTAACCTACATGAAAAGTATAGCTAGGATGATTAACAGAAATTTATTATTGTATTATTACTGAGGTCCAAGCTATACTATCTGAATAACAGCATTATTGAAAGCATTATTAAATGATTTTTAGTCTTAAGAGCAGTGTAATAGAAAGACATAAGATTTTACAACATGATTTTTGCTTTTCAACTCTTCTGTATTTTAGAGATTTTTTATCTTGGGCTGTTGCAATTTTAAAATATATATTTAAATACAGATTTTAATGTGTTTATTATTACTGCTCAAAAGATTAATACTGAAGGTCATAAACTTCTGCTTGATGTATTGAAGTCTGGAGAAAAAAGAATTGAAAATATGATGCTCATTTACTCCTTTGGGAAGAAGAGGTAGTTTCAGCTATTTTCTTATGTATTCAATATTGCTAGTCTTCAGTCTGCTGGTGAGAATGTCATCTTTGGCGAAAACAGAAATCTCATTGCTTCTTCAGGTGTTGTATTCTTTGCAAAATGGTGAAGTAGCAATACTGAGACTACAGGAAAACTTGGTTCTTGCCAGCAGATTACTTCATTGTATAAATGAAGGTAATGTGAGAGGCATTTTCTGAAAGCCTCGTTCAAACCACAAACTGGTTTTGTTTTCGTTTAAAGAGTACATCTGCAAATACTCCACTGGGCAGAACATTTGATTAAAACTATTATGTTTTTTGAGACTGTTACAGAGATTCAGCAGAGATTGGTTGACTTCAGAAGGCAAGTCCCTAGGCATAAGGTACTGCCATCTGAGTAAAGATAGTGAAATCTTGTACCTAGATAACTTAGAGTAACTTAAGGAATGCATTATTTTCCTTAAGACAGGTATTACCTTATTTGAACTTCAGTATTGAAAAACATGCTTATCGTTTGATTTTGCAGAATAGTGCATGGCACCTTGAGAGGTAGGAGAGGTGTGATTTCAGGATACATAGCAGTTCCATTTTAGGCAGGTTATAGAACTAAAGATTTCTGACTTAAATTTCAAATTTCTTCCCTTCTCCTGCTTGCAGCACATATACATTGTGGACTGATTCTGGCCTCCTCTCCCCAACAGAAAATGCTTGTTCTGAAAGGGTCTTGCAAATGATGATTCTGTGTTCAGTTGCTCCATAGCAAGCACCATGCTCTGCATTTTTACATTTTAGGGTTTTGAAATTAACAGAAACAATAGCAAGGCTCTTCTCTCTTTTCTTTTTCTTTTTTTTTTTTTTTTTAATGTTAATGATTAACATCTGATTACATTATACAATGTGTAGACTGCATTAGAACATAATTATTTAACTTCAAATAAAACTTTATCAGTTTAGCAAGCTAGGTATATATTTGCTTGATTTTCATAAATTAGCCATACCTGCTTGTTTACTTTGTTACATTTACTCACAAATCTTTGTCTAAGTGGTGAATTAAAATATCTCTATTTAAGATGTTGGCAACATTCAACATTAATTTAATAAAATGAACAATGCTTAGTACTACAACTATTATAGCCTAAAGTAATTTGAATAATTGAATACCACTTTGTCTAGAGAAAACCATTTGTAGCAGCACTTGCTTTTCCAAAGGAAAGCAGAGTGAAAACTCGAAATGTTATGTTGATAAATGTTTTGTAAAACCTGCTAATCCCATTGCATATGTGTGGATAAGACATCTAGACACTGACATTCTCTTAACGTTATTTATAGCTGCAGCAAAAAGCAAATGGTAAGTGCACTCAAGTGCACAGAATGTTAAGTGCTTAAGACGGCAGCTCAAAAAGAGATCTATGTACTCAGAGGAGAAATAGCCTTTAGGGTGTTCACAGCAGGGAGAACCCCAGAGAGCAGATGAAAGCAGGTGTAGAAATGACAGAGTAATTCTTCTTTCCATTGAAGATGTCAAGAGTTTAGTTCAAGGGATTGCAGTTTCAATCTACTCATTTTTCAGTTTCCTTTCTTTGACTTCTGCTGTGATTAGAAAGGATTCTGATAAAATATTTACTTGGGAGAAGATGCAAATTAGGTCATCTGCCATAGTGACCTTGTAGATATAATAAAAACTTCACAGGAGAGTACCCAACAAAGGGAAAAAAAAACCCCAACCAAAACTAACTAAATTATAAACTGTGGGGGTAAAAACACATTTCAAACCAGATAGAAACCTAGAACATTTGCCAAAACAACACACTTAAACTAGACCATGACATTTTGATGAAAGATTAGTAAATTGTATACAATATATGGAAAAGGAAGACATTTGTATACCATATACAATGATAAACAACTGTCACATTTATTTGCCTGAAGGAAACCAAGCTGAGTGACCTCAAGCTGAGTGGTGCAGTTGACGTGCCTGAGGGACAGCATGCCATCCAGATAGGCCTGGACAAGCAGGAGAAGTGGGCTCATGTGAACTTCATGAGGTTTAACAAAGCCAAGTGCAGGGTCCTGCACCTGGGTTGGAGCAGTCCTTGGTATCAATGCTGGCTCGGGAATGAAGGGATTAAGAGTAGACCTTCGGAGAAGAACTTGTGGGTACTAGTGGTTGAAAAGGTGGACATGAGCCATCAAGGTGTGCTCACAGCCCAGGAAGCCAACTGTATCCTGGGCTGCCATCAAAAGAAGTGTGACCAGCAGGTTGAGGAAGGTGATTCTGCCCCTCTGCTCTGTTCTCATGAAACCCTACCTGGAGTACTGTGTCCAGCTCTGAGGTCCCCAGCAGAAGACAGACATGAACCTGTGTGACTGGGTCCAGAGGAGGGTCACAAAAATGATCAGAGAGATGGAACAACTCTCCTATGGGGAAAGGCTGAGAGAATTGAGATTGTTCAGCCTGGAGAAGAGAAAGCTGTGGGGGACACCTTACTATGGCCTTTCAGTACTTGAAGGGGGCTTATAAGAAAGAAGGGAACATACCTTTTAGTAGGCCCTGTAGTGACAGGACAAGGGGTAATGGTTTTAAACTAAAAAAGGTAGATTCAGACTAGATATAAGGAAGAAGGTTTTTCACAGTGAGTGCGGTGAAACATGGGAACAGATTGCCCAGAGAGGTGGTAGATGTCCCATTCCTGGAAACATTCAAGGTCAGGTTGAATGGGGCTCTGAGCAACCTGATCTAGTTGAAGATGTCCCTGCTTATTGCAGGGGAGTTGAACTAGATGACCTTTAAAGGTCTCTTCCAACCCAAACCACTCCATGATTCTATTCTATGATAAAAATAATCTCTTATATTCCATCAGCTTCTTTAACCACTTCACTTTAATCACCATGTGGCTTAGAAATACAGCTTCATTTAATCCACTATTTCAGCTGCTGTGATGTGTCACACTGAAAAAACAAACATATCAGCCCGTAGTATATTCTCACTATTCTTTTGATTCAGAAGACTTACATTAGGGCCAGTTAGGGGGAATAAAGATAGGAAAACCTTCCAGTACAGCTCTCTTCTAAACACTTAAATGTGTTTAAATACACTTAACCTTATCTAAGTGAATTGCTCTGTGTGCACATGCAAGTTTTAACATAGTAATTAATCTACCAGTATTTACAGTAGTGAGCAAACAGAAATTCTTCCAGACACTCCTTTGAAAGATACTTTAAAACCATCATGTTCATTGTCTCACATTGGGTTTATTTTCAAAAATATGTGTGTAGATAATATTGATGTATGCATTTTTTATTAAGTTCACAATTAGTAGGAAACAACCCATATATATAGGAAAGCTGGTTTTCATGCTTTGGGAAAGGTCCATGTTCCCTGTAATGAAACTAAACACTTAAGGTTAAAGCTTTTACTTTTCTTCTGCTGTCTAATTACAGTGTTATGGGAAATAACTTGATCTTGCTGCTGCATTATCTTTCCAGGGTTGCTTGTGTAAACATGTGTGTGATACTGCCGTATAGCTGTTTGTTATGGTTTAACTCCAGCCAGCAACTAAGCACCACACACCCATTCACTCACTCCCCCCAGGTGGGACCAGGGAGAGAACTGGAAAAGTAAAACTGAGAAAACTTGTAGGCTGAGATAAAGACAGTTTAATAGGCAAAGCAAAAGCTGCACATGCGAGCAAAGCAAAACAAAGAATTAATTCACTATCTTCCATTGGCAAGCAGGTGTTCAGCCATCTCCTGGAAAGCAGGGCTCCATTATGCATAACTATTACTTATGAAGACAAATGCTATTACTCTGAACATGATCTCCCTTCCTTCTTGTTCCCCGAGCTTTATATGCTGAGCATGACATCACATGGTAAGGAATATCCCTTTGGTTGGTTGGGATCAGCTGTCCTGGCTGTGTCCCCTCCCAGCTTCTTGTGCACCCCCAGCCTACTCGCTGGTGGTGTGGGGCGAGAAGCAGAAAAGGCCTTGGCTCTGTGTAAGCACTGCTCAGCTGTAATGAAAGCATCCATTTTTTTCATATTATCAACACTGTTTCCAGCACAAATCCAAAACATAGTCCCTCACTAGCTACTGTGAAGAAAATTATCCCAGCCAAACCCAGCACTCTGTTGTAAAGAAATGGTGAAGTTACTGGCCAGTGAATGAATGGTTCTTCCAATCAGGTGTAATAATCACATGTTCAAAGTGGCCCAGGATCCCAGCCTTTATTCTCATGTATGTTTGCTGTAAATTTGAGATCTTCTTTATTGTTGGCATCTCAGAGTTTTCCTACAACAGTCCTTTCAACAGTGGCAAAATCCCATTTCTGTCTGCTTTCTGCCACAATAACAAATGCCATAAACATTGCTGAAGAAGAAATTGCGTTTCCTAAGATTTCTGTCAATGGTTCCCTACATTGTATATTACAATAGCAAACACAGAATCATCATCGACACTGCAGGGACCAGGCAACTCAGCAGCAGGAGGAAGCTATAATTTTCTGTAAGGCAAGGAACAAAATTACCTACAGTTGTCAGGCTTATATCTTGCAAGTACAGCAAGAAGAGAGGAATGTGGTTCAGTTGGTTTTATTCTTGTATAATTTGTGTATAATGTAGAATAAAGTAAGCTGTAAGACTAGGTTGGTGGCATTAGGTTAAAAATTGGCCTCAATGATTTTGAAGGTCTTTTCAAACTGAAATGATTCTAATAGTTTGCTACAAATAGAAATAGTCTTGTACCAGAGCTTAATAAAATCAGTGAGAGTCTAATATTAAGCTTTGGATTTCCCTGTTTACATAGATAATCAGATCTGAGTTTTCTATTTAATATACACCCAGAGAATAAGGCTGGTCAGTAAAAAAATCCTCACCTAAGCCAGTGGAGGAAGAGTACTTTCTACTTACAATGGCTTACAAGACAGCATGCAGTGCTGTAACAGTTTCTTGGGTGGGTTTTTTGTTTGTTTTTTAATATTATTATTATTTTTATATATTCTTACTGATGAAACATTGATGGTCATGCATATGCAGATGGTCTTGATAATTAGCCCAGTAATTTCTGAACTGCAGGTTTTGCCCTTGAGGAATTAGCAACAAGTCCTCTCTCCCCAGAAGTGACTTTGAGCATGCTCAGTGTGGTTGTAGCATAAAGTTTAAACATTGTATTAAAAGATTTCTGTGATATAAATAGGCAGAAGAATTATTGCTAAAGGCATGAGAAGCATCTACTGGTTTTGCTTACAACTGCCAGTTAGAAGTGCCTGACCTAGACAGAAGCCTTAAGAAGGCAAACAGTAACAGTTGGCAAATCCAACGAAAAAAGGGGAATTTTCATTTGAGCCTGTAAAAGAGGAAGGGCAAGTGGAAGAAAGAGAGGGAGACATCTTACTGTTTTTAAAGATAGAAAGTAGGAAAATATATGAGTGGTTATTGACTGGAAACAATGAAAAAATAAATGTAAATGGCTTCAAAAATTGCATTATTGCTTAACATCGCTCAAGAACCTACGTGGAAGAGAAGAACTGGGGTAAGAGAATATGTGTGTATAGAAATAAAAACATGATTACAACAGTAAGGGAAAGGGAAAACAGAGCAACCTCTAGCAACAGAAAAGACAGGTGAGTTCAGGCAGATGAAAGCAGTAGAACACAGGACAAAGTAAGAATAGTTACATGATTTTTTAACATTGTACAAATTTATTTGGCATTATTGTCTTTCATTCATGTGCTTCTATCTGCTGTGTCCTTACTTTGATTACATTTTTAGAATGATGAGGGAAACAAAACCTACTTAGTTTTCCAAAGAGAATATGTGGTATAATGCTAAAACAAATAAAGGTGCAGGCTGGAAAACCAAAGAGCTCTTTCCAATCTTAGATGTTACTTCAATTTCATCAGAGGACTCCACTGGCTCCCACAGCTTCCTTTACAATACTAAATTTTAGAAATGTAGGCATGATATTTTTGCTTTCTTTTATTTAAGAATGTACACCAACACTGCTCAGAATATATAAATATAAAACTCCTGTAAGTTAATTGCTCTGAGATTTAAAATCTAGGCCTGACATTGAATCCTTTACAGATAGGGAATTACTGAAATGAGTAACAAGTCTAATGTCGACAACTACGTGATAGATGTATGCTTGACGGAGCTCTGCTGTGTCAGAAGGTATCTCCATTAATTTTAGTAGAACTTAAATAAAGTCCTTGTATACTTGGTCTATATGTTGTAGGTGATGATGTTTCTCAACAACTCAATTTTTAGGTCTTCAGCTAGAAAGTTGCACTGAAAGAGTTCCTTTTGAGTGCTGAAGAAAATCAGAGAGGGAGCACAACGAACTACGTTGATATTCAATAACAAATCATATCAGCAAAGACAGAATTTTGAGACAAGTGGAATATTTATATTTTTATTCTGCCTTTTGTCGCCCCATTGTAAATTTATGTAAAGAGATAATTCAGCAGATGTGTGTCATAATTTTCAAAAGTTAGATTATTTGTTGCACGTGGGTTTTCTGTTGAATATATTGCCTTTTCAGAACTTTGTACTGTCTGCCCTGTCTGCATAAGGTCATAGTCTTCTTTTACCTTTGCTGTCATCTTAAATGTCCTACCAGTGGTGTGCTGCCTTCTTGTCTTTCTTTCCTGGCTTGTTTCTGCCTCTGAAGAATTTTGAAGAATTCAGTGTGGACTGATAACCTTTTAACATGGATTTCAAAACAACCTTTTCAGTTTTATTGTTGGAACATAATTCTGCGTAATTCTTTTTCTGTAGAATGGCTTTCAAATCTTGCACATAAAATAGTACTCTTTCTCGGTGCACGAATTTATAGGGGAATATATTTTCTGCATAAGATGCTACAAAGTTTTGTCCACAAGAAAATGACCTTTGGGTCCTGTATAGCAGTCAGGATGATTTCTGGCAATCGTTTATTTCTCCATTGGGACTTTTCACTGACTAGATGCAGTCCACCATAAATGCATTCTCATCAGAGTGTGTTTATGCATAGCAGTGTTGGAAGTATTAAGCACTTGATTTTGTCTAGCATATGAGTCAGTAAATACATAAACAGGTACAGATTTATGACTCTACACTTCAGAGTATCTTGGTGCTTGATATACAGTGCAGTCAACTTTACGTGAATGTCACAGAGGATAGTGAATGTATCTGTAATGCCAAGGTCATTTTTGATGTAATTAATAGGTTGGGATTTCTTTTGTACCACAGTCTCAAATAACTTTAGTTCTGCTAATCAGGATTATTGGATATGGAGTGGCTGTCCTTGAAATATGTAAATTATCCTGTGAAATACAGGCATGCAGATATTAAGGTAGGCTGTTGTCTTACCAATGTAAATGTTTTAGTGGATAGCATTTCTCTTGAAGACTTACTGTTGGAAAGTAACACAAATTTCAAAGTGTTTATTCATGTTACTAGTGTTAGCGAAGCATTCTCTGGTGCAGTCAATGGAAAAATTCTCACTGGTATCAGCAAATTAAATATTTCTGTCTGCAAAACTTCTAGCCATCACTGTTTACAAGGTAACTGCATTTTATCTCACCTTTACTAGTCTCCATCCTACAGCTTTGCTGAGCATACTTCAGCTACCTCCTTTTTTTTTACAGTACTTTGTTTTTTGTCAAGAAAATATGCCAGCTACAGTAGCAGACCAGTACTTTGTTTTCCTTTTTCACTGGAAGTGATAGGCTTAGATAATATTCCAAGAACCTTCATCTACAAAGCTACATTTTTTCAAATGTGAAAGGATCAAGATAACTTTTCTTCTCAGTTACAGCCCCCTTGTAGATAGAAGAACAAAGAGATTTGCGCCATTTCTAATCAGAAAGAATGCCTTCTTCTGTTGCATGTGTGGGGCTAAGGCATTGGAAGAGATACTCTTGATAAGCCTGAAATATACTTAGTATTCAACTTAAGGAAACATGAAACTTAAATAGTAACTGTGTCTATATAACCAACTAAAAACTGAAGGGAAGATCCATGCTGGGACAGTGAGGTACATTCTGCACAGCTCTTCTAATCACAACAGAAAAGCCTGATGTCTGACAAAATAATTTGTGTGCTTCTGAATTTTATATAGTACTATTGTTAATGATCACTCTTTAGCTGCTTACATGCCAGGTGAATCCTTACAAGCTATTTTAGTTATGGATTCTTACAATTTAATGCGTGGATGTGATGGGGTAGTCTGAGTTTGGTTTGGGAATTATATCAGAATGAAATCTTACTGAAGGAAAGATTAATTCTGTTTCATTTAAATGTAAAGTAAACTTTGGATTGTGTACAGTTAATTAGATGTCATGATTGTAGAACAGGGACAAGAAGCTTTTGTGAATACCATAAGCATAGGTTATCATCTGCCCTGGCCGTCATGCTTGTATCTCCTGGGGAAAATTCCATAATGCTTGGTAATTTGTAAGCTTCCAGCGTCTTTTTTATCTTACGAGCAAATAATTTCAGTCAATCTCAGCAAATATAATACCATATCATTATTTTTCTATTCACTGAACACAAGGAAAAACTTCCTTACCATGAGGGTGAGGTTGCCCAGAGCAGCTGTAGACTCTCCCTCCTTGGAGATATTCAAAAGCTGACGGGACATGGTGCTGAGCAATCTGCTCCAGGTGGGCCAGCTTGAGCAGGGAGTTAGGCTGGATGACTTCCACAGATTCCTTCCAACATCAAACATTCTGTGATTCTGCAACACTGAACCTGTATAAAAAAGGGAATTGTTTTTAATAGTTGGATTGCTTTGATTTCTCAGTGGAAAAACGTTTATGTTGTAAACCATGTCTCCGCAAGAAATTTCTTGATTCAGCTTTCTCAGTTCCTAGTAGAACTGCCTTTCACTATCAAGATCTTTATGTAAATAAGCTATATTTATTTGGCTAGAAATTGGTAGCAGTAACAAAGTATATATGGTGGCAGAGTCTGAATTGTCTAACAGAAAAAACTTTTTTCAGAGGATTTATACTATATATTGTTTTCTTTTCTTCATTCTGAATAATAAACAGTCATCTTCGTGGAGATGGTCCTTTCTCAGCAACCTGCTTGTTTGCAAACCATACATCTTCAGCAGCTTTGTTTTTAGTAACTCTCCCACTCTTAAGCTGTAATGCTGGCTGGAATTTACTAGGGGGATTTGTAGTCACTGTTGCTTCCTCAGACACAGGAGTAGTATCTCAATGTGAATGAGACTGTAATTACTGGTTATGAGGGTGCAGCAGGATACCAGTAACAACATATCCCTATACATGGCAGGCAGTTTGTTTTACAAGAAAAGAAACTAAAGAATCTTTCATTTTTATACTTTCATGTACTGTAGTTTGTTTATGCATCATATCCAGTGGTAGGGTAATTTGGACATAGTTTGGCTTCCAGTAAGCCACAACAGAGGAAACATACAGAAAGAACCAAACCATGTATCTGTGTAAATTGGTCAGCAATAAATGGGTGGTTCCAGCCAAGTGGTGCAGCACTAGAATAAACCCTCATCTGTGGAAGCGTGGAAGGCACTGCAGGAACATGTATTGTCTTGCCCCTTTGCCAGGGAGACTGAGAAATGATACTGTATCTGAAGTAACGAGGTCCAGCAGAAGTACTGGGAGGGCTTAGATTTGTGCCATTCTCATTTTGACTGAAAAGATCTCATGAATTCTGAATATGGTGCTAATAAGACCTGGAAGGTGAAGTGTAATACTTGATTGAGTTTTTCGATTCAACAGTGAATAGTTTTAACATGTACCACAAATCCTGATTTAACAGACAGATTTGTATTTAACTAAACTATAACAAATGAGCCACTTAACCTACATAAAGCTATAGGTTGTGCTGTGGGTGATTACAGCGGTAGCGCCTAATGCTTCCTGCCTTGTTGGACTATCACCTGCGCAATTATCTGCAGTAAGAACGCACCACTAGAATTAAACTAACTTGCGGGCAGAAGCAATCACACAGCTAGCAAATCTGAATATTAGGATATGTAGTTGTTAATTTGGGCCAGTTATGATCATGACATTCATTGTTCCTGAGAACAGCTGTGACCATTAAATTGTTGTAAATTTGACAAAGGCAGGAGGTTGAGTCATTGCACAGAATAGATATTAGCATTTTTACCTAACAACCAAAGACTGAGTATCCATCTATGGCATGGATCAGATTAAGGGGGATGTAGTTTTCTGAAAATTTGGTTTAGGAAAATTGCAACATCTTGCTTTGGTCTCTTTCCACTTTTTCTTCTGCTAGTTTCCTTGATTCTTCTGCCTCCTTTTCAGTATTTTGCTATTAGATTTTGTTTCTGTCACCTATATTTATCTGACTTTATCGTTTACAATAAAGATTATTCAAAGTTGTTTTCTTAGGTATGATGGCATAATATCATCTATAATTTGTTTCCATGTTTTCATGATTTTGATGTTTTCCTAATTTGATGTGTTTATAATACATAGCTAAAGTTAGCAACTTTCATAAATTGGTTTTGATATAGGAAAGAGCAAGTAACCACCTGAAAGTTTTCAAGATAGGTCTGAATGGTGGAATAAAACCTGGTAAATACCAGTTGAGTAAGCAAAGATAAAATTAAGACTGTACCAAACCTAAAAGAAACAACGTAAATCAAATAGGAATTACATAAATTAGTAGTATTATTAAACTATGACCAAATGCATTTCAGTTGACCAGATAATCAGATTTTAAGGGCTTGATTACATTTGGAGTTTTTGCTGATTAAATAGCTCTGATTCACTTTTATTCCAAAATTAGTACCTTTTTTCTTGTGATCTTTGCTTATTTTGATGGCACCGGACATTCTACCTTTATGACATCTGCATGTAGAATGATTCAGTGAGCGATAATGAGACATATTGTAGAGAAGAGCTTTCTGTGGATTGTAATCACAATGAAGTGGTTCATCCAGCTAGGTAAAATCTGTAAGTTGGAACAGGTGTTACATATTATATAGTTTATCTGAGTGAATTACTCAGAATTTGAAGTCAGTCACAACTTTAAATAAAGCGTATTTGGAATTTCAGAGATGTAAACAGAAATACTCAGCCAAATGTGGTTGGTTTTTTTTTTTTCTTTTTATTGAGGCTTTCTAGTAAGTTTCATTAGTGCATACATGACAGTTACAGCACAGAATCTGAACTAAACCAGGTAGTACTATGTTTATCTTCTTAGGATATAAAAATGCAGAATACTCTTGTGTAAGAACACTTTTGTGTCATAGTAATTAAGGCAAAGCAAATATATGCATATATATGCAAAAGTAAAAAAAAAAAAATCCAACAAGAAAATTTTTTATTAACTGGAACCAAATTTTTTTTTTCCCTTGAGCTGGGAGACACAGAACAGAACTTTCTTATCCAACTTCTGTGCACTGTTCAAAATTTCATCTGTCATTCTTAATTTTATTCATCTCTTTCCAAAGGGAAAACCACAATTTTTTTCAGTGTCACTTCAAATGAGCATTTTAGTTTTTGTTAAGGGCACATCATTGGTTTTTATTTTTATTTTCATTTTCTATGCATATTGGTCACAAAACAAGCAAGACATTAAGTAGCTACTCCCAAGCTCACTGAAATCAATATCCTTGGGTCATGTTTCAATATTTTTGTTCACTTGTTCCAGTTAGAAGAAGAAGTCTTTCATTTCATACTTTTTAAAAAAAATTATTTAATGTCATTAACATTTACCACACATAAGTGTACGTGTGAACAACGTTCACAGCAAAAAAAAGTGTTTTCTTATATTTCAGTGGAATTTCCTGCGTTACTATTTGTACCCATTGCTTCTTGTCCTGTCTCTGGGCACCGCTGAGTGTAATGTGTGTCTGTGCCTGTGTGTAGTGAGATGGGATTGATGAACGTACAAAGATAATTTAATGAAGGAGAAATCTTGGAACTGTTCTTTGAGACAAACAATTGTTCTTGACTAAGTCTGCTTGTCTGTCTGTCTTCTTAAACCATTCATTCTTATTAATTCTTCTTTTTCTTCACTTCTCCTATAATGGATATATTAATTGGTAAGGTTTCTAATTTGATATGAGAGAATTCTGGACATACATTTATTTTAACATTCAGTGGAGTAGTAATATATTCTATAACTGCTTGAAAATTAACATTAGGGTGATTAAAATGTCTCTGCTTTTCAGCCTCGCCATCTATTTTAAAAGCTGTCCTTAAGGAGCAGTCTTCAAGTGTAGCTTCTGTGATTCTTTTTAATACGGTACATACTTTCTTTTACCCTTCCTTCAACAGTGAAAGAATTAAAAAGGTTAATGATGTTGACATTTAAAGTATCATAACTGGCATCTGATTTAGTGTCCATTAACAAGAATGAGTTCTGTTACTTGAAATTATTCACTCATGTACTCTGCAAACCTACATATATTACTGTATGATTAAACCGAACATGTTCAGATTTTCGGTGTTTCCTTATAATCATGATTTATACAGATTTCACATAATTCATACACTAAAAATAATATCTAACTCTTTCAGATGGCTGCCCACATGTATTTACTGCCCAATAAATGCTTTTTCATGTATGCAGTGATTCATACACTTAACAAAAATTACTGGTACAAAATATACCGTTCTGGTTTCATATACATAATTTTTAAATTTTTGATTTGTTTTCTTTCTGACCTCTATAGTTGAATTTCATTTTACCTAAACTTTCTGAAAATACTTATGTGATTGCAATGATACTGATTTTTAGACTGCTCTCCCCACTCTTGTACCTTCCAGCAGGAACCTGGGAGCCCTAATATGACAGACAAAACCCACAAAAAATGTGAAGCCCATTGGCCTATTCAGGTGTGTGTAGTCAGCGAATTATTGTGTTAATAAATGTTTTGTTGTAATAAATGTTTTGTGGTAATTCTGTCATGAGACCAGATGAGCAAGGGTGTGCAGCATGAATGTAATTGTCACAATTTCTGGTCGGCATTAGCCACCTGTGTAATCAGCCAGCTGATTAGCCTGCATAGAGCTGCCGCCTTGCCCAGCACTTACCCTGCCTGCCCAGCTCCCCAGGGAGCCATGGTTGGTGGCGGAAGGGGAATCTGAAGGGAGCCAGGGGACCAGGTGTGGTGGATGCACGAGGACAGCTGGGAAGGGGAGGGGACCGTGGAGATGTGGAATACAAATTTCTAGAAAATTAAGCTTAATTAATTCATAAAATAACCTATGTTTTCTGAAGTACTTTGTGATATAATATTCAGTGTTAATTAAAACCTTGGCTGTCTGATTTCGTTCGAAACATTTGTTATAAAGTATAAGAAGTCTTACAGAAAGCAAAAGCTATGTATCGAAGATAGATGGGGTTTAAGTAGATTGAAAAATTAGGTAAGTTAGTTTTGTCCCACTTGCAAGAACTGTATCTGCCAAGGATGCACATTTTCCTCTATTCTAGAATAATGAAGTTCTATAAAAAATTTCCAGTAAAAAGGCTTTGATTTCTATTCAGATTTTCAGGCTAAATATATTTATCTAACAAAAATATATTTACAAATGAAAACTATCAAAATGTTTCTCTGTGGCAAATAAAGTTTCTGTATCTAAAAGGCATAAAATTATAATTTATGTTTATCTCTACAATGCAGACCATCCAAGTCAATGTTTTACACAAACATAGGTGCTAGTATCTCTCTTGTAAGTTTCTCTGACTTGTCATTTACCAAAATTTAAAAAATCTGTGTGACCATCCATTGCTACATTTTTGAGTTTTGTGAAAAGGACAAGAAAAAAATGGGAGCAATAGCAATAACATCCTTCCATCTCATTCAGAGCAATATTATCAAATGAGAAGGAAAGACTGTTGCTGTGCATAGAATAAAGTTATATTAAATATTAAGAATGCAAAAATACTTCTAGATTTGAGATTAATTTTAATCCATCAGATTGCTATGTTGCATTACAGTTTCTCTGTACAAAAGGAACACATGGTGTTTGAAGAGCTCTTCAACTTTTAACTCTAGGTAATGAGAAGAAAGAGTATTATATTAGTCTTATTTGTGAAAGAGATTTAAAGAAGTATAGTTCAGAAAATGCTTATTTTTCAAAAGGTATAATGAAAATCTTTAATGAAAATTTCTTAATGTATCCACTGAGACAGAGGAGGAGCCAAACCAACACTGTTAAATCATCATCTTCTTTTAATGAAAACTTGAGTAGAGAAAATTTGTGCTGATAGCTACCAGAAAATCGCTCTTGTTACGTAATGTCTTGACACACAGTGAAAAACAGGGATGAATAAGGAGTTTCAGAAAGTTGTATCTTAATGTTCCTGAACTGTGATTCCAACCTCTGATTTCCATTCTTCCACAAAGACCTTCCCATGCATTGGCTCATGGGACAAAAAATAGGAAGAGAAGGCAGTATGTTAGCAAGGAACTGACATTACGTGCTCCTAGAAACTGTTTTCTCGCTGTGCTTGGGCAGGTGGGTGGGGTGTGTGCATGTGTACATGTATTCTAGAAGAAGAAGGGGTCCTGCCAAGTACAATCATCTCAGTCACAGCTTAATGCTGTATCCTTTGCCTGCCAGACACGTGGACATGCATCAAGTGGATCACTTGCATATGTCTTGGTGGGAGTCCCATAACGGGACAGGCACCATTGTGTTGGAATGTGGCCCTTTCCGAAGAACAGTTTTTGTAAGTCTCTGCAGATGAAAAAAGTGCGTATGATTTGCAAGCAAATATGAAGAAAATAATTGCACACAATGGGATAATATCTCTAAAAGTATCACTGCTTGTGCCTCAGTAACACAGGTATTAATTCTGTGTTCTAATTATATATCAATATTTAATTATATATTAATATTCTATTATTTTTACGTTTGACAGTCATCCTTAGCAGACTTTGATTCTACCCTAAGCCAGAATTTTAAATAGAACATGTAAATAGGACAAAGTAGGAATCAGTTCTTGCACTGAAACTCATCTGGCTGGACCTGCAATGCCATGCAGCCAGGATGCTCTGGATGTCAAGATGCCTGAGGAGGTCTCATGCTGTATGAATGGGGCTGGTGTTTTGCTGTCACAACTATATGCCAGTGTTATGTTCCCTTCCACTGTCCTTGATCAGTGATAACACACCTATGGTTTTGACTTATCTTTTTTTACATCATTTATCAGTTAGTTGATCTTTTACACTGTCCAGACCCTGTAATAATATGTTCATGCAATATCGTTCAGGAGGAAATGGTTAGTGACCTGCTCATCCATTTAGACATGCACAAGTCTGTGGAGCCAGGTGGAATCCACCCAAGGGTACTGAGGGAGCTGATGGAGAAGCTTGCCAAGTTGCTCTCCATCATTTATCAACAGTACTGGTTAACCAGGGTGGTCCAGAAGACTGGAGGCTAGCCACTGTGATGTCCATCTACAAGAAGGGCAGGAAGGAGTGTCTAGGAAACTACGGGCCTGTCAGCCTGACCTTGGAGCCAGGGAAAGTTATGGAGCAGGTCATACGGAGTGTCATTGCGTGGCACATACAGGACAACTGGGAGATCAGGCCCACTCATCATGGGGTTATGAAAGGCAGGTTCTGCTTGGATAGCCTGATCTTCTACGATATGATGACACACGTAGTGCATGAGGGAAGGTTGTGGATGTTGTCTGCCTGGACCTTAGTAAAGCCTTTGACACTGTCTCCCACCGTATTCTCCTGGAGAAAGTGGCAGCTCATGGCTTGTATGGGTGTACTCTGTGTTAAAAAGCTGGCTCAATGGCTGAGCCCAAAGAGTGATAGTAAATGGAGTTCATCCAGCTGGTGGCCAGTCACAGGTGGTGCTACCCAGGCCTCAGTATTGGTCCCAGTCCTGTTTAATACCTTTATCAACGATCTGGACAAGGGGCTTGAGTGCACTCTCAGTATGTTTGCAGATGACGCCAAGCTGAGTGTGAGTGCTGATCTGCTGAAGGGTAGAAAGGCTCTGCAGGCTGGATCAATGGGCCAACACCAATTGTATGAGGTTCAACAAGGCTAACTGGCAGATCCTGCACTTGCACTGTAACAATCCCACGCAACACTAGAGGCTTGGAGAAGAGTTGCCGGAAAGCTGCCTGGTGGGAAAGGACCTCAGGGTGCTGGCTGACAGCTGGCTGAAGATGAGCCAGCAGTGTGCCAAGGTGGCCAAGAAGGCCAAGAGCATCCTGGCTGGTATCAGAAACAGTGTGGACAGCAGGACAAGGGAAGTGACTGTCCTCCTGTGCCTGGCACTGGTGAGGCCGCACCTCAAACACTGTGTTCAGTTTTGGGCCCCTCACTGCAAGAAAAACATGGAGGTGCTGGAGTGTGTCCAGAGAAGGGCCACGAAGCTGCTCAAGGGTCTAGAGCACGGGTCTTATCAGGAGCAGCTGAGGGAACTGGGGCTCTTTAGTCTGGAGGGGAGGAGGTTCAGCAGGGACCTTATCGCTCTCTATGACTACCTGAAAAGAGACTTGTAGGCAGGTGGTGGTAGGTCTCTTCTCCCAGATAACCAGTGACAGGACAAGAGGAGAAGGCCTGAAGTTATGCCAGGGAAGGTTTAGATTGGATATTATGAAAAAATTCTTCACTGAAAGGTTTGTCAAGCATTGGAACAGGCTGCCCAGGGGGGTGGTGGGATCACCATCCCTCAAAGTGTTTAAAAAAAGACAGTATTTCTAAATAAATTCTTAATTGTTTTAGAACAAGAAAATTAACATTTTTACCAGTTTTTATATGCTTTGTTCTCAGAATATATGAGTATAGTTCCGTCTTTTAGGGTGCAAGCACGAGAAAACAGAGAAATACATAAAATAAACCCACAAAAAAGAAGTATATAAATGTGAATTAATATATTTATCTCTGGGTTTTATTATATGGTATGCATAGTTCAAAGCCTCAGTTTGTACCATAGCACTTTTTCTATCCATATGGTAGAACTTCTATCCCCAGGCTACAATTCCTTTCATTTTAAATACATAAAAATTCAGTTTCTTAGAATTAGTCGATTTGCCCTCATGTGTAACATATATCATATTGAAGAGGTCAAGTCAGAAATGAGGGAGGTTTAGTTGCAGTTTCCTCACCATATCTCCTCTCAGCCATCCCTATGTGACTGTATGAATAGACTTAAACCTGTTTGGTTTTAAGTCATGGAGTGCATGGGCACTGGTCTTGTTTCTGAAAAGATGTGGGGGAAGAGTTGGTAGTGGAAAGAAAAGAACATGAGAGAACAGCTAATGGAGGTGTATGCTTGAATTTCACTGGATAGATTTTAACATATAATTAAAGATATAAATTAAATTAAAAACTCCTGTGTCTATATAGACATATTTAAAATTACTGTGAGTATAAAGGAATGTGTGTTTGTTTGTTTAGGGTTTGGGTTTTTTGGTTTTGGTTGGGGTTTTTTTAGGAAAGAAATAAAACCAGAAGTGCCTAGTACATTTTGTATCAGGCCCATTGGACTTTTGAAGAGTATATTAACATTTTCCTTGGTACCGTTTATAATTTTTCCACTAAAAGACACCGTATCTTTTCAAGGCTATTGTGGTGCGTGTAGAGTTACTAAGTGTGTTAGAATGTTATTTATTGAAAAATGTAATAAATGGATGGTACTATGTACTTGATATTAACTTTTCCTCAAATATTCTTTCTTTAGCAATTGTTCCCTGAACAAGTCCAATTGCTTCCATGTTAAAACTATATACTACACAGAATATGTAGTATCTAGCATAGGTATTCTATAGAAAGAACATAGGCTAGCACCTTGTATTTAAAATTGTGATTAAGAAGTATTTGACTTTTGCCCAACCTTTTAATGCTGCCTACACATCTACTGTACTGTGATCACCTCCTCCCTGATCTCATTTTATGTATCAGTGGAAAGTCCCAAAGCCAGAACCTTTGCTTTAGCTTTCATGTCGTTACCTGTTACTACTGTAAGAAAACAACTTCCAAATCCAAACAAAATTAAACTGTGTGACATTATGAAGGTTAAAACTGATTTACATTTTAAATCATGTTTGTAATGAATGGCACAAATATAAATGCATGAGCTGAATATCTAGTCTAAGTGCCATCTGTTAAAAAGTATGTAATTCCAGTGGAAATCAACTTTTCATCTAATCCACTTTCTTCTAGAAAGTACTGAGAAACTATTCATTTTACTGGAAACCTTTTTTTGTTTGTTACCTTTTATGTATTATTAATGCATTACTTAAAGATATGAAGCCTTATTCTTCCAAAGTAAGTATGTCAAATAGATACAGCTGTAAAAGATGGAAGTCTGTGCTTTGACACAGAAGGCCTGGAATAACTTTCTACAGTGGAGAATCACAAGAATTCTGATCTTACTTAGGAAAAATTAGGTAACATTAAGCTTGTATGCTTGTGCCTGTTTTTAATAACATAAAGGTGTTTCATAGGCTGACCAATATAATGTACAAAAAGATGAGAAGGAAGTGAGACTGGGAAATATTTATTTTCAATATTTACTTGATTTTCAATTGATTGTGTTAATCATATTCTCTTTCAGTAACATAATTATGTACTGCAAAAATATTTATTCAACCATACCAGGTAACAACTTGAGAAAGGCCAGGTATAAAATTTCTGACTATTTACAATGATGAATAGCTGACTGTATGAAGCTAAAGTGTTTTGTAGAAATACATTGATTTCATCAATGTATTTCTACAAGATACTGGTTTAAGACCAGAAAATCCAGGTACTCTGCTTAATAATTGAAGTAAAATAAAAAGTGGGCTGCGAAATCAGTAATTTCTCACATGCAGTGACTTAAGAGAGTTTGCAGGTATCATCCTCCTGAGCTGTTTGCACAGCTGAGTGAAAGTGCTTCGAAATAGTACAATTTAAGATCAAATTAAATTCATGTTTTACAGCAGGCACATTTTTCCTGAAATTTCTTGTTTGTATCTGGTATTTTTATATGTTATATTTTCTACTCAAAAACCTTAAGGAAGATACTAGTGATTGATAAAGAGAACAAGAGTGAAAGGGGCAAGGGGCTATCAGCTTTGTAATATCATTTCAGAACTAGATGGACCCAAAGTAGAATGTCTTCCTTCCAAAGCTTGAGCTTTGACATGTAGCCAAAGATTGTAGTAATTGTATTTACAATTCATCAGATGCTATTAATTTAGCCTGAAAAAAATGATGGTTTCTTGTGATTTTTACATTTATAAACAGCATAAGGTTCTACGAGCTCAACAACCTGTGTCTAGAACTGGCCAAAAGCAAATGTTTATGGAAGAAATATATAAACTGACCAGGTCTATATGATTTTTTTCCTAGTATTTTCTCAGCCTTTAGGTGTTCTCAGATACTGGATGTGGTATCTATGTATTTTTTTAAACATCAGTGGGTCTGTCTTCCATGAGCTTTTCCATTTTCCCTGTTGAATCCATGTAAATTTTATGTATCTGTAGGGTTTTTTTCATTGGGTTGGGTTGGGGTTTTTTTGGCCAACTGCATGTAACATCTGTTTTTATTTGTTTGGAGCCTGGTTCCTACAACTCTCATTTCATGGTCCCTTGGAGGGCCATGAATAATCAATCCTTGTCCATCGCTTACGTGCTGTGCTTTAATTACCTAGTATGATATGTCTGTCTTTTCTCATTTGACTTTTCTGCATGTGGATCATTCTTTCTGTATAAAGTTTTCTATAACTTTGATAAAATTATTCATTTTTCTCTGTTGTTCTACTACATTCTTTTCAAGATAGGGGAACAGAACTGAGTAACATAGTTTTACAAAATCCAGAATTCCCATGACCTATGGATGCATCTCTCCCTCTCCCATCCTAGTATTTCTTAATATTTAATTAGCTTTTTGGATTATCGTTAAAAAGAAAGCTGACTTTTTTCTGGAAAACTCTGTGAACAGCTTAAGAACTTGGCCTGAATTTGTTAATGGACAGCACAGGATCCACTATTTTATTTGTAATGCTGGGATTGATTTCTTTTACTTGCATTTTACATTTATCTGCATTCAGTTTCATGTAATGTTTTACTGCTAGCCATGGGGTATTGTACAGTCTTCCTGTAATTCGCTGCAGTCAGTGCTTCTCCTAATTACCCTGGGTAGCTAACATATTGTTGTCAGCAGACTTTCTCACTTTCTTGTACACTTTCTTTTCTGGCTTGTTTATCAATTTATGCAATTTGGTGATATCATTTTATGTTTTCAAAATCATAGAATGATAAATTTTGGAAACATTTCCTGAAACACCTTTATTAAAGAACAAGTGCTAAGTGTTCTTGTCAAGGTAAAATAAATCCTGAGAAGACCTGGCATTCCCAAATTCAGTACTAAAATTACACACAATTTGTGCCAATAACATATATCAAAACGTGAATGAAGAAAATTCAGTCCTTCCACCATGGAAAACCTATATTTTAATTTTTTTTCTTTATCAAGTCTATGCTAGCAGGAATTTAAACTCTACAGTGCAAAATACTTAGAATCTGTTGTTATCTACAGATTTAAAAAAAAAAAAAAGAAGATATAAAAGTTACTTCTGTTATCACAGATGGGTATTCCTTATTCCAACCATGGAAGCCTGGTTAGACATACTGTGTTTTGTGATTCAGGTTATATGACATACAACATATAATTACTTTTCTCTGTCAACCAATAATTTTATAATAAGTAATACCATTTCTTTGCTACATTATTTGTCTTCAGTTGGCATTGTTTCCTTCACATTCCAGTTGTAATGATTACACTGGGAAAAAAAACCAGCAACAAAACCCACAACAAACTGACAACTTAAAATCTCATGACAGCGTGCCAGTTCTAGAGGAAAATATTCGAAATTTTACAAGCGTGCAAATATACAGCTTCAGGAAATTTCCTTTGCTGCTTTTAAAATTGAATAATACATTAATTAATCATACATTAGTATTTATTATCTAGAAATACGATTGTCAGCCATGTAACTTCAGTAGAATTCCTTGGCTGTCTCACAAACATGCAATTAATATGGAATGGTGGATACATTTTACCGATTTTTAGTGTCCAGGGGAAAGGAAATGATTTTTGGCCTTGTTCTGTGCCATCTTCAGAGTGTCAGTGAATTTGGTAATAATTGCTATATAGATGTTCATGTTCTTATATGATTAAAGTATTTGCTTTGATTCTTCAGAGCTACATGTATGTTTGTATTGCTTTTTATCATCCCAGGGTGTTACATAAAACTACAAGCCAGTTTTTGCTTGTGAAATAATTTGGATATTATTTCTGTTGTTAGTTGCAAAGTAAATACACATTTTAGTACTGCAGTTCTGAGATTTCAGTCAATTTTCAAGATGTAAGCATGAGTCACTCAACACATTTTCAAAATTTCAGATCCTAGGCTCATACGTATTTAAATTAGGAGTTCTGAATTTCTAGAGGCCTGGAAGTATGAACTAATACTAATTAAAAAAAAAAAAAAATCCCAAAACATGGTTCAAGAGAAACAAGGTGCCTTTGAAGTCTCATATTTTAAATAAAAGCTTGTGATTTGTCCTGTAATTTCTGAATGCTTGCAGTTGTCAGTATCGAATGATGAATTGAATGATGACTGCAGTTCAATAGCAACAAACAATAGTAACAGGCTATTTGCAAGAAATATGATATTTTTGTTATAAAAAAATGACAGTTTCAAGAAATCAAAGTAACTGCTGAGGAACTGCAAATGAATCATGTATCTCCTGCGAAGGTAACTCCTAAAATCACTTTGAATCCTTTTTGAAATGTATGTTTCTCATTAATCAACCAGGATCAATTAAAAGTGTTGGTCTAAAATTGTCTTTAATTCTGTTCCTTGATCTCTGACAAATGTCTGCACAACAATTTAGGTTTCCCATGTTGTTATTTCCTAGGCAAGTGTAAAAATAATAGCAATGAACAATCAGTAATGACATCCTAGATAAAACAGAACTTTGAATACCTTTTAATTACCTACAAATAGTTTCACTTTAAACCAAGATAAACACAGACTGCTGCTAAAAGGGGATGTTCCCTGCCCTCACCTGTTTTTCTGCCTCCTTTCTGACTAGCACTGCCACCGCTGTACAGCTGCATAAGGCAACTGCCATTCATGAATGCTGATCATTTAATTTGGTAGTGGTTGGGTAGGGAGGCGGAGAGGAGACTAGCTCAGCAGCGTTCTGCACTGAGCTTATAGTGATTTTGCTGTTCCTAGGAGCTACAGTTTCCTAAAACTTCACCATGTGAGGAGCCAGGTGACATTAAGTGCCCTAATCCTTGTTAAATATGTCCTTGGGCTCTGCTGTCTGAACCTGCTGTAATTATTTTTCTTCCTGAGATTTCTGAGACAAAATTTCCAAGAGCACGATTAGCTCCTGTATTTAAACATATGAAAATAGGTATGTATGGTGGAGACACTGTATGCGTGAGATCTTCCTAACACTGTGCATGATGGTTTTCCCCAGTGGATAGATTTACATGATGCAGTAGCAATTTTTAAGAACCAAAATCCTTTCAAGTATGTTTTCACAGAATCACAAAATGGCTGGGGTTGAAAGGGACCACTGGAGATCATCTATTCCAACCCCCTTCTAAAGCAGATTTTTGTTGTCGCTCTTTATCCAGTTTAAGCTTCCATATGTGTTTGATGTTCAGAAGGTTTTGTTTGTTTCTGCTGGTACGGTGTCCTTTGCATTGGAGACACTTAAGAACTAAAAAAAAAATAGAGATCTTGCTAGACCAACAGATAGAGGGGCAGTAGTCAGATTCCCTCTAAGGGCCTCACACCCAACTGGCATTAAAAAAAAAAATATTTAAAAAAATCAAATCATGCCGTTTTCTTGATGGAAAGGGCAGCTCTGATGATACTGGAGAGGCACTTCTCTTTGATGTGAGCAGGACAGAGTTAAATTTTACTCCTATTCCTAAGAGGGATTAGAACTCCCCATTCTTCTGTTTCATGTAAAAATAAAGGACTGATTGTGAAACTGTGCATGCATGTTGCTGTGGTATGCATTATATTGGCCGTCAGGAACTACCAGCCTTCAGCAGGTGTTCCAGTTTTCTTACGTGTTGAAGGAAGTATTAGCCGATAAAAATGCAATCAGCCCCAGGTTTTACTGCTGTTGCTTAATAACCTTAAATATGAGTCAGAGACTGATTTCAGAAGCATTTTCATTAAGACTATTAATACAGTAATATAATCCACTCACCTATTAGTTCAAGGATTACATAGGTTAGTAATGTTGCATCTAAAATTGTGCTTTGAGCTTGGCTACTTAAATTTGGCTTCCCCAAACTGTAATAATTTGTCACACATAAAATTCAGGCATATCCTATATAAATTGCTCAAAAGTTGATGTTGTATGAATAAAGAAATTATTTAGATGTTTTGGGCATTTTATGAAATTGGTAATAATAGTGTTTGAAAAATGCATCATTTTTTGCTTCCATTGCAAACAAATGTTTTCTTTCATTTCTCCCCCCATCCAGGAAGTGTCTAGTAATATTAATATTAATTATTATATTATTGATGATATTATTATCATTGTTGTTTTTGTTGTTGTTATTATTATTGTTAGCGTGTTGTTGTTGTTTGTTGTTATTTGTTGTTATTATTATTTAAAACACCATAATCGCAAACCCTTACTCTTGATTTCCCTGGTATCATCATTTCTTTAAGGCAACTGTAGAGCATTCCTCAGTCTTGTCTTCTGTTTTGTATCTGCATTTTCAAGACCTATTCTTATGCTTTTTAATGTATTTGCCTTCAATGCCTAAGGAATCAACAAATAGCTGCCACTGTCAGTAACCAAATGATAACTTGTTTCAGATTACTACCCTAAGATGAACAGAATCACAGAATTGTTGAGGTTGGAAGTGACCTCTGGCAACTGCCAAGTCCATCTTCCTCCCTTTAAGTAGATTCAGCAACAGCAGGTTGAGCAGGACTCTGTCCCATCAGGTTTTCAGTAGCTCTTGTGTTTCAGTCTGTGCCCATCGCTCCTTGGCCTGTCAGCGGATACTGTTGAGAAGAGTCTGGTTCCATCTCTTTTACTCCCCCTGCATCAGGTATTTATTCTATTGTATACTTTGCTGTCATATATACACACACACATATATATATACACTTTATTTTTTAAGCTGGGATTATTTGTGATTATTAGTTTGTATTTCAAAATTATCTTCTATTTAATACAGTCAAATCAGCAAACTTACTACCACTTGAACACAGCATATAGCTGCTGAACAACCAACTTGAAAGAACACATGTAGGCCAGACAAATTAGAAGAATCCAAGTAAATTATGAAACACACCAAATATTATTTCTTTTTAGTTACTGGATAAAGACATTAACTGGAAATAATTTTTCTTGTTACTTTTCTTCATTGCTTTTTTGATTCACTTGATACAAAGTGAAAATCATTGACGAAACAGGAGATTATTTTTCCTGTTTATAAGAACTATAAAATACTATGGATCCAATAGCTACAGTGAAATTCTGGAAGCAGGAATTCAGGAAGTAAGAAACCTCTTTTGAGGAACACAATAAGTGTTGTGAACAAAAAGATTCCAAAGTTCTAACATTACTGCAAAAATCCTTAAATTGAAAAGGGTGTTCTGAGGCTGAATTCTGAGCAAGTTCCAAATTTGTGAGAACTACACAGACAGATGTGGAAAGCAAAATTAAATTATGGCCATAGCATATTTTCAGATGTCAAAAAATATAAAAAGCAAAATACCATCTCTTCTTCTAAGAGTAAAGAAGCTATAAAAGACTATCAGACACTTCATACTTTTCCTCTAAGGGCATTTACCAATGCAGTTTAATAATAAACTGCAGTAGGGGCTTCTGATGTGAATGTTAAATAGCAGGTTACCACGTAAATACTTTGATAAATACTTTATTTCCTTCATAACATGACAGTGAATAGTATTTAAGCATAGTAACATATGCTAGTAACATAAGAATATATGAGTAACAGGCATGATTTATATGAAGTGAATTATACTGTATGTAAAGTCCTTCTTAGACAAATTTTTTTATATACGCGATCTCCCTATACCTACCTGAACAATGACCAGCTGTCGGAGTGCATGAGGAGGATAAATATTGAAGTGAGGTGTGTGTGTAATGCTAATTAGTGTAGGGGGTTTTGTAGTGTTATAAAATATATTGTTGCAGAAAACTACCATTTAATTGCACCTTTGGTCTGGTAATAGGGAATGTGGCTTTTAGTGAAGCTGTATTACAGCCATGATTTTTCCCTAGTAAGAGACAATATCTAGGTTATTTTGTTTTGTTTTTTCACAAAATATAAATTCCATCTTGTTTGTTTTTCAGACTGTGAATGGAACAAATTACTTTCAGAATCACTGTCAAATCATCTTACAAAGGTCTTGGCTATCACCACCACAGTATTTTAGCAATACTTTAATGAGCAACACAACGGCAGACCAGTCATTGGAACAATACAAAGCATTTATCACTTTAATATGCCTAGCTTCAGGCACCTGGATATAATAAATTGTTTTGTTTTGAATTAGAAGTCTTTTTGTTGTTGTTTATTCTGAGATATCTTTGTTAGCTTGACAAGTAACAAGTCTTAATTACAATGGACAGGCTAAATTTCCTTTTCTGGCAATATTGCTATCCCCTCTGTATCTCATGAACTCCTACAGATGAGTATGTATATTTCTGTTTCATTTATTTTTATGGCTAGTTCTCTCCAAGCACCCCAGCTTTACAAGACTAACTACTTTAGGATTGTGGTATGTTTGACTTCATGAACAATACCAGGCTTTGATGCAATTCTTTCAGTCTTTGGAAATCTAAATTAGACTCTTCAGTCAGCCTTTTTTTCCTTGACTTTGTGAATGCCTGCCACTCTAAGGGGTCACCTGCAAAAGAAAATTAACCACATTTTTTCTGAGTCAGTTAATGGTTTTTTTTACATTTTAACTGCCTTACTTAGCATAGAACCACCACTCCATTGTAATACTATTTTTGGAGTTACAAATAGTTTACTAAACAACAAAAATTAATTTTATGCTTCTTTATTTTTCTAAGATTCTTTTGTTTGACCTTTTTCTTCCAAGTAATTATTCCAGTCTGATTGTAGATTATCGAAATTGCTATTATGATCCTCAATATTTCCCACATTGTAATAGTAAAACTCTTCCATTGGTCAATCCAATTCCTTGGTTTAAATCGATTTCCAATACATTGACTGTTGTGTTGAAAGAGTTATAGCATTTCATGTTGCACGGAGTAAATCAAATTGCTGTGATTAAGAATCTACATTACATCTTTTGCCTTGGTTTTCTTCAGGTGAGAGGATTCTGCATAAAGATTCTAGCAGTGTTATGGGGTCTGCTCTCAAACATTGTTCTGAAAAAGAAAACTCCAAACCAAAACCATTTAAATGAAGATGTGAAAACAGAGATGAAGTGTGCAGTCATTCCAGGTACAATTTCTCTGGTGCCCAGGGAGTCACCATTGACTAACTCAGCCCTCTTTTTTCTACATGGAAATAATACTGTTTAACCTCATAAGCTTCTTAATTTATTTGCTGCTTAAAATACTGGTTTCTTCATATCCTTCATATAACTAAAAAAAATCATACTATGAGAAAAGGAAAAATGAGTGCTATCTTTACCTCACATATTGTAAATAGTTAAAATTAAGGGCTTGAAAAAGCAAAACCTGCAAATCAAAACAGCCTAGAACTTTGTATGATTAACCAATAGGGAGACATTGATGTATTGTGAAAGCAGATTACAGAGTAGGCTTGTGAAGCGTGTAGCTATGAGTTCATACGTGATGCTGAAATGTATGTCCTCTCCTCACTCAAGTGTCCCCACCTGCCTAGCATGATGACATGAAGGACACCCTCATTTGATGTCTCATGACAGACAGGGCAGTAATACAGGACTTTAAGCAAGAGACAGTCATCAGCTACTGAGCGCTGCCTCCTCCTCTTTAGTAACTGGCATGCCGGGTACAAGTTGGGCAGAGTGACAAATTGCAGTCAGGGGCCATAAATGTGGACAAGAATCTGGAAGGATTGTACAGCAATGTGCTGACTATTCATGTGTTCATTGATGATAATTTATTGGAGGAATCTCTGAATTTGATGAGTACGGGAAAAAAAAAAAAAAAAGCCATTACTAGCTATGCTATAAAATATGGTTTCATATTTCCTGAACAGTTAATACTGTTGGTAGTATGATACAGAGGTACATACTTATATGTAAAACATCTCTTCATTAAGCATCTTTGGAATTTTCTACAGTCATAATGATGATTTTGAATATGAAATGGCTGTTACTTCATTACTGTTTTCAAGCTTCTGCTATAAAAACTACAGGGCGTGAAGAGGGCAGAGAGAAACAATGTATTAACTTTCACTTCAGTTTGTTATTTTTCACACTGCCGTAATATTTTAGTACCTTGCACAGTATAATTATGTGCATTGAAGGTGTGATGTTAATGCTGATTTGAGTCACCTTCGGAACTCAGTGTAACTGTATAAATTGTCTTATGAAAAAGGTATCATTCTTTCAAGTAGCAGCTTCTATGACTTATTAAGAATTAAGATTGACTTATTTGCTAAAAGAAATATTCCAACAATATTCTACTGAAAGCATTTTTGGTTTAATGTTTAGTTGGTTTTAGATTAGTCTTCTCAGTTTTTATTATGCAGTTGAGTTTTGCATTGAGGATTTGTAACCAGTTTGTAGGAGCTGCAAAGAAAGGGAAAATTAATGCAGATGTATACTCTACAGATTTGGAGTTTGTGTATCTAGAGAAGTCTGGAAAAAAAATTGATTCTAAAGGAAGTGGTGAATGGGTATATTTAGGCTCAAATCAGCACCAATTATTACAGTTGACAACTGAAATAGCTAAATCAATGTAAAGCAAATATTTGGATACTTGGGACAGACCACTGGTGACATTGTTCTACGTCATCTGCAGAATGAGATAACTGGTTGTCTGGGTTTGCCTCCATTTCCTAAGTTGCCCTTTAAAATATGGCTGAATACTAGTATTTATACAGGGAAAGCTTTATATGAAGAACACATTTCTGGTGATGAAAAGTAGCTTTCTGTACAGCTGAGCTAATGCTCCAGTAAATGGAGCAGGGTGGGAAGGGTGTTTTGCTTGCGTTTTTGGTGTTTGGGGTTTTTAAGCATGGCTTCAACCTTGTCTATATGAATCAGGGAGGAATTACAGTCTTCAAGAACTTGTTGGTGCTGAATATGCCCACAAGTTTTTCTGTGTTGAGCAGAAAGCAAGTTTCCTTTCCAAAATATGTGCACAGATGTGTGCATGCACCTCCCTCTCTCAGCAGAAAATGTGGAGGGCACTGAGACGAGAAGTTGCTGCTCTTTTACTTTTCTCTGGAAGGCCCCTGGTTATTAAAAGTGCTGTTATTATCAGGTACTGATCTTTTGAACTCACACAGAGATGTGCTTCTCCACTTACATTGTTCTCTTGGGCTTCTTCTATTCACTTAAGACTGAGGGAATCAGATATGAAGCTTTCTAAACCTCTAAAATTTGAAGTGAACAAATATGCACTTTTTAATGTTATTTAAATACTTAATACTCAATTTAATAATTAAAATGTTCTTAATATCATCTCTGAATAGGTCTAAATCACCAATTTTAAATTGACCTTGTTTGGTATATCAACTTGGCAGTCATTTTATACGTTTTGTTTGAACTGCAGATAAAATTAATTCTAGAAAGTCTGAACATGACCTCTGCTTACTCAGAAGTGACTTTTCCCCACTTTATAGTTCCATCAGAAATGGCCACTAAATGGTGCCACAAAGACCCTGATTGAATTTCCTAAGTCTATGTCTCTTTGAGGTATACATTCCAGTCCTTTAATAGTTTTATCTTTTGAGTCCTGATTGATTTATTAGCATTTACATTCACATTTAGCCACTAGACCTTACTATCATAGTGATTGCAGCAACACCAATTACAGTGGTAAAACAACCATTTCTACAAAAACTTCACAGATCCAACACAATTAAACTGTACCTTCTAGATAATGCTTCATACTTTTCAAAGGCAGTGCTTTTCAGAATTGATTCCCAGTCTTCTGAACATTTTTGGTGATATAACTTCTCATGTGTGTATACTGAAATGAAAACTGTGTATTTGTATCCGACAGGCTGAGTAGCTCAGAGTATCCTGTTACTGTCATAAGTCTCCACTGTTTGGCAATTATAATTGTTTATCAATGTGGTGGGTTGACCTTGGCTCCGAGTCCATCCTCTCTTTAAACTCAAGAAAGGAGAGACTAATCTCTTTGCTAGAATGCAAATTATCTCCCAAGTTTGAAAGAGTAAGTACTTTAAATACTTTACTGCTAAAACCTATAATACACTGTCGATACTTCTTCAGCATATTGCAGTACTAGAATCATCAAGGTATGTAGGTTGATACAGCATTTATTTTCATGATTTATTCTACACCAACCATAAATACTCATAGTTAAATAATATCATTCACCATACATAGTTTAATAATGTATATTCATGGTTACACATGAGAATAATTTGTGGATATTTGTAATCTGTTGGCTTCTAGCTGTGGAATTTGGAAACAGTAATGTTTAATTGATGCAAGAAACAAACAAAAAAAATAATGAAAAATTGTATATTGATAGTACAGTCTTACAGTCTTCTTCACGTCATCCACTCAAAGTAAAAATTATTATTATTTCTTATTTTTTGCACAATATTGATCAATCATGATTTTTTTTCACATTACAGAGCTTGTGGATCTTTCTGTAACAATCAGAAAGTGCGCTGTTGAATGTAATCTCAAATATAAGTACTGAAATATCCTCCCCTGTCCTTTTTTCTTCCTTACCTACTATAATAAATGTAGAATTCCAAACAGGTTTTGTATGCCTTTCTCCTTTTCATACTTCATCATTAATAGTATTTGAGGGAGGAGACAGATTTGATCTATATACGTCTATTGTGTTAGAGGACGAAGCTAAGGGCACTTCATTTATTGTGACACTTTTTAAATTGTCTCAAATAGGCTTGTGGTCAGGAGCTGTCAAAGTAACACAATCAGAATGTGAGTATGTCTAGATAAGCATAACTAAGATAAAATAATGTTGAGCTCTATGTTCTATAAGAAGCATAATGCACCTGAGAGTCTTAATTGTTTCTAGTTCATAGTTGGTCTTTAAGATTTATTACTACTGTGATGTTTCAGTAGCAAGCACTACTGAATATTTAGAATCAAACAAGAATATTGAAGGAATTCAGTAAAGGAAATAATTACCAAAATTAATGAAGTGCTTAGAGTAAAATATAACTTCATTTGGACATTTAATTCAGGAGGAAAAAGTAAATCTTCTTATTGTAATGTTTTCCTAAGTAAAGTAATTACACTGTGGTATCACAAATAAGTTACATTCATCATTTTGTATTTCCTGCATGTTTTGTCCCTGTTGAAATCAGTAATTATTTTCAGTGAAACAGATGCTGCAATTCAGTTAATTTTCTGAGAAGAAAGTAAACAGGTTACGTTGTCTACTCAGTAACATTAGACAATTTTAATTAACCTGTTTTGTAATTCATTGAAAATTAGCAAAATTAATACAGAGGACAATAAGTGTCATTCAGAGGTAGTCAGTTTACATGCAAAATATGAGTCAAGTATTGTAGTAGAAAAATAATTAAAATAACATAGCTCTAATAAAATAGAACATCTTATATATATACAAAAGTGTTCATTGAAACTGTAATATGCTTTATTTAAATAAATTAATTTTTATTAATTTACAAGGTCAAATACATGACACAGAAGCATAGATCGTATTAGTGTTAGTCTGTGCATTTTGCTTATGGGTTTCCATTTAGATTATGATTGTGGATTGCTTTAGGACTTTTATTCCTGTTATAAAAGTTCTTGGCAGATAGTCAGGAATTGTGAGCGGGCTATAAAGATGACAAGAAAATGCTACTATCTGCCAGAATTTTTCGTAACAGTTTACATATTAAGGATATATAAATGCTAAGTATTTTTGCTATTGATATGTGTGCTGTCTTCCAACTTCTACCAATCATGAGAAACATTTTTCACACAGTGTGATTTCAATTTCATCAGTCTGAAACAAGTTTGCTGGTATCATGTGATAAACAGTCACATGTAGCACCATCCCTTCTGAGCTGTAGTTCTGATCCTGCCTCCCAAACGTACTTCATCCCACTGTTTCTGGACCTGTTTGACTAACAGCACATGTTAAATCTCAAAGGCACGTTTCTCTTGCGATTTGCATCATACCCTGGACTATGTGTGGCTCCACAAAGGCTCCATTGTTTGGGGAACAATGACTCTTCTTCCTTTTAGTAATTAGTCAGCAGACTATTTTGAGGTTTTGTCTTTTTTTTTTTTTTCCTTCACCTGTGGAAATTAGTTTGTGCTTATTCCTGAAGTACATTTTTCTTCACAGTGTTTGTCTTTGGCTTTATTTGGATAAGAATAGCGCTTCACCAGTTACCATTTTCCCTTTCAGTGAACCATTTTCATATTACCTAATAAAGCTGGTTTTGAATTCAAACTCTGATTCCATAGACAGCAGCCCTGCTGGAATAGTTAGTCCCTTCATGTATGAGCCTCTCAAAGAGGAATACCAAAGCAATATTATTTTGTTGGACTTAAGCTTATATTTCAGCCTATTATAGTCACATAACAGACCTTGTTTGTTACAATAGTAAAGAATCTAGTATTTCTATACAGTCTATGAAGTAGATTTGAGCCATAATGCTCCATTGTTTAAAAAACAATTTCAGATAAAATATATATTAAGAATAGCATAATTTAAATTTACTCAGCATAAAGCAATATGATCCTAAGTACATGCAGTTACATAGCACTCCTGTCAAAAAGATGAAGGAATAGCAGGTCTTGGAAGATATTAAAGAAAAAAAAAAATGACTATGTAGAAAATGCTGCTGTGGAGAGGATGGAAGTTAGTCTGTGTCTGGGGATGCACAATATCTGTGTAAATAACTTGCTGTTCTGTACTGGTTCATCATAATTTAGCACTATTGAGTAAAACCTGCGTTAGCCTGCAAGAAAAGCATGATAGATTTTTTGCCTTTTTTCCTGTACTTAGAGTTAGCAAATGCTTTTCAGTAATTAAAATGGTGACAGGTTAATTTTATTTATTTGCCACTGACTAAACATACCTGGTCTTTTGATTGCTCTTACTCAGTGGTGCACTTTGGTTTGTGTCTGGACTTTGCACAGCATTGAATAGCTTCTCTAAAGCAAGATGAGCTTTAATAGCGTAAACAGCCATAAATATTAGTGAGTGTATAGATAATTCCCCTCTCAGTTGTTCTCAAATAATTGTTATTAATACTTTCAAAGAACTTAAGTGTCTTATGTTTATTTTGAAATTGTAGCTGGCTTCTCTTTATGTATATGTTACTTATTTAGTTGTTGAGTTTACTCATTTATTTAAAGGTAGCATTTAAATAAGCATAAAAATATGTTTACATTAAGCCCATCTATACTCATGTAGTAATGCACGTAGGCTTGAAATGATGTCTAAGTCACCTTAAGGATGCTGGCCAGTATGTTGGAAAAACAAATAAATATATGGAATAAATAAAAATCAGGCCCAAAGTAGCTGTAAATAATAATGAAAAGGTAATAACAAAATGGACTTCAGTGCAATCATCAGCAGACACATACTAAAAGTTTAATTTAAAGAAGTTGCTAGGTCACTCACACACCATCAGAGAACATAAAACACTCTCCAATGATATTACTGGGTTTTTTTTAACCAAAGTTCTACAGTAAAAGAGCAAAAGTAATGGGTATTATGTGCTATAGAAAGGAAGCACCAAGGGCTGAAGGCATCGTGAATGTACCTGATGCACCACAATTTTGCACTGCCAGAAGATTTGTTAAATACAAAGGATGGTAAAAATCACACGTCTTTACAAATTGCATCTGAAAGAAAAATTCCTTTCTGACCTCCAGCTGTCAGATCTGGTGTTTAACTTCAGGAGGAAAGAAATGTGGCAAGCAAACACTTTGCTTCTTTATTAGAGTACTTCTATGAGCTAAATTCACTCAATAGAGAGCAAAATTCATTCCAGAATAAAAAAAAAATAAATAAAACCAACACTAACCAACAATACCAACCATGCATCCTTGTGTAATGCAAATGCAGGATACTGTGTTCAACATTCAGTTCAGCAACTGAGTAATATAGCCAACTATTTACCCCTTAAATTTTTGGTAAGTGGATAGTACAATTTGAATCTCAGTTAATGAAGTTAAATATAAAGTATCTTTAAAGAAATCATACAGTGTTCATCCTTTTTGTTTTCACCCTAATGGTCAGATACAAGATAATCTGAAATTCACATGTGTGTATTTTGGCATATAGGAGAAGATAAGTAAGTGTGTAAACAGGTCTCAGGTGGGATTTTTGCTTTCAGCAGGGGATGGGGAATGTTTGGGGTTTTTTTACCATGATGGTAAGAATCTCTGCTTAAAGGAGGTTTTAATGAGAATTGTAAAAGTGCTTGGCAGGAAATTCTGGCTTTACTGAAAACTATGCCAGAATTTCATTCCATCTTTTTATATGAGAGCATCATTGCAGTCAGTGTGTGATTTGATTTTTCCTTCTGTAGATCTTGCTTAAATCTAATATCATTCCTTTCTAGTCGCTTATGAGTTGTGTACTTGAGAGGAAATAATTTAAATTGTTACTGGTTAAAACATTCTTGGAGCCGTTACAGAGTACAGAGTAATTACTGACCAAGAATGTGTGGGCTTTATTTGTTTTTATGAGTATCATAAATTTGTATCTTTAAATGTGATAAGCAGTGAGTACGAGTAATATGCAACTGTATTCTTGAATGTAGTAAGACAGTCATCACATACAACATAGATGAGAGAGGATTATTTGACTTTTCCTATTTGTGGTAATATTTTAGTTGGAGTATCATGTAGACAGTAAGGATTACCGTTGCTAATAGCTGGTCACAGGCTTTTATGTTAAATCTGCAAGGTCTGCAAACTAGGACTTGCAGTTTTGCTTTGCCTGGAATTTGCTTTAGGTTTGCCTGAAACTTAGTTTAACTATGCTAGCAATTATATAATTATCCGAGAGCTGCTACCAAATCCGTTCAGGTTTAGTTTAGCATTATGTGATCATGTGATGCAACATCTACTGTTAATAATATAGTTATATTTCTGTAGCTAATAAACAGTAGGAACAAGTAGTTACTCCATACAAAATGCCCTTTCTAAGACTCATGAATAAAAAGGCAAGATAAAGGAGTACAGGCATAAGACGGTAACAGGAGCACCCAGATAAAGACACAGGGTGATACCTGAGTCCCCAAGGCTGTGGAGAGCTCACCAGCACACCATTACTGATCCCTTAAGTAATGCAGCCTTGGAAAAAAGAGTTTTGGGAATCAGAGAGGGAACATAGAACAAAGAACAAGTGTTTTAAGGTATTATTTTATGTTGTAATCAATATCAAGAACATGTGTATGTAAAACATGCTTGTTGCATACATTTGGATGTAATACAGAATTGTGGATCAGTGAAGAAATCAAGGTGTAAGCATGTTAGAAGTCATACAAAAATAATCCCAAGAGGGTCATAGAGTGAGGAGAGAGCAACCACTCACCTGTTCACATAATCCCAAGAAGACCAGGGAAGGATGAGGTTAATATCAAGGACTAAGAGATAGAATGCAAGCAAGTGTCTGTATACTAAGTTTGATTGTGTTATAATTCTGGAGAATTTTGTATGTTACAGAAGTCTTTTCTTCATAATAATAATAAAATCTGGAGTAGTCATCGTTAATTGATTGGACTGTTTTTTAGTTCATTTACTATTAAATTCTTGCCTTGCACAGAAAGAGAATTTCTTCGGGCCGCATAAACTGCGGAAATTGGAGTACAACAGATTGCTGGAGAATGCAGGCAAA
This sequence comes from Falco peregrinus, assembly GCF_023634155.1. Classification (NCBI taxonomy): domain Eukaryota; kingdom Metazoa; phylum Chordata; class Aves; order Falconiformes; family Falconidae; genus Falco; species Falco peregrinus. Next base: position 10,128,975 of record NC_073723.1, read on the forward strand.
TTAGGCTGTAAAATTTATATGAAACAGAGCATCACACTTCAAACAGTTTAAAGCAAATTGGAGAGCATACAGATGAACACAGTGAGAATGATTTTTACAAACTAACAGCTGCTAAGAAAAAGTTGAGGGAATGGCACTTTTTAGTCTGAAGCCAAAAAACGCTGGAAGTTGGATATCTTAAGGATGGTTTGATTTGTAGGTGTGGAATTAATATTTCCATTGCTGGTGTGACTGGCTGCCTGAATGTGTGCTCACAGTCACAGCATGTTGGTGCATAGCAACAGACTGAGAGCTGCTGGAGCAGAAGAAATAATGATCAGCATTGTCCATGTCTACTGGTAACAAACCAAGAAACAAGGAACTCAAATGTCAATGGAAAAAAAAATATTTTGACATTAGGAAAAACTTTCTAAGTGTGATAATAATGAACATTCATTCACATTATCTAGAAGCTGGCTGGAATCCTCTTTAGTGGAGATCAAAGTCTATCAAGACAGCTCACTTGTCCTCCCTTGCCTTACCCAGTAAACATGTTGACATCTGAAATTCACTTCCAGTCTTATAGTTTTACGTTTAATGAATGCATCTCTTTTGTCTCTTTTTCACTGAATTTTGTAATTGGTAACAAGTGGTGTTGGGGTTATATGGGCATTTTCTATTTAAATAGCATTTTAAATATGATATATACATATTTTTCCCCTCAAGATATTACTTTTACAGACACTATCTTTGCCTTTTAGGCAGTGAAATGTAAAACTCTTTTCAAGTCATATCTGCAACCAAAGATTTTATTTTTCTTCATATTTTTTGATGACAGACTTCTGGTTCCAGAGCCTCGTATGTTGTACCTTGCTTGCTTTTTGCATATCTATAAAACTTCAAAACCTGAATTCTATCCTTACCTTATAAATTTGTCTTGCAATAAGGCAACCTGAAACCACAGGTAATACTGCCTTGCAACATGTGCTTTTCAAAGCAGTCCAGTGTTCTAAGTTGAACTCTACTTAGCTGAGAAAAAAGACACGAAAAGTTACTTCCATCTTTTTTTACTATCTGTAACGTGATTCTAAGTCACCCTGGTTTAAATAGTTCATTAATTCAGAGTTTTCAAAATGTCCTGCCATCTGTTCCTGAAGCTGGCAGTCTGTTCAATGATTTTCTGTTGCTACTTAAACTTTTCAAAGCATCCATGCAATTTATTACACAACTGTGTAAAACATCACATAATTTAGTACCTATCAGGTAGCAAACTGCGGAACCATGTGAGATACTGTGATATTTATACATGTCAGAGCATTTCAGCTTCATTTTTCCCACTAATACATCTCCCCAGAACTTTTGATGGCTTTTTAGTCCGTTTTTACCCATTCCTATACCCGCCAGAGATTATTTTTTTTCCTGCTGACGAAATTTGATAAAACTTAATTTACTGTAGTAGTTGTTTGTTTGTTTGTTTGTTTGTTAATTATTATTTCTATTGACCTGAAAGGTACAATGCAGCATGAACCATCTGGTATGCTCTGATCCATTTAAATACAGAAGTTTTTAAAATGTGAGAGAGAGGAAACACAACAGTGGAACATAAAAAAAAATACCAGTAGCATCCAGTAGGTCTCATTTAATGACACAATAAAATTACAGTGGTAGAATTCACATGGACAGAATGACGTTATTCTGATACTTTGAAAGTGTTTATTTTGGCATAAAAATGCCTAGTGACTCATTGCAATGATTCCTACTATCAGAGAAGTTTGTGTAGTTATCAGAGAGATTATAGAGAAATGCATTTGCCATAAGTAGAATGGATTGGTTCAAGTGTGTGAAAAAGCAGTGGTGAAATAAACTGTAAAAAATACGTCAGTATTTTTGTCTTTTAATACTAATTGTGTATCAGTGAAATCCCATTTATGGGTAGCTTCCATTCTTGCTGTATATGATGGTTATGAATAATGAAAGCATATAAGAATACATTTGTGAAATGAAATTTCTCGCTTATTCTTTCAGAAAAAGTCACAAGATTTTTTTCATAACTACAATGGCAGACATACTTACATAAAGGTTGCATCAGAAACTTGCATCAACATCTACAAGGTAGCTTTTTAGTCTTGCTCATGTTACTTTTTCAAAAAAAGCTACACAGAAATATCAAAATTCATGTCACATTGTTTGCTTTTTTATTAAGATTGTTTTCTAGGACAGGGAGCACTGTGCAGTATGAAAAAAAGTACTTCCCTCTTATTCCTTACAAGGTTCCTCTTAATTATTTATCTAAACAGTTGTTCCCCCTCATAAATATCAATGTTATTCCTGATACTGACACCACTTGAGAAATGCTGTGGTACAACTAAGGTACTTTGATAATGTGAAATCTTCTGTGTGTATTTCTGAAATAGCCAAAAACCTTCCTGTGGGATGTGGGTGGGGGGAATTGTATCCAAAATAAAAGCTGATCATCCCTAGTACTTAGGGTCCAATTGTGATAAATGCTAAGGATCTATTTCTACAAATAGGAGCACCAAGTTTAATTGAAAAATGATGGTAGGAAAAGAGAAATGTACATATATGAATGCATATATATATATATATAAAATATGAAAGGATGTTAAAATTATTTATTACTTTTATGCTTCTTCCCAAATAAATTGCAATGAGATTGTTTCTTCAGAAATGCCAGTCAGAAGTAAGGCATTGAATGATCTGTGCTACGTATTAGCAATATATCTCACTCACACAAACAAAACAAAACCCACAAAAATAATCACCACCCCCAAAACGCAACCACAACACTATTTTAAAAGTTTATCTATTTTAAAAAGTGCAGAAAAGATTTAATCATAATTCAGTTTTTGTTGTGTGTTATTAGCCAACATTACCAATGTGATGTGGAGAGGTTATAGATTACAATCAGGTGGATAGAGTGGAAAAATCCCAATTCTACTAAATCTAATTAAAATATCAGTGAGTGCATATTCCAGAAATACACACATTGACTGTAATTTTTTTAGGGCAACTGTTTTTTGGGGGGTTTAAGATGCAAAAATCATCTCTGTAAAGAATTGCAATGAGAAAAATGAAGAAAATAAAAATAAAGTATGCCTCTGATACATCCCTGCTTTCAGGGATTCTTTCCTTCATTACGTTTTAGTTTTGTATTCTGTGATTTCTGCTTTTAGTCCTTTGCTAGATCTGAGTTATGCCCATTATTTCTGGCAGATGTGTATCTTTCAATATGATTCTGAAATGTCAGGCATGTTAAAAAAAAAAAAAAAAAGCAAGCTAAGTGTTCAGTGTGGTCTACATTTATATAATGCATTCATTAATACTGAAAGTTGCAGATGTATAATGACAACAAAAATGAAGACTTTGTCTTTAAAACAAAGATTAATGACATTTCTCTTTCATCAGTAGACACATACTCATCCATATCAACTGACCTTATTTTTGACTATAGAGATGGGTATGTAATCATAAGAATAAAAGACTGAAAACAGTGCTGTTCACACAGTGAACAAGAGGCAATACAACTGAAGATGGTCATCTCTACACATTTCATTTCAATGTGCAATTGCAACATACAGAGGATAGTTGGCTGCAATGGATCAGTGACTGTGTAAAAGCTGTAAAATTGTTATAAATGCCTAAGCCCTAAAATCAAATGCAGACCCAACTTCACAAGTTTTTCAAACAGCTTAGAAAAGCTGTGGTTATATAAAAGCAGCAGTAAAATCTACATATAGGAGAAAGTGATTTGGACCACTTATTTGTTAAAGGTACATTGGGAGTACTAAGGAAGATTTTTATGAACACAGGAAATATTTGAAATAACAAGACCCTTTGCAATCACTGCAGTGTTCACAACTCCAGGCGTTATTTGGTGATAGATATTGTGGTTTAACCCCAGCCGATAATTCAGTACCACGCAGCCACTCGCTCACTCCCTCCTACCTCAGATGGGTGGGGAGGAGAATTGGAAAGGAATTAAAAATTCAAGGGTTGAGATAAGAACAGTTTAATAACTAAAATAAAATAAAACCAGAACAATATTAATGATAATAATACCAGTTCCAATGAAAAGGAGGGAGAAAGGGAGAGGAATGAAATCCAAAGAGAAAGAAGGAAAGAAAACAAGTGATGCACAATACAACTGCTCACCACCCACAGACCGATGCCCAGCCAGTCCCCAAGCAATGATTTGCAGCCCTGGCCAAAACTGTGCCCCCCACCCCTTTATATACCGAGCATGGCATCCCATGGTATGGAATACCTCTTTGGCTAGTTCCAGTCAGATGTCCTGGCTGTGTCCTCTCCCAGTTTCCTGTGTCCCTCCAGCCCTCCCACCTGCAAGGCCTGAGAAACCAGAAGGTCCCCAACAACACTGTTCCCACACCAAAACACAGCCCTGCACTAGCCACTGAGAAAAAAGTTGACTCCACCCCAGCTGAAACCAGGACAATATTCAGTTCCCTTTTAAAAGTGAGGCAGATGATGTGCATGATTTCTAGGAAGCTGCTTGAGATCCAAATATTTTCTTAATGTACCAAGTCCATGACAGAGAAATGTCTTTACATTCTCTGCTGTAGTTAAAACTCTCCGTCAAGAAGGTGATATTTTGCAGATACTACAGGCAGTCAGTTAAGACAGATGAATTTTGTGTCCTGTTATAGTCTCCATTGCTTCAGCTATGGAATTTCTGTGCACTGCTGCTGTTTGGGTTGATTTTTGCTGGTTTGTTTTTTTTGGTTTTTTTTTCCCCACTGTTTCATCTATATGAACAAGCTTGTAATTATCTACTAGAAAGGTAATTTATTATGATAAAGAAATAATTGCATACTTCCAAGCTGAACGCTCAGTGGTGGTAAATATCACATTTCATTTTATTCAAGTCAAGTATTTGTCTTCACTTATTCAAAATTCATGCCTTTTGTGTTATTTTACAATGATTTATGACTCATAATAACATTTGCACTTGAATTGTATACATTATTTTACAGTGGACTCTTCACAGACAGACAGAGATTAGCTGTACTTCTCTATTATTGATAAAAGTAATTTCAGTTTTTCCAAATCTTGGTTGGGGTTGGTGTTGGCAGAGGTGAGGGTAAATTAGATCTTGATCTCATTTTAAACATCTCCCAAAACTGGCAAGTGCAGATTCAATGCCTGTTTTTCTGGGTGGTTATTCATTAGGGATTTTTTGTTTGTTTTAAACTGTGAGTGCATTTTTGTATTGACATATTTATAATGCTGTTCTGGGATCTCCTGTATCAGTCCTGCAAATGCTACATTCTCCGACTGCTGGCTCTGGTGTTGTTCAATGATTTCTTCACTTCTTGACTTCCAAGTACTTGTGAGACTATGGGATGTAAACAAGCAAAAAGGTCTCACCATCTAAACCCATTGTGTTACTTTCAGTGTACATTGTAAAAGATAGCCATTAGAAAACCTGAAATGCTGTTTTAAGTGGTTTACAAGTTGTCTTTTGCTAAGTTGATGATTTTAGTGCTTTATGCTCTGGATATTTTGCTAGGCCATTTCACAACTGAGTATCGACATTTGACTGAAATGTTTAAAATAAAAAACAAGTGGGTAAGCCACTTCTCTGCAATGAAGTGAAATTTTGTTTTGCCTTTTTTTCTAATTTAAGGAACTATCCTTATTTTCTGGGATTCTCTGGTAATGGTGTGACCAGTGTTAAAAGAAGTGTTAATAACATACCTGTTCCTTGTTAAAATATTTTTTTATTATTTTTGAGCAATAATATTTTTTTCACTCAATATTATGTCAAAGCTTATTTATTCCTTTGCCCAGAATTGAGAAATATCAGCAAAATTCATGCGTATTTTAGGAAGTAATTACTTCTGGACACAGGTTAGTTTATTTTGGCTTACTTTGAAAATATTTATTTAGCTCTAATTCTAACAGAAAGTATTTTAATGCTGGCTTTTACAAAAAAAACCTGAGAATGCTTTTTGCTGTTCAGCAAGATCTGTAAATAATAACAAGGATGAAAAGCAAAAGTAACTGAAGACAACACTGCTTTGATCCATCAGCTTACAGTTGTTTACTTTCATCTTCCAAATTAAGTGGTGGTGTTTTTGAACTCAGTGGTTTGACCCTCAACTGGGAAACTTCTAAGGGAATCCAAATGGATACATATTGCTACAAATTATCTATTACCTCTGCAGATTTTTTACTCTTTTCTGTGCCCCTTGTGGCTGTGCCAAGCTTTAATGCAATACTCAGGATGGTCCTTAGCCAAGTCCAAATAATGCTTCTAAGTGACACTTTTGAAGTTAACTTACAGACTGAAATCAGTGCATGTTATTAAGCATTTTTGGTTAAGCTAGACTAGAATTTGATAATTTCCTTTACATAACAACCACATTCATGAGAAGGTTTTTAAGGCCTTGTAAGGAGTTTGTATCCAACTATAAAAGAACTGAAGGTAACTAGCTCTCCTAGAAATTAGCAGATACTCAATATGAAAACATTTTCATTTCTATTTAATAGTGTTTAGTGTCTTTCTGTGACAAAATTTTAAGGAATACAGGAACAAAGTATCAGTTACAAACTGTTTAGAAAGGCCTGTTTCATATATTTACAATCTTTAAAACTTCCCTAAATATGAACATAAACAAAAATGTCACATATAACTGGGAGCAATGTAATGAAGTCTTGGAGGACAGCTTGGTATAATTCCTATTTCAGGTTAAACATTGCAAGGATTTACATGAGGTTGACTTCTTTTCTGAGATCTAAAAGGAAATACTAGAGATTCATTTCTCTACTTCAGCAGCACACTTGTTACGATGCACCATAGAAAACAATTAGGAAAAAATGGATAATTCCATAATGGTATAAAATTGATTGAAGTGGTTAGAGGTGAGGCACTATGATATGCTTAAAGAAGAAATACTTATCTGGAAAGAAGTTAATATCTTCCTTATTTAAGAATAGTTATTTAATTGTTCCTTATTTAAGAGTTAATTAATATTAAATTTGATGACTTTGTCTCCAAAACAAGGAGTGTGAAGAAATGCTGACATGAAAATTTGAGACATTTTGGCTAGAAAAGTGGTTTTGAAAAGTGATGATGTTGAGGCTTCGAAGAATTGAAGCGTAATGAAGTAGGGGAAAAAATGCAAGTCCTGCTTTTTGAAATTAGAAGCAATCACATTCTTTTAAAAGGAGTTTTATCAGCAGATAGAAGTAGAGATAGAAAATGCTTACATGCCTGTCTAAGTAAGGTGTTACTGTCCCTATATTCAGGAGAGATGAACTTGTAAAGATGATGATCAGGTAAACAGAAAGTCTTCCTTTCCAGTTGAGACTTAAATTACCAAGTCTAGAAAAATGATGGAAAAGGGGCAAAATGATTGCTCTCTTTTCATATCTTGAGCATAAGGTAAGACATACAGTAAGCAAAAAGCCTGAATTTAACAAGAATAAACTAAAGTTTATAATTAAGACTAAGGTCCTAAAGCAGCTTAAATAGGAAAAATAAAGGGAAGTAGCTCAAGTACTTTGACAATGTGGATTTGTAATCAATAGAACAGACCAGAGAGATCCCTTTTCCTGCCATACTGTTAAGTAAATCCTGCTCTTTGTGACCTCTAGCTTAATGGATATGTGTGATTTTGGGTTTATCCTATTTTATTGATACATTCTGTTTTGAAATTTATTAATATATTTCTTCCAGTGTATTTAATGAAAATAATCTCTCAGTTATGTACCACTCTAATAGAAATTGAGATCTGTTACTGACTCTTAATTTCTATTTATCATTATGAATGCAGGGTATCATTATACCGGCTCAAATTTAACAACTTTTTCTGCTGTACATCCCTTTAAAAGGCAAGTTATGTGCAATTTGCAGTGGTATAGATCCAGTACATTGGGTCTACTGCATATAGGGGATTTAACATCCCAATCTATAGGAACAGTAGGTATGACTCTGTATATAGATTTGTGGATACTGGTGCATGTATAGAAATAATTAAAACCAAAGAACTCCAAAAGCTTAGAAGTTATTCAGTGGCTCTGTGGTGACTTTGTAGTCTGAGTATTACAGAGGTAGGTGGAGTTTGGTTTTCAAGAGGTAGCTCTGAAGACTGCCTTTTTCCAAAGGTATCAAAATACATGAAGAAACACCAGAAATTCTCCAGCCTTTTCTGCTAACGTTTGTGTCTTCTTTGAGTTGATCACTGAAACTGGTATTCTGAAAACACATTTCATTCCAATGTTCATTTTAAGGTACACAGACACATTTAAACATTATGCCTTGAGGCACAGTAATAAGCATACTATACATAGCTGGGAAGGTAAATAGATGTTGAATTTACCTTCTTTTAGTATTACAAAATACTTTGAAAACCTTGGAAGTATTGATATCAAGACAAGATGGAAGGCTTGTTGAAAATATCAATGCACAGTAGTTGGAGAAGAGCAGCAGGTGCTGAGGCGGGAGCGCTGTGTTTCAGGTGGGTGACCTGAGAGCCCCGGGTGTCCTGCTGAGTCCTGGTCTTTTGTGGCTTTCTCCGAAAACAGGAAGCAACTGTGTCTGATTCGGCTTTCAAAATATCAATATTTTTAGGAAACACAGAACCATTTAATTTTGCTTCTCTTAAAAAAAAAAATTAAAAATTTACATCCCAATGCAATGTCATACGCTAGGTTATACCTAACACCAAAAATTCCCAACCATACATAGTAATTCATTTGACTTTAAAAGGTCTCCCCTTAACAGCATAAACCTGAAGTGTTTTCATAGATGCCCGTACGATTTGGTTTCCAGCTTTATGTGCATGAAGGAAGTCATCATTACACAAAAGCAGGGGTTCTATTTATTCAATTCGAGTTCTTTGGGTCTTTCAGGGTTTGCTTATGTTGCACAGGGTTTTGGTCAATGAAATCAACTGGTAAGGTTGCACCACAGACAAAATCTAGTCTTTTTTTTTTTTTTTTTTTTTTTAAAAAAAAGAACCTTTATGCTAAGAAATCGTTCTTTGGTTCTTACTTAGTGTGGCTATTGCCCTCTGATAAATAACCCAGGGGCATAGAAAGCTTAATGTCTGTTTCCTGAAGTTTTCATCTCACTGGCAATTAGGGAACTTCATTTTACATCTACAGAATTTAAATGTAAATAATAAGAAGTTGTTATTTAGCGGGAATTATGCTGCTTCATTCTGCTTTTCATTTTGGTCATGTTGGTTTTACACGGCGGGGGGCAGAGGGGAAGGGGGCAGCCCTGTGAGGCGGTGCCGGGGCTGCCCCGTGCCGGGCACAGCCGGTTCCAGCCGGTTCCAGGCGGCTCCACCGGCCCCAGCGCAGGGCACAGCTGAGCCCCGCAGCCACGGGCGGGCGCCTCGGGGAAAGCCGGGCTGAGAAAGGGCAAAACGGTGCCCGGCAGCCAGGGCTGAGGGCAACGGGGTGAGAAACAGCCCGGCCAGCCCCGAGGGGGGAGCGGGAGGGGGCAGGGGGCTCCGGGCGCCCCCGCACAGACGCCCCCGCGGGCCCGGGGCAGCCCCCGGCGGGCGGGTGGTTCCCTGCGGCCCCTGGGAAGGGCCCAGCCGGAGCTGGGCACAGCTGAGGAGGAAGGGGGGCAGAGAGGAGCTGCTGTGAGCGTCCCCCATTCCCCACCCCGTGTACCCTTGGAAGGAAGAGGAGTCAGGAGTGAAGGTGAGCCTGGGAGGAAGGCCCGTGTGGGAGAAAGAAAGGTGTATTTGCTTGTTGTCTTTTTTTTTTTCTTTTTTTTTTCCCTTCTCGCAATCGTACTCTATTTTGACTGGCAATAAGTTAAAATTACTTTCCTCAAGTCTAGTCTGTTTAGCCCACCCCCCTAATTGGTCAGAGATCTCCCAAAGAACCACGAACTTTTTTTTTTTAAAAATCTTATTTTCTCTCCCTGTCCTCTTGAGGAGGGGCAGTGAGGGGGCAGCTGGGTGAGTGTCTGGCAGCCAGCCAAGGTTAACCTATCAGAGGTCACAAAGAAAAGTATCTGCTTGAATTTTCCAGCTTTGACGATACTTTAGGATACAGTTAAACTCTATGATATATATTGCAGAAATGTAAGTATTCAGGAGAAACAGGATTGTTAGGCTATCTTCAATGACCACCATGGACAGGATTTGGTTTCCTTTGTTTATTAGGTATCTACATATCTGAAGGAAGCGCAATGAATTTCTTCCCACTCACTGTTACTTTTTCCTCTGAAAGCTCAGCCACTTCAATCCTTATCAGTGCTAATGATGACAGAGTAGATTAACTGTGGAGCAGCGCAGCTTGCCAGGGCTTGGCAGGTCAGGCCGGTAGCTCCTTTTCCAGAAGTGAACCCTTTGAGAGCCCCTGGAAAGTCGGATGAGGGAAAGAGTGCGCCTCCTACTGGCAGCTGTCGCTTTGTGACACCTGCGGGCTTTCCTAGTTTGAGCAAGCTGTGCAGCCTTTCCGTTGGGAAAGAAAGTACACGGGAATCTACTATTAGAAATGGCTTTTACACATAACAAAGAACTGTTCACATAAGAAACAGCAAGCAACAAAATATGACGTGAAACATGGCTAAACTAATTCCTGAGTAGAAATTAATTCAGACTTTCATGGAGGACAGAAGATAATTCTGAAGGTGATGAATTTATCACTGGTGACAAATGAGAATGGAGATACTATTCTACTTTAAGTAAGCAGAAGGAATATGATAATAATAATTACTTGTTTTATGGTTTTATTCCTGTTGAAAAGACTTTAGTCAAAGGTTGAAAGAATTTTTTAAAGATGTCCACATTGATTGAGATCTATTGTAACCTACCATAATTTTAAATGCTATTTAATGAATACTTTAACATCCAAATTCCATTTTTAAAAAAATTCCATTCCTTTTAAAGCTAATGTGAATAGTATAAGGATATTTCCTGTTACCAAGAAATCTGGTCTCATTGCCTAATCATCTGTTACAGAACGTTAATTTTCTTATTATGACAGATGTTATACTCTACTGTATTTGAAGAGTCACAATGCGCAAAAAGGATGTGCTGTAAGACTTGCCCTGTACACAGACTATGTACTAATGTCATATACAACAGTATTGGTACCAATATAATGTAATAAAGCTGTCCTTGGAACATTTTTCATATTACAACGAATTTAAACACTTTAAAAAAGGGGCATCTTTTTCCTTTTTTATTCATGTTTCTTCAGATCATAGCAAGCAGCATAAAATAATCTCCTGTGATAATTTCAGCCCTGCAAGAGTTGCATTTCATTTAGCGTTCAGTTCTTGTTAAGGAGCAAGGATATTCTGAAAGAAGCTGTTGCAATGCTAGCTCACATAGAATACAAAATCAATAGCAAGAAAATCTGGATATAAATGAGATGGGGCATAGTGAGGTGAGGATGCCTGGTCTGTTGGCCTTTGGAAAGGATGAAATAATTTGTATTGGACAAGACTGACAGCAGAAATGGAGTTGTAGTAGATGTAGACAGGAAATTATATAGAACTGTTTAAATGCCATCAATGGGATGGGCAAGCTGGGAAGAAGGAAAAGTGGGAACTCGTTAACTATTTTTTAAAATGAGAGCATCGGTTTAAGACTTTGTGTATGAGAAGATGGAAAGATTGCATGGTGATCTTTCTGTTTTCTTCTGTTAGTGAACTGAGGAATGCATTCTGACATTTTTCTTTCATCCCAACCCTAAGATCTGAAAAAAGTACAATGGTAATTTAACATTTCCAAAACCTAGCAATTTTTACATCTGAAATAAAATTGTGGCAGTAGCTTCATGTTTTACTCTCCTTCTCCTAAAATGCATGTTTTCCTCCGAGTGCCTCATTTGGCACTTTTTACCATGGAAGGACATGGCATGCCAGGGAAACAACTACTAGAAGATTAATATATATACAGCCTACAAATACTTTTCTATATACAGACACCAAGCTCCATGAGCAGTGTGTGCATGAGAGGAATTGTAAATGTGGGTAGTAAGTCAGCTCTTTGTACTAGACCCTGAAAGTTTTTAGGTGAAGGTCTTATCAGAGTTCTTTGCAAATTTTCTTTCAGTCTCAGCAGCATATCAATGAAGAAAGATGCTACTCTGTATCACTGTTATGTGCTCTGAATGTTTGCCAGGTACTGAGGAGAATATAGGAGGGGGTTAAAGCTGTGCAGTATAACAGTGAAAAGAAGTGAGCTTCCTCTGAGCTTAAGATAGGGACTTGGTGAAAATATCAAAGAATGAGTGAGGTGAAGGACTCTCCAAAATTGGTGGAGAGTGATACATACTTTAAACTGGGCACATTGCTTATAAACTGGAAAAGCTAGCTCAGGTTGCAAGAAACTAGGAGTAATGGAGGAGGAGTAGTGTAAATTTTTACCTCTTCTGAAGGACTTTTGAATAAATGAGTCTAAGCTACTTTGCTGTTTCCCAAGAATCACTTGCTGCTGTTTGGATCACCTTGTGTCCTAGACCTCAAATAATGCTTACAAAGCAGCTTTAAAACTAGATTCCTTTCTGTCATCAGAAACTTCAAGAATAAGTGTTTTCAACCCACAAATGACATTAAAAAAATCATTTGAAGTGTATTTTCCAGTATATGTATTCCATCTAGAAGAATAAGAATTAGGACTACTTGTTATGATCAGGCTTCTTATTTTATGCTGCATGTTTTGTGCAGGGAAGTATCTGTGTGATAGAATACAGGCACACAATATGGTTTATATCAGGGGTCCTCAAACTTTTTAACCAGGGGGCTGGTGCGCAGATGAAGTGGCAGGCAGTCATCTGCGGCTGCTTGGTTTCCCTCCCAACCACCGGGGGGTGTGTGTGTGTGGGTTCTGTAAATACTGGGGACCAGATTGAGGACCCTGGGGGGTTGTATCTGGCCCGCGGGCTGTAGTTTGAGGACCCCTGATTTATATTATCCTACCACATAAAAGACATTCAGCACTGATCCTAAACTAAAGTTGAGTCTAACATTTACTACATTTTAGTTGGTTAAGTTGCATTTCCAGGTGAACCATTCCTTCCTTTTCTTCCTTTCCATTTGCCTTCCATCTCTTTCCTCTACTTTTATCACCTAAAATGTAGCAATAAGAAACTCTGGGTTTGGTTTTTTTTTTTTTTCCTTTTTTCCCTTTAATTGGTGGAAAAAAGACTTTGCATGGATCAGGAGAAAACAATAGCTTCTGTAAGGCTTTTTCCGTGCTTTATCCAGAAGAAGTCTCCATTGTGGAATCTAAGACAGAATTGGGTAATGAAAAATAGTTATGGTGTATCTTATAAGATGCAAAATGTTGAAAGCTTTAAATGTTTCTAAGAAATGTGAAAACTCAGAAAATAAGGTATCTTCTGCACCAAATAAAACCATGGAATAGCATGATTCATAGTCACTGAAACAGATTAGTTGTTTTTCCACCTAAATCAAACAGTTTTGTTTTCTGCCATTCACCTGTGAAAGAAGGTTGTAAAGGATGTGGGAGAAACTGCTTTGTGTATTACCAACAGCATGTTAACTCCTCTTTAGTTACAAAAAATATGATAGATTTGGCTGAAAAAGAGTGTACTTTTCCTTCACATCACTGATACTTCCAACAAAAGTATAACATTAGATACTATTTTATATTGGAATATACCTGAAAAATTTCTAGGCAACTGAAAGCATGGAGAAAATATGAAAAAGATTTATGATCAAAGTACCAAACTGAGCTTTGACTTTCTGAAAAAAATACTCCATATATAAATTACTTGAGAATTATAATGAATATTTCCTTACACTTAATTGCTTGATTTCTGTACTGCGCAATACAGTGAAGTACAGTAGCGATAACTCATCATTTGCTCTTGAAGGTTGTGTAACTTAAGTTTTCAATCATTTTTCCGCACCTGCCAAAACAGTTTCAGAATTGCAGGAGATATTTCATTTTGTCAGCGTTGAATGCCAAGAAATAATGAGGCATGCCCCCCCAAGATGATTATACTTCACAGTTGAAAAGATCTTAAAATATACTCCACGTATTAGAAGTTATATTTGTTCATTAAAAGGTACTTGCCTATAGATTGCTTTGGCAATGGAGCAATTTTCTTCTCAGTTTCTTTTTTTGCTGACTTTTAAAATTAGGACGATTTTACTTTTGTATTTATTAGTGAAGTGTTCAATACTGAATTTCAGTAGAGGTTGTAGCCATGTTTCAGAAGTTAATGTATTACCAAAAACACCCACAAAACAACCTTCCTTTTTATGCTTTATAGATAGGGTACTTTCCAATAAATATATTACATTTCAAGTGAATGAAAATATTTCTTTAGGCAGCATGTAAAATAGTGGTATCACTGTCACAGGTAATAATATCAAGTAAATTTTTTAAGTAGATGAGTTATTTATAGGAGAACATATATACACGAGTTAATAAAAAAACCAACTCAGTCTGTGTGGAGAGCGATAAATTCATGCATCACGGGTATTTGGAAGAGATTTCAGCTGTAGAACTACACGTGGCTGTTGAATGCATTATGGGCTTCTCCCAAGCATTACCTTCTGAAACCATCCTATATTATTCATTTTCACAGTACTATATGTATTATTGATATGTCCTGCGTGGCATGACTCACATCCCAGCTTTTATGGAAATTTTGGAAATAAGTGTTACAATTGGTGTTACTGCGGAGTGAACTAGATAGCATCTTACATGAAATGGGTTGTTGCTCTGTTGGTTTATTAATAGATCGAAGTTCTTAAACCAGAATAAAAAATGAAACGGACCCTGCACATTTGATGGTAATTATCCTTTACTGTAGTCTTACACAGATAAAAAGGATGTAGACAGTTTTAAGAGAATTAACTGTTTTTTGCTCTGTAACTCACAATTTGATGGTCAAAACAGAAAACCTAGGGATGAGATTTAAACATAATATGTTTAAAGACAGAAGATCATAAGACAAATACTGGAGGATATATTTTTGGTTTTAAGAATACCACATCATATTACCAGTCTTTGTTCTTGTTTTGTAGCTTGTTAGATTCCTAAATTAGAAAAAAATCCAACATAAGGTTGTAAATTACCAAAATGGATGATCTTGTGAACATTAAATTAAAATTTAGTGAATTTGAGATTTATAGAATCATTTTAGGTTGAAAAAGACCTTTGAGATCATCAAGTCCAACCATTAAAGCAGGACTGCCAAGTCCGTCACTAAACCATATCCCTAAACACTGCATCTATGCTTTTTTTAAACACTTCGAGGGATGGTGATCCCACCACCCCCCTGGGCAGCCTGTTCCAATGTTTGACAAACCTTTCAGTGAAGAATTTTTTCATAGTATCCAATCTAAACCTTCCCTGGCATAACTTCAGGCCTTCTCCTCTTGTCCTGTCACTGGTTATCTGGGAGAAGAGACCTACCACCACCTGCCTACAAGTCTCTTTTCAGGTAGTCATAGAGAGCGATAAGGTCCCTGCTGAACCTCCTCCCCTCCAGACTAAAGAGCCCCAGTTCCCTCAGCTGCTCCTGATAAGACCCGTGCTCTAGACCCTTGAGCAGCTTCGTGGCCCTTCTCTGGACACACTCCAGCACCTCCATGTTTTTCTTGCAGTGAGGGGCCCAAAACTGAACACAGTGTTTGAGGTGCGGCCTCACCAGTGCCAGGCACAGGAGGACAGTCACTTCCCTTGTCCTGCTGTCCACACTGTTTCTGATACCAGCCAGGATGCTCTTGGCCTTCTTGGCCGCCTTGGCACACTGTTGGCTCATGTTCAACTGCCTGTCAGCCAGCACCCTGAGGTCTTTTCACACCAGACTGCTTTCCAGCCTTTATAAATCTACTGAATCCATCTCTGTAATTAGTTAATTTTTGAAAGATTTGCTCCCTATCATTAATTTATCCAATGTGAACATGTAAAGGGCATCTGATTAGTTCATTTTGTTTAATGGTAGAGGTTGCCCTGAAAAAGATGTAAATAGTGCAACAGATACAAATTTACACTCTCCAACTTTTGAAGCACCCCTCTTTCTTCATGGCACTGGTGACCAGAACTGAGTTTGAAGTTTAAGTGCTTCCTGCTTTGAAAAAATTAAACCGTAACACACTTGGTAAATGCAGACTTTCCGCCTTTTTGTGTGTCAATGGCCACGTGAGAGACAAGCACCTGACCATTTGGGAAGCCAGACCTATTATGGATCGCTGTGTATTCATACTAGGCATTTTGCATGTCCTCCAGAGATAGGTAAAAACCCAGAGCCTAAATGTACAGTTGAGAAATACTCCTTTTATCGGATTTCTTTCAGTCTAGAACTCACTTCATCAACATGCTGACAGCTGCAGCGCAGCACTCGGGTCACCTGCCTGCACGGGTTCACAGGCTGCAGGCAGGTCAGCTGGCACTACCCGACATGCTGGGTTGTGGGACAGAGGGATGCAGCAGCACAAGTATGTGAAGTGTAGGGACTATCTGGTAGAAGCGGGTACAAAAGGCTTGATTACAGTTCCCCTTATAGCAGGAAACAGAATTTGCTTTGAAGAGTCGTGAAATGGAGAGTTTGAGACATACTATCAGTTTATGGATGCAAATGTGGTATGTTGCAATACCTATTAACATTTCAGTTGAAGACTGTGAAGAAACTCATTTTTTCCAGTTTCACAACTGTGTTTGGCATCACTTCATGTATAGCTTCATCTTTTTGTCTCTTGTCCTTCTCTTTCCTTAAGTAATAGAGTGGTAGACAAATAAGGAAGTTACTTTAAAAAAAATGGAAGAAAGATAAGCTCTGGGGGTTTGTCTTTAATGTTCAACAGGTACCTGACAGTCTTCCAGTGGAGCAGCTTTAACAGCTCAGTTTCCACTGCTGTGAGGTTTGTCCTCTGCTCCAAAGTGCTAAGTATGCTGGTCTTACAGTGTCTCTTGATGAACTTGTCCATTTGTTCATTCTGTCCTTCACTGGCACTGCCTTGCCCAACTGTCTGCAGTTGGACTTGGTTTGGGTACTTCTTCAGTTAGCTGCTCTCACTTTACAAAAGATTACTTTGTCTCTGTGAACCATGAACTGCTTGCACCGGGCATACATGCACGCTATTTGCACATGGAAATTGTTTATATGTATGATCATTGGTTAAATAAACAGGGAAGCCCCTATTTCTAGCCGTACCTGGATTTCTTTTGCGTAAAGGGCTGGCTGGTTGCTTAAGTATCCTATTTGTGTTCAGGGAATCCAACTAGCTCCTGTTTGTAGCTAGAGAGAAAAGCTGTAATATTTTTGCATTTCTTCAAGTAAAATTTTGAAGTGGGCATTTTTTTCTAATTAGCTGTAAGACTGATTGCATTTCTGTAAGCGAACATATGAGTATATAACTGACTGTTGTGACAGGAATGTCTGTGTAACATTAGAGGCTATCCTTTGAAAATGTTACCTTTGCTATTTTATCATGTATCTTCAACAGTGTGCTATATTGTGAATTAATTTTCCAAAGGTAAGTTGAATAATGCATGTGCTTCACAATATAGCAATGCAATACTTTACCAGTATCTTCTTTGCATAACTGCATTTTATTAAATTTAACAAATAATGTAAAATATCTATTAATCTATACCTTATTTCAATAGAAGGTAACACCAGGAGAGTCTACTTCACTGGACTTCAAATTATTTTCTTCAGATTCAAATAATTAAAAATTTAAAGATGGAAGCAAGCATTTAAAACCATTTAGTGATGTTAGTGTTTAAACACGGTTATAAAGAGATTTTTCTGGCCATTCCTATTTTACAGAAATAAAGAGAGCAGTATATTCACAGTGAACATGTCAAGTCTGGATAAAGTGATAGACAGCAAAATCAATTTCTTTTTTTTAATTAGAGGGTTGGAATTGGTGTTATAACTGTAAATTGTTCTGACTGATTATTGGCATTTTTACTGCCTTCTGAAAATATAATAATAATAGGGTTAAAATGAAAGTTTCTCAAGTGATTGAGGGGAGGACCAGGGGAATACCACCTTTAGGTAAGAACTACTGAAACATAAATTCAATTGATTTCAGCTTCAGCTAAAACTGGGAGCTAACTATAAGCTTGATAAAAAGTTCTATGAAGAATTCATGATCAAACTGAATTCAGGGACGGAATTCTAATTTACTTCATCTGTGTTCTGGTTCCTTCTTCTTTCCTATATATCAGCTAGAAGAAAATGTAATAGTCATCTTTATCCTGTTGTTCCTAAACACTTAGCACTTTGAGAGACCTAATAGAAATCAGTTATAAGTACATCAACAACTTTTAATGACCAAGAATTTTTGCTTTTAGTCCACTGTTCACATAATAGTTAAATATATAATATATATTATTACGGAGAACTGAGTACTTGGGAATAGCAAGAGCAGGGCTGCTCCACCAGGGAGGATGAGCTGGGCACTGAGGGTACCCACAAACACTGGTAGGGCCATCATGGACAGGGTGCAGAACTGCAGCACCCAAGCAAGGCTGTGCTGGAAATGGGGTCCTGTCACCATTGATCAGGTGAGTTGATGAGCCATGGCCAGGATCTGGTCAGAAGCAGCAGGAGGCAAAGCCAAGGCAGCGCTGGGAACAAAGTTGTCCTCACCGAAGGTCCAGGGTCTTTAAAGGAAATCCATTCTGTGAGCCAGAGTGTAGGAGACAGGACCAGGATCAGGCAATCCTGCAGCGTCACTGGGCCAGGGACTGACAGCCCTGAGGGCTAAAATGTGGTCCTGGGCTGATGGCAGGGTGAGAGGAGGCTCAGGGGAATGCGCAGGGACAGACAGTGCCGGCAGTACCCCCAGGGCCACGGCACCGAGCATGAATTTCTCTGCCAGCTCCATTATTGCATGTGGGGCTAAGTAGAGTGGTTTTATAAAGGTGCGTTAATTACTTTTCTTTCATGAAAAAATACTGGGAATAACATCGTTCCACTGATCCATTTTTATGACTGTTGAAGAAACAGAACAGTTTAATTAAGGCTTATTGCATAGAATGTTTCATGTGTTATTTTTGATAAAATATTTCTGTCATCTTTTGTAATGGGAAATATATAGTCTCAAACTCAAGTACTTTCTCATGGTCACTAACATTTAAAAATGGTATTTTATCAGAGTAATAGCTGCAACAACATTTGATACTAGATCGGTATTTCTGCAATACAGATATTGCTTTATCAATTCAGTGCAATGTTAAAGCCAGTAATTTGAAACTTGGTTGATTTGGGCCTTTTTGTTTTGCAGATGGACACTTGAATATTTGGAATTAAAATCTGTATTTTAATACAAGAAGTCTTGTTTAAATTTTGCCTTTAAAAAAACCTCAAAAACTTCTGATGTTTTAGATTATGCATGTTTTCACTCTTTAACCTCCTTTTCCCCTGTATTCAGTGGGCAAATTGGGGGGCCAAAGGCGAATAAAATCAGTATATAAAAAAAGATATACAGAAATAAGAAAAAGGAAAGAGGCAAAATTTGGTTTTCACTGAATCACAGAATGGTCAGGGTTGGAAGGGGCCTCTGGAGATCATGTAGTCAAACCTTCTGTTAAGGCAGCTTCACCTACAGCAGGTTGCACAAAATCATGTCCAGGCAGGTTTTGAATATCTTCAGAGAAGGAGACTCCACATCCTCTCTGGGCAGCCTGTTCCAATGTTCTGTCACCCTCAAAATAAAGTATTTCCTCATATTCAGATGGAATCTCCTCCATTTCAATTTGTGCTCATTGCCACTTGTCCTGTCAGTCTTTATCTTTCAGCATACTGTACTTTAAACAGAACTCCAAAACCTGTAATGTGCTTACTTCAACTTGTCTTCCTGTTCTAGCAAAACTTCTCTTTCTGTAGAAGTTTTTCTGTTTAATGGAAATCTGTCTAAAATTATAATCTGAGAACTGGGAACACTTCCTCCTCAATATTTTTACCTTCTCATACTTTACTTTAAAAGCAACTCTTCTCTGACTTGGTCAGTACACCTGACAAAGGCCATGAAATCAAAACCGGTTTAGGAGCAATCACTGCTTATCTGTGCTACTGCAGTTCACTAGATAGTTTTGCTATTTTTACCCTTGTACACATTTATAACTACTGAATTCTTTCATTTGTCCCCAGAGAGCAACAGCTGAAAAGAATAACAAATTAGCTACTTTACTAATCACGACAGCAATTTGTGAATGAGACCACAGTGAATTAAAATCCATTGGTAATAAACAGCTCATCTTGAATTGTTAAATATTTCCAATTTTTTTCTCTTCAATATTTCCATTTTTTTTTCTCACTTCAATAATGACAGCAAATACATTCTGATGGAGCTAATCTGTTAAAAGGGGCAATGGGATCTGTTCTTCATAATCTCTCTATGAAAATTTATGAACTAGAAGCCTATTTTGCAGCTTTTCTTTTTCAAAAAATACTGAAGTTCTTTTTACCTTCATCTTCAGTAAGTTATATCATTATGCCTGTCCTCCAGTGTAGCGAGAAATCAAACATAAGAGGAGCAGAAAAAACAGCTTTGAGCATGTCAGCCAATTAAAAGAAAATGGCTTATGCTGCCAGAGGCAGGTGTTTGGACTGTTTGGTTCTTCATTGTGAGGAGTTTGGGGTGTTTTTTTTCTTGGTCGTTTTATTTTATTTTTTTTAAGAAAAAACTTGCTCTTAAGAATGAACCAATTGAATGAATATAGCACCTACTGGCAAATCAGCAATGGGTAGTAGCTCTACAGGCAGAGCACAGTTAAGTAGATAAACTGAAATAAGGCTTTGAGTTGAGATGGTTTTGTTTGCTTGGAATTCTGTGCATGTCTGGTTTTGTTTCAGTTTCTAAGAGGCTTATTTTATGTAACAGAACTTCTGCCGGAGGAATCAAAGATCATAGAGTAATGAAACTTATAGATCATTCAGTATAGGAAGAAAAATCACTGAGTTCAGAGTCTCAAATTGCCTTGTTTTCCAAGCTGTGGGTGGAAAACAATAGGCATTTCTAACCTTTCTTTATCAGCAAAATGAAGAGATGAAAATCAGCTTCTGACAACATTGAGGAAAGTCGATTTAGAATTTTGGCTCTCCAATTCCTGTAGGGTATTTCGTCTTGCTGCTGCTGCAAAACCCCAGTCTTTCTGGAAAATTAGAAATAGTTTGGTGTTGTTTGTTTTTAAGCTACTGAATTTTTTTATCTTTTAATTTTTGCTTTCTGGAATGCATCATTAGACTGGAGTTACTAATTGTCTCCCAGCTATCAACCATTTTATGCCATCCATCTCTTGCTATCCTGCTTCACCTGAACTGTTCCTTGCTTTAATTCATATAGTTCAAAATAGCTTTAAAGTGCTCTTTTCTTACCTGTTCACTCAGACCAGCAACATATTTTATCTTTAAATGAAATTTACCATCAGAACAGAGACTCGGGAGGGATTCTTGGCCAGTTTAAAATTATCATCGCCAATATGTGGAACTAGCTGGGCGCACAGAAAGGGTCTTTGCACTGAGTGGAACAGGATGGCAACATGGAGGGCTGAGATAAAGAATGACTATTGCAAGGAATTTAAGATTCATCTGTAAGTTGCTCCAGTGCAGCCTCTAGCAAAGCGTGCACTCCTGCTGCATGAAACGAGGACAGATTGTGGACTGTGGTGGGGACTGAGTGATCAGTTTTTGTGAAGGGGCACTAGGGGACAGCCTGGCTGTGGGAACAATGTCACTCAAAAACACAGAGCTTTTAAGAAAGAAGCTGCTTGAATAACTAATTTCACTTTTCCTGTTCATAGTAATTTGAAGCCAGTGAAGGCCATCTAGATGGCCCATGCAGAGCAATGGTATGCTGTAGTAGTATGCAGAATTACGTCTAGAAAGGGAAGCACTGTGGAATTCAGGGCTTTGTGAAATTAATACTGCCCTATTTTAAAACGCCGGTGTTCTCTTAAGTCAGTGTTGATGCAGTTTGGTATCTGTTTAGACTCTCAAGCCCACATATGTACACTTCCAAAGCAACACAAATCCCTGGATTTCTGAAAATATCCCTGTTAATCCAGGTTGAAAAGATTCTTACTTTCTATAGTGCACTTGGATTTGGAATAAATACTTGTGTATTCTCTGAAAGTTAATGAAAAATCGCTAGTGTTCACAGCTTCTGGTCAAGAAAGATACTTATGTATTTATTGGATCTGATTTGCTGGCTTTTTGGTAACATCTTCTATGTTCTATATACCATTCAAAGTAACTGAAGAAAAGGTGGGGGCAGGGCGGGGGAGGAAATAAAGGTAACTTTTTTGGCATGTGTTGCTTTCTATCCATGATTTCTAAAAGGATTTATGCTTTTCAAGAACCACTGAAATAGCAACACTGGAGTCTGTTCTTTCAGAAGAACTTTCCATTCTGTTTTCAGATTTCCTTTTTTTTTTTTTTTTTTTTTTTTTCCCAGATAAAATATAAGGAACAGCAGAGGAGTTTTCTTGGTTAATTGTTCTTTGTTGTTTTGTCTCTCATTCCAGTCATTTTTTTAAAGTCCTAATTTTGATAGTTATCAAAGGACTAAGCACAACTTCTGGAATGGTTCATGGGTTAGAAGTACATACAGTGTCTCTGTGACTACATGTGTCGGTGTGCCAACAGGCTTATAATAAAACGGCACTTTGATGGAGTTTGAATTCCTGATAGACTGCCAACTCTTGCACATGATCTTTGTCTAGCAAAAGGCTCTATCTTAGTCAGAACTGATTAATTGCATTTGATCATGCTATCTCCTGGCCCTCTCTCATGATAAAATCCTGGGTCTCCCAGAGGTACGTCCTTCGGTTTGAACCATAGATATTTAGTGCTTTGTGGCAGCGACTGACTTACTCCCTGTGATGATTTGTGGAGCAGATGTTACTGTGACCGCAAACATGGTATTTTGACAGTCATTTGCTGAAGACCCTTGTGGAAGCATATCTTAACTTAGTTTCTTCATATGATTTAGGCAGCACTTTGTGTTGTCTCTTTCTTGAGGAAATAAGAAGAATGTGTTATGGAGATATGGGAGTTGGTGCTAATTAAGAAATGAAATGGCAACAACTTTTAGTTTGTCTTTGTAATTGGGCTTATACAAGTACACTAGATTTCGGCTTCCATCTTCCTGAATCATAAGTGCTGTTGAATTTACTTCTCTTTTAGAAAATTTTCTTTCTCCAACAGGGTTAGCCTTGCCAATTCTGTGAAGTTTTACTCTCTAGAAGTAGGCTGGTGACAATATTCTGTATATATTGCATGTTGTTTGGCAGCATTGGTATTTCTATGTTGAAACAGAGTTTTAGATATAGATGATCAACATTTGTGTATAGCTCTTCACATTATTGAGCAGGAAGGTTTTATAACTGTTAATTAAACTTTTGTCCTTAAAAAAAGATGACAGTAATTTAGCCAATTTTTCCTTCTGTCTACTCTGACATGACATGGTAATTGTAGTGTATCTGAAGCAAAAGTCACATCAATTAAACAGCAATGTGAAAATGATTCATCTGAACAAATAATATGTCCATGGTACTAGTATTGTTCTCTGTGTTTCATGCTGTTAATTGCATTAATTGCCAAAGATCACTTTGCAGTTGAAATCCTGATTGTCAAATCTAATTTGATTTTAACTGCTGACAGCTCTGACAGTACAGCCTGGTAACTGCATATAGTATTGGTACTTTCTGTCTATAGTGGTACATTGTTAACAGCAGTAATAATGCTAACTGTTCTGTGTTGCTTGCAAAATCTGTGGACTTCTGGAAACTTCGGTTACTTTTAATAATAAGGACACTTACTGATCACAGAACATCCAAGGCTGACAATTTTTATGGACCAGTAATCCTGTTTTTATAGAGCTGGATTATGACTAACAATGTTGTAACAATGTTGAAAGGCATTGAAATGTGTTCTTCAGGAAAAAAAAAACCCAAAACCCAACTTATCCCTTGACTGAATTGTAGTCTGATTCCTTGTGAAAATGTCCCCCTCTGCAAAGTCAAAATTTGGCATCTGTCTCGTGCAATGGGTTTGCCTCAGACATCTCTGAAGCAGTGGAAACACGCAGACTTAATAACCTGGGGAAGACCTAAACTGGTTTATATACATATGAGGGTCCTTATGCTGGACTCCCATTTACAGGTTTAAAATGATGTAGGACTGTCTCTCTTTCTTTGGAATAGAAATACCCTTTGAAACTCAAAATAAAATGTATTTCCACAATGGCAGGTTTTACCACTGTGAACTGAGTGCATATAACAAAGATTTTGCTGAGCACCCTCTGTAAGAAAGCATCATGATATAAACACAGAACTACAACGTAAGACTAGTCAGCCACTGTCAAACTAACATTATGTATAGGTAGCCACTGCATCTCTAGCATTGGCAAGTAGCTGATGATTATGGAAAATATAAGAAAGGAGCATGGACAAAGCGATCTTCTTCATATGTCGTCACAACTTCTGTACTCCACATATTGTCGATTTCTATGAAAAAAATTCTACTACTCACTGCCAATGTTGTCCTTGTGAATTTGAACCCATTTATAGTTTTGGCCTCCAAAACATCTTGTGGCTATGAGACCTATATTAGCAATCTCATGTTTCATCTATGTCTGCTGGGGTAACTTCAGTTTCAGTGATTTCAGTTGTCACCTCATAAAACTAGTATAAACCCAGTATGAGAGTGATCGGTTCTTGTGACGTTGTCATATTCATTTTAAAAATTCCAGGATTTGATATATATGGTTTAGCATATGTCTTATAACATCACAATTATTTAGGATGATCTAATACCTAATAAAACAGAGGCATAAATAAATAATTTTCTGAAGTTGAAAAATCTTTAAAACTGTAAGGGGATAGCTTTATAACAGACATAGTAGCTACAAACTTACATTCTTATAAAATGCAGTTCCTAGTTCTTAACATGAATGTGTGTTGTATATATTTTCTTCTTTTGCTTTTAGATAAATATTTCTAAGGAATGAACATTTAGTAAGTATAAAACAAGGGAGGAAGATATGTATAGGTTTGCAGAACTCCCACGCAGTGCACTTGGAATGGTGTTACTGAATGAAACTATATCTGCTGGAAAGGAGATCTTGCATCTCAAAATGAGCATTGGCAAAAAGAGAGGCAAGTACCCAAATGAAAGTGAATCCATCAATTTTCTTTCATTCAAGGTTTTATATTTAAGAGAAAAAGCAGGAGGGCCTTTCGTTATAACTGAAAACTTCTACTATTGCATTGCCTGGGCTACGGATAGTTGTGTTTTCCTCTTTTATACTGTACGCTTGTCATTGCAGGGAGTAAATAAACCAAGAATATATGGACGCATCCCTAATGGTCTGGCACATGCATTTTATGTTAAATGCTCTCTGCTGATATGGCTAGTTTTATTTCACAGTGAGTTTCACTGGGCAGCAGGCTACCTACCCTAATACTTGAAACGTGTGGTGGTTTGACCCTGGATGAATGCCAGGTGCCCATCAAAGCTGCTCTGTCACTGCTCTCCTCAACCAGACAGAGGAGAGAAAATATAATTAAAGGCTCATGGGTTGAGATAAGTACAGGTAGATCACTCAGCAATTACTGTCATGACCAAAACAAACTCAACCTAGGGAAAATTAGTTTAATTTATTACCATTCAAATCAGAAAAAAACACCTTCCCCCACCCTTCCTTCTTCCTGGGCTTAACGTAATTCCTGATTTCTCTACCTCCTCCCTCCAAGCAGTGCAGGGGAATGGGGTTACAGTCACGTCACACAATGTTTCTGCTGCTCCTTCCTCCTCACACTCTTCCCCTGCTCCAGTGTGGGGTCCCTCCCATGGGGTGCAGTCCGTCAGGAACAGACTGCTCCAGCATGGGTCACCCACAGGGTCACAGGGCCTGCCAGCAAATCTGCTCCAGCCTGGGCTTCCTTCAGGTCACAGCCTCCTCTAGGCACCCACCTGCTCTGGTGTGGGGTCCTCCCCAGGCTGCAGGTGGGTATCTGCTCCACCGTTACCCTCCATGGGCTGCAGGGGCACAGCCTGCCTCACCATGGGTTTCACCATGGGCTGCAGGGGAATCTCTGCTCTGGTGCCTGGAGCAGCCCCTGCCCTCCGTCTGCACTGACCTGGGTGTCTGCAGGGCAGTTGCTCTCACACAGGCTCACTCCTCTCTATCTCTGGCGTGATCCCCATCCCCCCCTCTTCTGAAATTTGCTATCACAGAGGCTCTGCCACCCTCGCTGATTAGCTTGGACTTGGCCAGTGGCAGGTCCCTCTTGCAGCTGGTTGGCATCGACTGTGTTGGACATGAGGGAAGCTTCTAGCATATTTTCACAGAAGCTACCCCTGTAGGCCCACCACTACTAAAACCTTGCCATGCAAACCCACTACAAAATGACTGTTCTCAGTGTTACCAGCAAAAGTGCAATTCAGCCTGTCCGATGTTGTGTGTGGGCTCTGGCAAGGGTACATTTTCGTAAGAGATCAATGTCTGTGTATCTGTAACAACATCCTCCTGTGAATTTCAAGCAAAGTATATAAAATTATCTCAGCTTTAGTACCTAGCCTTTCTGTTATTATTTGTGGGTTTTCTCCCAAACATCTTTCTTGAATACTAAATCACAGTAGATTAATAAAAAAAGAGTTTTGAGAACTTCTTGTAAAGTACCTAGACTTACACAAAGAAATCATAAAAATTCACCCACTCAGTTAAGGGAGAAATTTATCAGAAGAATGTTCAGGATCTCTGGCTTATGTCTCCTCTATGAGTGTTTTACAGATAAGGCTGGGTTTTGTGTTCCCAGAATTGCTCTTCATAAGTTTTATTCTAGTTAGATTGTGATTCTAGTTAGAGGTTGCAACAAAACCAGAAAGGCATTGGAATAATTCCTAATTCTATTGCTTTGAGGACAGATTATTATATTTTTAAATGGAATGCCACTTAGATGAGTGAGTGGTTCAAATAGAGATAAAAGATTGATTTTACCACAGCATGTTTTAGGGGTTTTCCCAGTCAAAAAAAGGTCTTTTTTAAATTAATATTTAACTTCAAATAACTTTTGAAATGTATTGAAACATTCCGTTAAGCAGGTAACTGCCATCACAGAATACTAGTTGATAACTAGCAAAACGAAAATATTCTGTCCACCTGTCATCAGGTTCTTAGTCTTCCTATCAATTTACCATCTTGGTGCAAGTTCAAAAAAGGTTTAAGCTCACTGAAGCATAAGTTGTGATTTCATGTAACATGTACTGCCAGTATGTATTGGATTTAAATTCTTGCTGAACATGAGTCAGCAGCTAGGGAAAAGGAGCTTCTTCCAAACACACTAGCACAACTGTCCTTCACCATCCATTTTATTTTCACATCATACATGTGGCATTGAATGGCTGGAATGCCAGTTCTGTGGATACTATTTTAATCAATTAAGTTTGATTTTTCTTCTCTTCATGTGCTTTGTATCCTCTGTTTTTTACTCCTGCAGTTTTATTTCAACATGCAAAGGAGTTGTTGATTGAACGTTCTTCAATAAAAATAATACTAGATTATCCTAAAGTGAATCCACTATAAAGATGAGAACTTTCTTCTGAACAAACTATATCAGAGAAAGGTTATTCCCTAGAGCACAGAAAATGTGATAAGCACTATTGTTTCCATTAGAGGAAAAAAATAACAAAGGCTACTATTTCAATAGAACCATAAATGAAGAATATGACAACATCATTATCCATAAAAGTTCCCTCTAACTGATGCCATTTGAGGTGGAACAGGGTATTTTAAAGAGGAATTCGCAAAACTGCAGCCTTTCCTTTCTAACTGCCTCCGTTAGCACATTCACGTGTAACCCTGAGAGTTCTGAATGGGGAGTTAAAACTTAGATTGCTATGGCATGCTGCGGTTAAAAACTGTTGCAAAGGTTTTTTCCTTAATTAAACTGAAAATAACATCTTTAAATAAATAAAGCTTGCTCTTATTTTCTAAAAGCTGCATTTGGTTGTAGAAGTAACTGTTTTGTACCAAAATTGAAAGCAAGCATACAGGTAGTAAAGTACTTATGTTAAATGTATCTGTGGATAATTTAGTGCAAACCTTATAACATCATATTTTTATCAGTAAGTTTATTGTTGTTTTCCACTAGAAAGAGTAAATTTCTGTGCCTGAACCAGATGACCTCTTCCCATTGCAAGAGTTACTGAGAATGTTTTTATTTATAATTGTATTAAAATATTAATACATTAAAAAGACAAGATAAACTGCAATCTGGTCCAATCAGTAATACGATCTCAATTTCAGTAATATATACTTCAAAAGCAGAAACAAGAGAGAATTTGTCTGAATTATACCATGCTCAATTTAGCTTTATGCATTGCAAATACAAACTAAAAAAGGCAGAGAAAAAATCTAAACTTCAGAACCCAATGATTGAAAGCAGTTAAAGGAATAGCTCAGGAAGGAAAGAAATATCTCCATGAAGGAAAGAAATCATATGCCATTTGAAAGGAGAAATACTTCTCTGTTTGGACAGGGAGCAAAAATCAACATTGCAACCCAAACTGCTTTTAAATCTCCTGCCTACATGTGCATATAATAATATATACTGTCTAGTTCAACAGATGTGAGAGTCACAACTTCTCAGGGGCACTGATGCATTCCTTTAGTTGCAAATTTATTGAATTTTCTAAGGAGAGGCCAGTCTTAAACGAAAACCGAAGCATTCAGAGTATGAGGCACCAATTTGGAAGAAGTTTGGATTTATGGAGTTTCCCTGGGTAGACTATATGTAAGCAGAAGGTTAGTTGGTTTTCACTTCACTTTTTCATTCTGCAATGAAAAAGTATGACTTTTTAAGTTAATGTCAGCCATGAAAATTCCTTATCACGTTATGATCTCAAAGGACTGCAGTGTTGATCTGCCACAAAGAGCAGGTTGCAGCTATTTGATTATGTCCCTGTTCCTATGGTGCATGACCATTCCAAATTTTATGTAAAGGTAAATACGGCCTTGCAAATCTAAAGCAATGTTACCTTGGCGTGATGGTTTTCTGTTGCTTAAATATTTTCCCTTTTTAACTGTAAATGCAGTTTTAGAAGGATGTAGATAAATACCTGCTTAACATCTGGGTTTCTCTCCACAGAGGGATGGGGAGTGTGGCTGGAAAACCTGTATCTCCAGTAAAGCCTTGCAATAATTGCCATTACTGAAGGATTAACTAGTGACATGACACATGCTTTGGCTTCAACCATTTTTGTTAGACATCTCAAAGGAGTACCATCCTGTACTTTGAACAGCCTGGTTCTCACATTAAAACTCCTCACTTTGCAGTATTCAGTTAATCTCTTGTGTTTCAGTAAAAGGGAACTATTTCTAAAAGTTAATCACGTCTTCAGGCTGTCAAATCTTATGATTTTTTTTTCCCTTGACAGTGAAATTTGCCTGGAATATTCATGAGCATTTCCATAATTTCATTTGAGCACTGTGTTTGGTGGTTTTGCTGTTAGACATTACTGAGTTGGTTTTGCTTTCTTTTAATTAGTGTGAAGATACAGGAATCTCCCCCAGTGAAAAATGCTGGCAGCATTTACTGAGATAAATTTTCTTTTTTGTAGTAGTCTGATTCTTTCTGATAGCAGAAAAGATTTTGTACTATATGCAGTTGTGAGCTAAACTAAGCAAGATGTACTAGAGACCAGATCAAAAGTTTGACCTCAGTGAACACTGATACTAGTCTTTTTAAAGTTGTAAGAACAACAGATAAAATGAAACTTGACTGTATAGGTAGTGTATATGTATGCATACATAGTGTTTGAACTGTGGCCACATCATCTGTTTTTTCCAGTTTTTTTTGTTTGGTTTAGGTTTTTTGTTTGTTTGGTTGGTTGGTTTTTTTGTTTGTTTTTTAATTTTAAACATTACTGAAATTCTTCCTGCCTTTTGATAACTTTCTGTGAGGAGAATACCTTACTCATTATGTCTGTTGGAACTCGACAAGTCTTGCTTCCACAAAGTTCCTGCAAATGCTGAAGAGCAGTCTTGTTCAAAGTAGTGTTTGAGCTGTAACATTTGATGATGGTCAACAGTGGGGGGAACTGTGGAACCAAAACCTCATCTTTCTGAAGGTTGCCTGAATTTCCGCTCAAGGAAAGGCAGCTTCTCCAGTTGACCACAGCTTGTGCTCAAGAGTGTCCCAGTCACCTCCCTAAGAATTTCTTGCTTCTGTCAGGCAACAGTTCTTGGCTGCACATGTCCTGATGATTTCTGAACTCAAGAGTGTTTGGATGCCCCTACCCAGTTTTCAAGCTTTTGCTATTCAGATTATTAGTACTGTCCATCCCTTGTGTAAGTCAGGAAATCCTGACAGTTGTGAAACCACATCCTGACTTTCCTTACCTCCCAATATAAGCATGTATTTATTTCCCTAAGTGGTTGGAGCAGCTTTCGAACAAATATGTAAGAGTGACTGTATGATAAGACAGTAATGATCAACATTTTAAAAGTATTTAAATTAGTTTGCTTATTTCAAGCTATCACAAATCAAATATGTCCTTACCTTATCAGAAGGAAAAGGTCTTCATTAGAATAGCATTGATATAGGAAATTAACATAAGACAAAAGGAAGAGTTGTCAGATATAGATAAAGCATTTCAGTAGTCATGTTATTACTTAGTTGGTTTGGTTTGGTTTGTTTTTTTTTTAATCTGAAAGAAGATAGTGGAGTGGGAAGTGAAAATGATTAAGTATAAAATTGTTGCCAATTTGTTGCATTCAAGTTTCAGGTTAGCTTGCTTGAATTCTCATCAATTTGAAAGAGACAATCTTGTTGAGCACTGTAGTCTAATTTTTAGTCTAACAAGCAGAATTTTATTAATCCAGTTACAATAATGTTAACACTTGCAGTTCAGTATTTTCATTTAAAATGAGATAAATACAAAATTTCTAAGTATCTACCTCTTTTTTTCTGATGTTCTTCCCCTGCCCTTTGGTCTCCTAAGGCTCAGTTTGGAGGGCTGAAGAAGGGCTGCAGACCAAGAGAAGTTGCTCTGTGATTTTTCCCAGGCGCAGAATTGAGGTTCACCAGCCCCTGGGTTTAATGGACAGTTCTTTTGGCACTTTTTAAAAATGGTTGCAGCACCTGCCTTTTCTCATCCTTTCTGTGGAATCTGTCCCTGGCTACTGTAGCCAGCCCCAGGGACGCTCCCTTTCCCTGAGCACACTGGGCAGATTCCAGCTCCCACAGTTACCCCAGGGCACTTCATGCACTGCAGGGCAGGGCAGGAGTTCAGCTGCAGAGCTGGAGGCAATGTGCAGCAAAACCTGCCTATGGCTTGGTTTTGGTGGAGAGGGAAAAGATGCTGATGAAATACTTGCTTTGTAATTGTACTGGCATGGGCAAGTAGCTAGGCAATGGGTGGGTGACATGATCTGTTAAAAGCTTGGCCACAACTGTGTGAAGTCAGTGTTCAGGACTGAATTAGATGTGGCTTTGGGTAGATATGGGAACACCTTAGTTTAATCAAGAGCATTAATATGTTACTTCTAGGTGTTCAAGTGGTTTCTCTGGTCAGTGGATTACCTCAAGTGTCCTGCTACAGTGGGATACCTGACATTAAGGACTGTGGCTTCTGGCCGGAAACTGTCCATGTGGAACTCTCAGAGATTCTGCTTGTGAGAGACTAGGAGGTTTTTAACCTATTTTTAAAGCTACCTTTAACTATCTTTATTGTCTTTTACTTTAAATAACTTTCTTCTGTCCCAAATCTGTGGCATTTAATGGATTTCTAGAGAACAGTTGTTTTCCTCTTGCCCTTGATTTTGTTAAGCTCCTTTAGTATTCTTACTTGAAGAGTCCCTGCAATTCCATTCATATATTACTAGCTTTTCTGGGCTCTTATTTGAGTCCAAATGCATTGGGCAGATTGACCAATGCTGTACACAATATTCTAGACAAAACACTGGTGAAAGATCACCAGTGTTTCGTATGAAGATATTGATTCTTTTTTTTCCCTTTTCTTTCTTTGCTGGGATACTCCATTCTTTCTTTAAGTTAAAGTCTGTAATAAAAAGTGTAGGTAAGAGAAAAACTGACAGTGAGCATGGCAGAAGAAATTTGAAAATGGATGACTAAGTACCCTGAAGATACACCCCGGTAGAATAATTTGTTACTCCTTTCTACACAGAATAAATGGCACATTTATATTTCTGTTCCAAACCACTGCTAAAATGTAGCTTAAAACACTTGTAGATATTCACTAGGTTTTTGGCCTGTTCACATCAGAAGAAGAAAATGAAGAATGACCTGCATTGGGGTAGCTGTTTTCTGCTTAGTGGTCTGAGTTTGTCTCTCTGTTTTTGTATACTCATGTCATTTCTGCAGAATTTCAGATTATGTATCAGAACAAGTAATATGATTACTGGATGAATTCTTTGCTGGCGTAGAATGTCATGATGCCATCGAAATCAACAGCTTGGTATAAGTGGATCTCAATAGATTGTAGATTTCAAGAGACAGTTTGTAGTGTATCAAAATAATATATATTGGCTTGAGATAAGATTAATCGTTTCAGCAAAATACATTCTTTATATCCCACAGTCAGACCACTACAGTACTTTATACACAGACTTAAATATTCAGTAGTGTATGAATCATTAAATGTGAAACTTTGTTAGCTGCATGTAGGAGGAAGTGGAAAACTTTTAAGTTCTGTGGTTTTTAGTCTTGCTTTTTTCTCAGGAATTCCCAGATTATTTGAGCTGGCTGCATGTGGACTGTAAAAGGCTATACTTGATTAAGAAGAGTCATGCAAGGCAATGTTGTTTATTTGTTTGGTTTTTTTTTTTTTTTTTTTTTTTTTTTTCATAACTGAACACAAACTTACTCAAAGCCTTGGTCCTGTCTGTGTTGGGTATCTTTTTTTAAAAAATTTGGCAGGTTTGGGATTCTTTGAATAAAATACAGACTTTTCGTTCCCTGTCAGTAATGGAATTTGTCTCAAAAAAATCAGAAGCTTTTGAAATCCTTATCATTCTGTTCTGTGAACATAAGAATATTAAACTATAGCTTCTCTTATTTGTTAATACTTCGTTGCTTTTTGTAATTAAGCAGATAAAAATGTAGGTGGAGCAATGCTAGTTACTCTAGAAGCCTGTGTCGTACAACACTTTTGATTTAAAAGAACCTCATTGTCACTGCCTTCAGAAAATCAAGCAGCTGCAATAAGTAAACATCTATTTGAAGAGAAATTGGGACCAATGAATCAAACACATTGAGGCATGTTCAAAAAGACTACGAGTGGTGGCTTTAGAAGTAATGAAGCCTTGAAGTAATGGCTAAAGAAATTATTTGGAATTTCTCCTAATCAAGTGATAGTAACTCTAATACTGTTCTGGTTCACAAATCACTCACCTTTAACAGATTAGAAGTTTCTGTCCCTAGAATATTTAGAAAAAGAACTTTAGGTGTGATTAACTATCAAGTGAGAGTCACTTGAAAAGTGGGGGAAATTAAGTCACGCTTACTTTGGCTATAGAAAGAAAATTTATTTCATACTATTTTTGTCTTCAAATACCTGTGAAAGTATAAGACAGATTTTTATTCATATATTTGTTAGGGAATGAGTTTTAGGTTCAGAAATGGGTTGTGTTGCTTTGGTTTTCCTTTTTTTATTTTTTTTTTTTTTTTTTTTTTTATTTTTAAAGAATATTAAAACCGGGCTGATTTCAAAGATTAAACAATCTGTGCAGCAGCCATGTAAATTAACCTGTTAATGAAACCCCATGTGAGAGGAACAGCAGATGATATAGCACTCCCTCCTTCTCATCCTATATAGAGAGTATTAGAGCAGTTTAGGGGTGTTTCTTGCTTTGGAGTAGCCCTATGTTCTGGGAAAATTCTGTATTAGCTTTCAGCTTGCTGTTTGGTATCAACGATGAACAGGTAAAAATACAGTGTTCTTCAGATTAACCTATTTTGCATATGTAGATTCCTAGTGTCTTTGAATATATGTAAGAAATTGTGATATGCAAAAAGACAGTTACATGAATGCAGTTTTTAAAGATATCCATTTTTTATGACTATAAAGAAATTAATGACACTAAAGACATAAAACTGAGACCAAATAACAATGCTCAGCTCGTGTTATTTCTTCCAGCCTTGAGATTTGGGCTGGAAGGGTAAGAATCTTCTAAAGTAAGTTGAAAGCACACTAAATAACGCTTAAAATAGAAAATTGCAATAGCTATTAAAAAATGGATGTAATAGTTCCAAAAACTGATCTGAGTTTACATTTAAAAAAAAAAATAAACCCATCTTAGGTATTGAGAATTTCAGTAAGCTACATGTGGGTGGGTTTGTTTATTTGTTTTTTCTAAAAAGATAAATAAATTAGTCAAAGGTAAAAATAGCAATTAAATTCATTGTTCAATAACCAGTATTTGTTACACAAGACATATGTGAATATGTCTTACGTATCTTACATATCTGAATCTTATATCTAAGGGCCTTCGGAGTAATGATACTCAGCTGTGTGTAGAAATTAATTCTGTTTCTAGTTAAGCAGCTGAAGAGCTGAGAACTGCCAATGAAACCTGTTAATTAACATTAAATTAAGGATTTAAAAATAGGCATACTTATAAAAACATGGGGTTTTTTCCCTTTGTCTCAAAACAGGGAATAAAATTTTATAACTGTTTATTACTGATTTTCAACAAATGTTCTTCAGTGATAGGTCATAAAATTTAAAAGTGATCAGAACTGTGCAAAGCAGCAGCAATAAATACAATAGCATTTTTTGCTGTTATTTGAGTAATATTCCAGATGAATGCTGTTGGGGTGAAAGGGGGACTTTGCTGCTACCCAGCAGCAAAGAAAAAGTAATGACAATCCATTAAAATTTTGTTCCATGTTTTTTGGGGGCTTATTAAGTAGTGTTTTCTGGTGAAGAATGGTTCAAAATAAAAAAAATAAATCTTGCCCAACAGACTACTTTTCTACTAAGTAATGAACTGGGTAAAGTAATCCATCAGTTCTGCTCTGACTCAGCCTTACATATAATCAGATGAATCATAGGTATTGCTGAGATTGTCTTGCATATCTTTTTCAAAGGCCATAGTACTACATGAATTTCAGTCCTTTGCAAATTGCAGTCATTAATGTTTCCTTCGTGAGACTTAGGAATGTAGAATGCAAGCTAGTGGGGTTAATACTCTAGTTTCATTGACTTAGTTAATTATTATTTGCATTTTATGCTCATAAATGTCAGCCAAGCATACAGAAACACACTTTTTTGCTGAAAACTTCATAAACTCAGATTTAAGTCATGTATAGTACAAAGTAAATACTCTTAACTGTTGCAGCTGGTTAGATTGTAAGCATGATTCATCTGGAAGACAAAGTAAAATCATGTTCTGTACCAGTTTAGTTGCAGCTGTGGCTAATTCTTTTGCCAGCTGTATACAATTTGTAGCATGATTGAGGGTATGCTTTCCACACCTTGTATGCTGTTACTTAACTGAGCCACAGATTTGAAGTTCAGACGACTCCTGAATATGCATAACTGTGTATCACATCTCAGAAAAATGGAGTACTTGGGTGGATAATAAAATGGTTTAATTTCATTCATTATCCTTATCATAGATTGTCTGTGGGGAATAAGCTACTCTAAATTTCCTGGACTGGTTTGAAGATACAAGTGCAGGTGTGGTTTTTTTGGAGGGTTGTGAATGGTGGTTTGTTTTGTTTAAGTGTGGTTTTTATTAGTTTTTTGTTGTTTGTGTATTTGTTGGTGGGGTTTTTTTTCTCCTTTAATTCAGTCATTCCTAATAGTTTCCTTGCTTAACTTATTTTTCATTTCACCACTGAAATTCACTGTTGTTTCTGCAACACTACTAAGTTTGCCTCTCCATCCTTAATGGTAATGCATAAAATAAGATTGCTTGCCAGGTACTTTTTAAGATAAGACTGCTGCAGAAACTTCTCTCTGTTGTACATTTATTTGAATATAAGCCACTGGAAGGATCAAATTTTAGATGCAAATGTCAATGCATATTATTTTTTATGAGTTGTTTATTTTAAGCTTGTGTGATAGTGGTATAAGAAATATTCCAATGGAAAAGACTTTGACTGACTGACAAACAGCTGAAGATAGTTGTAGTGTGAAGGATGCTGCAATATTGACACTTAACAAGTTGGTATGGCTGCGTTTGGAACTGGAAGAGAAAATCTGTTTAACTGATGAAGTCAAGCATATCAAGATTGTTTGGCAAACTGCATTTATTTATGATAGCACCAGAATGCTACCTATGATGTAGTGAATTGACTAATCACTCCAGGGAGGGAAACAGCTTTGAGTATATTTTGAAAGATCTGTAAACTGGAAGGAAAAGAAAATAAGCCAGGATTTTACCTTTGGCCTAATGACAGGAAGTTGGAAAAGATTTAGAGGGCAGATTTCCTTCTATAAGAAGAGAGCAAGAACAAGAAAATGTAAAGTGGCTTTATTTTTCTAGGGTAGGACTGCTGTCATCACACAGAAATGAAATTAGATCTTACCAGTTTCTGAAACAAGCTGATTATTCAGTGATTGTGAAGAGTAATTTTCATTATTTGTTATTAATAGGATAAGCTCTTTAAAGAAATAGACCAGTACATTGATAACTGTGTGCAACTTTTTAAACTGTTGACTAGGATGTTCTTTGCACACAGTCTACAAATTATATTGGTAATTAATTAACATTTATTTCACTACTCTAAATGAAAATACTTGTTTTGATCTCAAAAGTAGTATTTTTTTATTTTAAAACAGAAGGAAAAGATTGTTTAAAATTTTTCTAATGTCTTGAAAATTTA
Source organism: Falco peregrinus (assembly GCF_023634155.1). Classification (NCBI taxonomy): domain Eukaryota; kingdom Metazoa; phylum Chordata; class Aves; order Falconiformes; family Falconidae; genus Falco; species Falco peregrinus. Next base: position 10,165,763 of record NC_073723.1, read on the forward strand.
TTTTTGCATTTATACATGTTTCATTCTGATGTGCTTTTCAATAATCAAGATTTTTTTCCTCCTGGATTTCTATTTTAATTGAGTCATAGCTTTGGCTCAATCAACTCTTCAGTTTCACTTTTATTGTACTAAGATTTTGATGATAATGATCTTCTTCAGATAAATTACCATAGTATTGTACAGTGTTAACATACTTTTGTTCTTTGATAATTTTTAATGAAAATCTTAATGTTCCAACTCCATTTTTGTATTCGATCCCTGTTTCTCCAAACTACTAGAGAAGAAAATCAATAAAAAGGTTGTATATTTATCCTTGAAGAAGGTAAACCAGGTAAAGCTGCAGTCTCTTAAGACTGTGCACTTGATATTGGCTTAAATAAAGACAGTCATTTGGAAAATATTCAAGTGAAGGCACAATTGCATCTTTTCTTTTCTTTGTACATTGAAGTATAAAACAAGAATGCTGTCCTACAAAATGTATCTTCCATTATTTGAAATAACTCATTTTACTTAAAATGTTTATGAAAGAATAAAGTTCAGCTGAAGTGTTGATGAGGGGAAAAAATAAATTTTAAACAGATGACTCGGGGAAATAACAGGAATAATCATGATGAGTTCCAAGTTAGAAAAGTAGATCTTTTTTTCTTTTAAAACTGTGTGGATTATTACATTTTCTTTGAGACACACTTAGATTTGTACTTGTTCTTTTAGGTTTTGTTCTGTTACTTAAGACATTGTATTGATTTATTGTATTGTGCCTGTGCCACTTCATAAAAATAATATTGACTGATAAAAATTCAAGTGATTATTAAGTTTATCTTTCAAGCTAATATTAGAGTTCTGTAAAAATTTTGGACTACCTATTACATGTCCCTATAGAATCCAGGGTTATGACCATATGGTCATATGGATGCAGTCATAGGCTTTGAATTTGCATTCTGTTTTCAAGTGTGCTAAAATTGTATTGACACCTCATATAGCTTATTTAAGCAAAAGGCCTGCACATAGGGCAAGCATAGTGTGAAGAACAGTTTTTGTAGCTAGTTCTCATGCACAGTGCTGTATTGAGCCCAGTCAATCAACACTGTCTTTGCAGAACAAAGTCTGCATAGCTATTACAGTCTATCAGTGTGTATTGTCCTACAGTTTAACTTCTCCATTAAATTAGTTCTTCATCTGTATTTTCATTGCATACTTAGGTTGTTCTTGACCTGTTTTCCTTTTTAAATGTAACTGAATGAGACTGCCTGCTTCTATCAGCCGGTCCCTCCTTCCTGACTTCTGAATTGGTTTGCCAGTTTCTGTTGAAGGTGAAAGTAAGGAAGAAGCTTCAAAGGTCATAATATTTGTACCATATTTTTGTGAAAACTAGTTAACAAGTTGAATTGGAAAGCAGCATTAGTGTTTCCTTGAGAGTAGGACAGGCAGGACAGGACTTCAGCATCACACATGCTGGTTGCAGCAGCTAATCAGCCAGGCATTGTATTTGTTTTAACTGTCCTTCCAGTGCACAGATAGCTGCAGGCACAGCATGTACAATGTTTTGTTTAGTAGTTGTGTGATAGGGATGTTGGGAAGCTGATGTCATTGTCATAAAAATAGGAAGAGATACAAATCTGTAGGAAGAATAATTCAGATATTTTTCTCTGTTTGTGGAACAATGTGTTCATACTGTGGTTTTAATGATAACTGGAAATGTTCAGGAATCAAAAACCCTACTGTGCTTTCATTGGGCACACCAAGTAATTTTTGGAGGAAACAGGCTTGTAGACTTATGCCCATCTAAAACAATGGATCAATGAGCTATTTTTTCTTCTGAAAGGCTTTCTAAGTACGCATGCAAGATTTTTAGAGTGTGATATGTGTTGCATTGTTTTATTCATACTTTGAATATCACCGAAAAAGTAGGTAACAGCACATAATGCTAGAGAGAAACAGATTGGAGGAGGGGTCAGCACTCATGACAACCTCTAAGAAACTCATTTAGAGGCAGGGCACGATACCCGATACTGGTAATTAGTCTGCATATGGTTTGCCTTCCAAGACTGACTTCAGCCACAGTAAAGCACATGTGAGAGAATATGTCTCAGCTATTCAGTTCTGGAAACTTTTAATCTGTTGTGAGGCAATACAGATTGCCAGAACTGTAGATGTAACATTGTTCTGAAGTTCCTGGGAGGCAGAGCTAGAACTTAAGCTTCACATGTTAAAAAGATCTCCAGGGTCTAGCATAAGGACCAGAACATTTACCTAAAATTAATTTTTGCTGGTGAAGCTGGTCATAGTTTTTATAATTGCTGGAAAGAATTAGGCAACATCTCTGACCTGTTACAGACACCTGCATTAGGTTTAGTTTCACAGATGTCTTTAGGCTCAGTGGAGGGAAATAGAGACTATGACTAGTTGATGAAGACATTTTTAAAGGTCTAAATTTTCGCAGATTAATCCACCCACTATCTGTTAAGACACTCCACGGAGACTCAAAGTGTGTGTGTAAACATAACCCTTACCAAGTTCTATTTTCAGAACCCTTTGAATGTGCTAATGCCAATAATGTTATGAATAAATTCAGATACTTAGTACAATTGTATTTTAAAAAGTGCCGTACTAAGATAAACACCCTACAAAATGTAGAAGCTGCAATGGCAAGGAAAGAAATGATTAGAAGAACCTGATAAATTAACTCTTAATTTATATTTGGTTAAAACTTGTACAGAACTTTACTGTTGTTTCCATACTTGTGGGAACTTCTGAGAGCTCAGCTGCCACTGACTGTAACAACTCTTTATGGTGCTGAGTATGTGAAGGGCAGAGTTTTAACCCACAGACAGGAGGTACTGTAATGTAGCCTGGGAATCTAAACCCTTAGTAAACCAGAATGAATCTAGAGTTTCATCTTTTTTAACAGGCACACTGAGATTTCATATATTTTGTTTACATTTTCTATATACTTACAATTTTAATTTTTGTTCTCTTCCAGTTTCTTTGGGGGGAGAGGGGCATTTCCAGTATTTTACTGTTTTACATGTTGTTCACTGTGTTTTCAGTCCCTAAGATGAAAAGCATCCCCTTTCCCCTGCAAGTGGCAATCGCTCTATATTGCTGTACTTTTTTTTTCCCCAATAAGTTCTTACCCCATTAGGAAAAATGAGAGAACAAACCAGTAGCAACCTCTCAGCTATAATTTCTGTATTTTTCTGTTGTGTTTAGTACTTAACCTGATTTCTGTTCTATCAGCTAGTGGTATTCCACACACATGGGAGGAATAAGACAGGAGCTATCTTGAGTTGTTGTAAGAGACTGCTGCTTAAAAAGCTTATTGAAAGGGAAACCAAATATGTTACCTGCCTACAGTCAACATCCCTGCAGAATTATTTGGAATTATTGTGAGTGGAAGTTGTGTGCTCTTATTTCAGAGAAGATAAAACCAACTTCCAGGGTGCACACAGGTTTTATGGAGATTATGCAAAAGCAGACTTTTGGATTTCAGCAATGGCAGATTAATTTGAAACTAATAACGGAATGTGTAAGTTAATTAACTAAGCTAAATAGTAATTTACATACCTCTTTCAAGCTGTCATTTTTTAAAATGATGGAATCTTTCTAGTGCAGCAGCAGGTGGTGATGGTGACTTTCTTGCCATGCTTTGTCCCAAATTCTCATACTTTCATTTTATGTTAAGATCTCTAATAAATGGGTTTATATGGGTATTTTATGGGTTTAGCAGCCAAGTTTTCTTCTTGTGCTGAGTACAACACTTTCATTCAAAATTATCAAGATGCTGTCTATATAAGTGTGGGAGTACATGATATGAAATGCGTGTGGATGTGTTTACACAGATAACATTTTTTCGGCTTACTTATGTTAATCAGGTGATTTCACATCAGCACCAAGAAAGGAAACCTTAAAATGGAAAGAATGCTCTCTGCTAGAGCGCACTCACTGCCCGTATTCTGTGCCCTTCTTGTACATGTATTTTGGCCTTCACAAAACGGACTTAGTAGTCTGTCTGAGGTGCTAATTCATTAATTCACTGTAATATTGTGTATCCCTTAGGAGTGGTCACATAGCTCACAACAGAACAGTCTGGGTAACTGCAGTTTTGCAATTACAGTACTTGAGTACCGACAGGTTTATGTTTTACTTCTTCCTCACATTGTGCAGTTCTTGCACTTTCGCGAAATGCGTGTAAAACATCACTGTAATTGAGAAGTGCCAGTAACTAGCTGGGTACAGAACAAGTTCTTTGTTTTGAAGTTCCCTGAGTGCTGGTGCAGCACTTTGAAAAATTCCTTAATGACTGAGTAGCAGTTCTTAAACTAGTGATTTGGGAGTCCCCTGCTAGCACACTAATGATCCAGACAGCAGCATTAAATCAGTTGCTTTAGTTTAAGTACCTCTTGAATGTATATAAAGCCTTACTTTATTGGGAATTGAACTAACTACCTGCAGTCTGAAAAGCACTAAGTTGGGCACTCAAGCAAAGGCGAATTACTAATAAAGAGCAAACATTTTCTCCTGTATGCACTCTCTGAAATCTCTTAGCTCTTTGGGCGGTAGGATGGTACAGCAGTTGTTGAAGCTTAGCAGTCCTCAGAGAGATCTTTTTTTTTAACACTCCTTAGAAATAAGTGACTCGCAGAAATACCATAGTAAAGGGGTTTTTAAGTTGGAAGAGGCAACACTTCAACACCATTTCACGGTTCCATTATATTCCCCTAATCTGTTTAGCAGGTACACTGGTTTTTTTTTCTTTTAACAGTATACTTTAGAATAAAATGAGAACAGTACTATCAATGTAGACTCTACCTCCTGTCTATGTTGATTTCCTACAAGTTTTACTTAAATATTATTACATGGAGTCTTTGTATGCATAGACTCATGAATTTGTCTTCCATGGGTCACACTGCTGAGAAAACCATTTGATAAATACTTGTAACAGTTTTATATTTTATTGTTGTTGGTCCATCTCTACAAGCAGAAGGTCAGACAAAAATATCAGGAGTACTGCATGGGTGAACAAGGAGCTCCTGGGCAAACTCAAAAAGGAAGCATACGGAACATGGAAGCAGGGACAGGTGATCCGAGAGAAATATAGAGACACTGAGCCTGCAGAGATGCTATTAGGATGAGCATAGCCAAAACAGAACTGAATGTGGCCAGGGCTGTCAAAAGACAAGAAGGTCTTCTCTAGCTACATAGGTAGCATAGGGGAAACACGGGCCCACTGTTGAATGAGGCAGAGGACCTGCTGACATGGGACGTTGAAAAGGCTGAGGTTCTGAATGCTACCTTCTTGGACTTTAGTGGCAAGACCTGCCTTCAGGAATCTCAGGCCCTGAAGACAGGGTAAATGAGCAAGGAAGGTGTACCTATGGTGGAAGAGGATCAGGTCAAGGAATATTTAAGCAAACTGGACAGATATATGTCCATGGGCCCAGATGGGAAGTCATGTTTGACCAGGATGATAACCTTATGTGACGAAAGGACTGTCTTGGTGGATGAGTGTAGAGTAGTGGACATCACCAAGACTACCTAGGCTTCAGCAGGGCTTTTGACAGTGTCTCGCGTAAGATCTTCATAGAGAAGCTGATAAAAGTATTGATTGGATGAGCAGACAGTGAGGTGGACTGAAAACTGGCTGAATCGCTGGGCCCAGAGCGTGGTGGTCAGTGTCATGAAGTGTGGTTAGAGGCAAGCAACTAGCAGTATACCGTAGGGGTCAACACTGGGTTCAGTCTTACTTAATGTCTTCATTAATGATCTGGAAGATGAGGCAAAGAGTACACTCAGCAGCTTTGCAGGTGACACAGCACTGGGAGGAGTGGCTGACAGGCCAGCTGATTGTGCTGCCATCCAGGGGGATATGGACAGGCTGGAGAAATGGGCTGTGAGGAACCCCAAGAAGTTCAACAAGGGGAAGTGTAGTCTTGCACCTGGGGAGGAACAAACCCAGGCACCAGTATACGATGGGGGCTGATCAGTTCAAAAGAAGCTTGACAGGAAAGGACCTGGGGATTCTGGTGGAGACAAAGTGAAACACAAAGAAGGCTGAAGATGTCCTGGTCTGCTTTAGAAGTCTTGTTACAGCTGAATTGTGTAGCCTGCACAATAGGTTTGGAAAACCCAAATAAACAGATCAGTATAAAGAAGTATGTGTACAGACAGATACAAACCAATATAAAGCCAACAGATAAAAGAATACAGTGCTAACAGGTAAAGCTTATCTGGGAGAAAGGAATACACAGAAGATTCCATTGGTGTGGGAGGGTTTGAATTTATGATGATTAAAGTAACTTTGTTTTACTGTTTTATGTATATGAACTTATATTTGGTTTGGTATAACATTAGTAGCCTCCTAAGATTTAAATATTGCTTCTCATGTTCCCTAGTCTGTTCCAAAATGTCCATAGCAGTACTGAGAATGCTTCCTTAACAATTACTGTGATTTTCTTGGAAAGCAAGTTGGAATAGACTGTCACTGTCCTTGTGTCTGCAGACTCTGATGTATACTGTTCCAAACTGAAAAGAGAAAAGGCTGGCCAGAAGCGATAGCATCTCAGTTCCTTTTTCTTTTCCTTGGTCAGCCGGAGAAATAAGAGTGTACGTCTGTCCTATAATATTAGTGGAAAATGGAAAAATCTTTCTTCCAAGAAGTCTGTTTTCTTTAGTAAGTACTGTGTTCTAAAGTTATTGAAGGAGACGTTTGTAAACTTCAGAAATCTAAAATGAGGTCTTTTAAATCTTCTAAATAGTATGCAACTCCTTTGCTGTAAAGAAGAGAAAGAAAATTCCAAACAAAAGAGTGAAGCAAGCAAATTTGTGCTTTCTTAGAGGAATTTTGTTTCGTTTTCACCTTGATTTCTTCCAAATAAGGTGAGCAATTCTCAATACAGACGGGTTGGCATGCTCTCTGTATAATTAAAAAATATCTCTGATTCTGATTCACTTTGTCCCATTTTTAGGCGTTATGTCATGTACCTAATAGAACACTGTACCACTTCAGCCTTGCACTTTCTTGAAAGAGAAGCACTTGACAGCAGTACTATGTTGTTTTCTAATCACAAATCTTTTCTGTGTTTGTGCTCTTATCTTAAAAAAAAATAAATAAAATTGTTTGAATTTATCAGGTTGAAGGAGGACGTTATTTTCAATCCGTTTTATTAAGCATTCAGATTTGACTTAATGAACATTTAAGCCTTAAATACAGTCTTTGTATCTGTCCCAAGAGATAATCATCCTTTGTTCATAATATATTTCTGATTGTGGTATACTCGAACTCCAATGGTAGTTCTTCAGTATCACCCTACACAGGCCCTGCCAATTGTCTGACCCACCCATGAGGCAAAGAAAGGGAATAAAACACAAGGAAAAGAAATGCTGCTATTCGTACTTAATATGTTAGAAAACTGAAGCATTATCTGGCAAAACTGCTCATGATCATACAGCAGTAAATCATTTATGAGACTATTAATCAGAGAGTTGTCTCACCTCAAAATTGTGTTCTAGTTGACAGGTATTTTAATTTCTTCTTTCTACTTATTGTATTTTTGGAATTTAAATAACATTGTAATCACAGCTAGAACTTGGCTGAGGAAAATGAAGTAAATCTCTGATATTCTACTTTAAGCACTGTTGTATCCTCATGTCTTCCTTTTTGCTCCTCAGCCAGACTAGCTGGCTGCCCTGCCCTCCTGATACACAGACAACCGCAGTCAGCACTGTACACTCAGTAAAGCCCCCAGTCATTTCTGTCCCTCAAGTCACAGATTGTTTTCAACATAGAGTCAATTTGTGGGAAATTGAAAATGGTTTTGTAACCTCACTCAGCAGACTGAGACACAATTACACTTTATGAAGAAAAGATTGTGTGCTAGTGTGTAATTTAGATTATGCTGTGAGACCTGTGAGCTCAGAAATTATCTTCTAAGTGGTGGCTTAAAAATATCGTTTGTTTCCTTTATCTTGGGATGTCTTTTTTTATGTGAAGAACATCATCAGACATCAAGCAGTCTGAAGGAAAGCAGAGCTTTTCTTCTATATATCCAAGGGGAGCTATCTGCTATCACTCTTGTTTTACAGGAAAATAAGCTCATACCAGTTTTTGTTTTCACTATTCTCTGAAGAAAATTTATGATACTGCTGTGGTGAATACAAAGCTCTCCCTCTGCTTTCTATTTTGTCCTGTTTCTCCTGAATACAGCTGTATTCCTCTTTCTTGCATATTTGCTTTTTAGGAAGTCTAGTTTTGTCTTGATGCTAGACATTGAGTTTTGTCCTTTTGGTAATATAAATTAAAATGTCAGTGCAGCCAGAAGTCTGAGGCTGCTATCTGATTTGAGAGTAAGTCATGGTTAAACAACAGAGTATACACGTTTGTGTCAGAAAATGCAACTTTGCTAAAGCCATCTACACTGAATTTGATCAAATTTTCTTGGGAAGCTGCACAAGGTTGTGATAATAGCAGGATTGAATGTTCTTACTTTTTTCTGACTTTGTTATCAAACACATAAGGTATGTGAAAGTATATAGTAGTTACCTGTACGTGTGTGTGCTTGTATCTATAGCATACAGAAGGTGTAAACTGAAATGAAGCATTCCAATAAACTTCCCATTTATTCAGAAGTTTGTATTGCTAAGTTTTATTATAGTGATTATCCCCTCCCACCAACAGTATTTTTTACTGTGAACTCCTACTTCAGGTAATCAGATAAGAGTAAATTATAGAAATAAATTTCTTCTAAAAATATTAAAATATATTTTCATTTTTCTCTTTTCTGTCTCTTTTTATGAATAACATTTTTTTAACAAATTGAGATCGGTGGTTGAGTTGTACTGCATGAATACGAACACTTCCCATTTACGATGAGTTGCAAACAAAATCACTAGAAACCGTTTGGGGTTTTGTGCATGGAAAGGTTAATTGGTGAGACACATCTGTATTTCAGCCAGAGATTTAGTTAACTAATTTAGTATGGCTTCCTCATAAATTAGATGTAATGCTTTAGTAAGTGAAGAGTCACTTTTTCCAGTGGAATTCTAATGGGATCTCTAACTATTGTTTGCTAATGTATATACATGAGTAAGTACTAGTGCAAATGACTGTGGGACTGTTCTAGTAAATTGTCTTGTCATTACAGATACCTGAACACTGTTGTCTATGCCCACATTATGCTTCCATTTTTTTGACTACCAAGGGATGTTTGGATAGACAAGAATTGTTTCAGTAGTATGGATTTAAGTGGTTGTGGTTTCTCTTTTAAGCGAAGTGTTTAAGTGAGAATGGGATTTAGCATACTGTGTTCTGGTCTTGAAATCATAAACAGTTTAAATGATGAATAAAGTAAACCATAGAAGTCTGTAAACCTAGAGATAGCATTTTTAATTCACTCTTTAGAATTAATCTATAAACAGTAAAATGCTATTAAGCACTTAAAAGTGTAAGTTTTTGAAGACTTCAGTCAAGTTTTGCCTACTTTTGTTGAGAATAAACCCCCCAATATAACAATAATGTTTAATTGCTGTTTTATAAAAAAAAAAATCTGCATTTCTTTTTTTCACTCTCCAATTCCTTTCTCCTTTGCATATCTCTGAATATAAATTTGAGCCTGCTTATAAGAACAAAACAGAAAAATCAATACAGCTTCCCTCTCCACAAATAGGAGTAGTAGCAGAGACAGAATTGTGGCCAACATTTGAGTTAGAATACTGGCTGGAGTTTGTTTGGTCAGTGAACAACTGCATTGCTCTTTACCCAGGGAAGATTGCCTGGTGATACACTGGTTCCTAATAATTCAGATCATATTTTAGTCAAGTATATCTGAAATTGGAAGAAAGCAAGGCTATGTATTTTGCAACAAAAAACCCCTGTGTTCTAACAGATTGAATTCAAGTAAAAAAAAAAAATCTTAGAAAAAGAGTAGCACTTACCTCTCATTTTATAGAAATTATTTAGGAATCTTAAGTATGTGAGGCTGTAGAGTATAAATAATATTTTTAATACTGTCATAGTTTTGATTTCTACTCAGTATGTTTTTCCTCTGTTGGTCCACTTGATTTCCAGATTGTTTTTCTCTTCGACTGCTGTGTACATGGTTTTCAAGAACCTCTTATATTCCTTTGAATCATGTATACACTTCAGTGATATAGTGGCATTTATATTCACTAATATTTCATCCCTGACCTCATATGCTTAAAGCTTAATTGGGTAGTGTTATAGATAATTTTCATATTTTCTGAGTATTTCTATTGATCTTTACAGAATCAGGTATATGAGGAAAAAACTTTCAAGAACACCAGTTCAGAAGTGAGTAGAAATACTGGATTTGGTGAAACAGAAGTACTTTGCTTGATTTGCTCTTCACAGTGAAGAGAAGTTCTGCAAAATGTTTAAGGGGTCATTAGTAGGTACAGGTAAAAATCCTGAATGCTGCATTCATTTTCAGTCAAGTAATAGGAGTAATGGAAGTTCTCTGTCTTAAAGAGTTCCATGTCCATACAGATGTTAATGCCTTATAAAGATCATATAATAGGCAAGAGTTTTGCCTGTATAGTAAATGTCCTTAATTACACAATCTAAAATAAGAGGGGGGGAAAGAGGGAGAAAAAACCCAAACAACAACAACAAAAAGATGCATCACAGGTTATTTAACTTCCAGGCCTTTTGCTCAGGCAAGATAGGTATCAAGTAAGGCTATGTTTTATAGTTACTTATGCTTTGTGGAACTAAAACTGTAAGAAATAATTACAAATGTGTTTCTAGGTCAAAAGATGTGATTATCCTGCTGTATTCAGCATTGCTGTCCCCTCACCTTGAATGCTGTATGCAGTTCTGGGCCCCACAGTTTCAGAAGGATGTGAAGGTCCTTCATTGTGTCTAGAGGAGGGCAACAAAGTTGGTGAAAGGGCTGGAAGGAATGTCCTGTGATGAGCGGCTTGTCTAGTTTGGAGAAGAAGAGGCTGAGGGGCAACCTCATTGCTCTCTACAGCTTCCTGAGGGGGGGAAGGGGAGAGGGAGGTGCTGAGCTCTTGTTCCTGGTATCCATGATAGGACGCATGGGAATGGTCCAAAGCTGCACCAGGGGAGGTTTAGACTGGACATTATGAAGCGTTTCTTGGCTGAGAGGATTGTCAAGCACTGGAACTGGCTTCCTAGAGAGCAGTGGTTCTCCCAAGCCTGTCAGTGTTGAAGAGGCATTTGGACAATGCCCTTAATAATATGGTTTTACTTGGTCAGGCAGTTGGACTAGATCAGGGGTCCTCAAACTATGGCCCATGGGCCAGATACGGCCCCCTCGGGTCCTCAATCCAGCCCCCGGTATTTACAGACACACAGACACACACACACACCCCCCCCCGCCAGGGGTTGGGGGGGGGAACCAAGCAGCCGCAGATGACTGCCTGCCACTTCATCCGCGCGCCGGCTCCCTGGTTAAAAAGTTTGAGGACCCCTGGACTAGATAATAATTTTAGGTCCCTTCAGACTGAAAAAGCCTGTTCTATTCTGTAACTATGTTAATTGGTTCTGTCATTGTCGAGTAAATTAGTAAAGTTTAATTTAAAATCTGGCAGTTTTTACCTAGAAATGTATAAATATTTCTCCTAGAATAAAAATTTCATTATAATGGAAATTTAGTTGAAAGTATCACCTGAAAAGTAACAAGTAAAGTTAAGTCCTGATAGCATTATTGTTTGGGGTCTCAGGTACCCAGTGCCTTGCTGTGCATTTTGATGTAAAATGAATTCATTAAGTTTACTGAAAATATATTTCTAGAGTGCAAATTGAAATATTTTTTAAGTCTTTCTCAAACCCCCAAATTGTTCTATGAACAGCATCAGGATACTCTGTTTTAAGTAGAAACAGGAGAGGAAAGAATTTCAATTACAGCATCCCTGGAGTTTGGAAATAGAATGATTTTAAGAGACATCATACTCCTTTGTGTCTAGTTCAGCTCTGCACTTAATGAAGAGCAACTTCTAATGAAGATAAGAGAAAGAAAAATCATGCTGATAGCAAAAAAATATTGATTTGAGGCATCTCAATTCTTGTTTTCATATGGAACATTTTAATATTAAATTTTCCTTCTATGGCATTAAAAGAAATATTAACAAAAAATCCAAGTAGAAGTCTGTATTTCAGAAATTTAATGGAAAAATAATGGTGGGAAAAGTGAGCAACTAAGAAAAAGAGCATATATAGTCAACTAGTGTTTTCTTCACACTATTTAAGCTTGAAATCCTCCACAGATCTGTGAGGCTAGTGTTTTGTACATAGAGTATAGTTCATAAGATAATCTTGTAAATTCATTTTGGCTGTTTAATTGTGCCCAGTAACTATACCTGTCCCTGCCTTGGTTAGCACATGGCTTTGATCAACAGGTATTTGAAAGGATTTTCCTTTTATTATTTTGTCTTCTCTTTAATGACATCAGACTTTTTTGGTTTTAAGATGCATCATTTTTTTCTTTGTTGTAGAGACAATTAAGATGCTAATGTCACCTATATACACACAGTTCCTCTATGTTGGTACTTAAGCTCTTTTTGCTCTTTCCTTTGTCAGGTGGTTGCAAATCAAATATTTAGAAGCAAAATTATTTAGTTCCTTGTGTTCAGAAATCAAATTATTTCTAATTGTAGCTTGAATAGTTTGAGACCAAGTAACAGATTTTAGGTTACAGGTAAGCCGTAGCTGAAGACTTCAGCTGTATTGTCAGTGTTTTCTGTAAGTTTATTATTCTGCAAGTAAATATATGACAAGATGTTTATAAGACTAAAAATTGATCTCTCTGAGAAAACCAAGAGAAAATCGAGGTTTTAAAGCTGTCTTCTGTTCTCTAGCTGTGTTAGCTTGAGGAAATCCCTTTCATATGTGTACTATGATAGAAACACACATAGTGTCTACTAGTCCACATTCATGTTGTTTTAAACAAGCTGAGGTTTAATGAAAAAGGGGATGAGAATAGGAACTAGTAACACTAGTGAAGTCCTCACAATATCAAAATAATAAAAAAGTAGTTAATTGTACTCCTTTGGTCTGATTAACTGTGTTTCCTTCTGATTTTTTTTTTAATTTTGTAGAGATACATACATCTATTACAAATATAAACAGTGTGTCTTTATTCATAGTAGCGTTTCTAACTTTGGAGCCACATAACTTGTCATTCCACATGACACAAGGCAGTGGAAAACCTGTAAGGAAAGTATATTTTCTGATTTGGTTTTGTTGGATTTTTTTTACTCTTTTCCTGAAACCTGCAAATTATTTCCAAGAATAAAGTCACTACCACAATAACAAGAGTTGAACTCATATGATTACACTTCATAACACAACATTAACAATAACAATATAACAATAATAACAGAACAAACCCAGTTCTGCGTTTCATGAATAAACTGCTTTGTTGTTGGTTTTGGTTGGTGGTTGGGGTTTTTTGTTTGGTTGGTTGGGTTTTTTTTAATTAAAATAATTTTTCTTAATGCAGGTGTTCTGGTTTTGGCTGAGATAGAGTTCATTTTCTTCTTAGTAGCTGGTGCAGTGCTGTGGTTTGGATTTAATATGAGAATAATGTTGATAACACACTGATCTTTTTAGTTGTTGCTGAGTAGTGCTTATACTAAGTGAAGGACTTTTCACCTTCTCAGCGCCCCTATCAGTGAAAAGGCTGGAGGGGCATAAGAAGTTGGGAGGTGACACAGCCAGGACAGCTGACCCAAACTGGTCAAAGGGATATTCCATACCATACAATGTCATGCTCAGTATATAAGCTGGGGGGACTTGGCCAAGGGGGTGGATCGCTGCTCAGGGACTGGCTAGGCATCAGTCAGTGGGTGGTGAGCAATTGTATTGTGCATGACTTTTGTATTTTGTTTCTCTTTCTCTGTTTATCTCCCTTTTTATTACAATTATTAGTAGCAGCAGTAGTATTAGTATTATATTTTACTTTATTTCAATTATTAAACTGATCTTATCTCAACCCATGTGTTTTACCTTTTTTCCGGTTCTCCTCCCCATCCCACCAAGGTTGCGGTGGAAGAGTGAGCAAGCCAATGCGTAGTACGTAGTTGCTGGCTGGTGTTAAACCAGGACAACAGTTTCTTGTGTCAGAAATTTTCCTGAATGAAACTAGGGCTCTAGATGCCACTAAAATTCAAGTTATCTGAATATTAGAGTACAAATTGATGAGTGATTCTTTACAACCTTGCATACAATTGTGTACTACAGGAATAAAATGATGACAAGGCAAACCTAAGACTGTCATTTTGCAAGAGCAAAGCCTTTCTGATAGTAAATATGGACCTTCAAATGTCTTGAGAGACTAAACTAAATCCATGGGTTTGTTTAAATCTGATACCATGAAGAATATATATTTCTTAAAATATTTGACAAATACAGATACATACAGTACTGAAATTGTGGATCTTAAAGCACAGTAGAGAAGAAAACATCAGATTTCAGAGCTGTGAATATATAGATGAATAACAGAGATGCCAACTTAGTAGCAGTTTTTAAAATACCAAAACAAACAGAAACAACAAACACCAAGCAAGCAAGCAACCAACCAAATTCAGGAGAAAAGAAACAGAAAAGAAAAAATAGCAGACTGAAAGAATCGGGCATTTTCTCAGCTCTCAGCAAACACCATAAAATCAATAAATGTGATTAAATACTCCACCTAATCTAGCAATACAAAGGTGTAAGGATTTGTGTGAAAGATTACAAACAAATGTGCACTCTTGTGCCATGAAACAACACATTTGAAGACTTCTACTTTCTTAAAGTATCTAAATAAGGAAAAGAAAGATGTCAGTATGAAAGAAAGGATATGTTTTGTTGCTACTTTCTACCTAAACAATGATTAAATGATGCAGAATTCAAGCAAGAATTTATTTACTTCTGTCTTTTATCTCATTTTCAGTGTACCATGAAAATGTTACAGCACTCAGATGAAAACAGCTCTCAGATGCAGACATCAGTTCAGCTTGAACCTTCGAAATCTAAAAAATTGTTATCAAAGAGTAATATAAACAAAAATAGGTGATATTCCATTTTATTACCATTTGAAAAAGTAATACAAAACCCCCACGTCAAGGCCACTGTGTCTTACAGATATTTATAAATCAAGATTTGGCTCTAATGGTAGCAGTGATTATTTTAATTTTGTGGTCCTGAAATAGAGTCTCCTAATCTTACATGATAATCTATTTGCTTTCGTGTGTTCAAACTCATATGTGTGATTGTTTTGTTTTGTTTTGTTTTGAGAAATACTGAAGTAGAGGACTTAGAACCAGCTATTTTCAGAAATTAGTTTCCTAAATTCTTTCTGACTTGCTACATTGCTGACTTGTGGGTATGAATGAAGCTCTGATTAATCTTTTTCAGTTGTTTTTAATTTCTGCTTCAGCTTCGTCTGCCCTTTATGACTTTCATTTGAATACTGTCTTCATTATTTTTTTTCCACTTTGTATTAAGGTTTCACACGAAACAATCATCTTCCAGAGTTGGGTTCATATAGTTTTGTTATCCTTGCATAGCCTTCAAGAAAGCTGTTTTCCGTGTTGTTTCCTTTAAAAATAACTTGCTTGTACAGAAACAAAATAATCTGAAGTAAGGAATAACTGACAGGATGATTAAGATAAGAGTATTTTAAAGTGAAGCTGAGAAGTTCAGTACTAATGAAGCTAAAAATGCAAAGGACTACTTGTTTCTACAGATATCTATTATAGTTTTTTAAGCTAGTAATAAAGTAACTTAATAAAAAAAATCTTTGTTGTAATAGTATTGATTTTTTTCTCCCAAGGATCTGATAACCCATGTTTTCTATTTCTAACTAATATATCAATAAATGCTTGTAGCGGAGAAACAATTTCTGAGAAAAGTTATAACAATCTAACAATTATAGTGACTGTAGTAGTTTTTTCTCTTTATAGCATCCACTACTTCACTGCTTATACATTACATTTCTAAAAATGTGTAATGAGTGCTGTGATGCACCCCTGAATTTTACCTGGTTTTACAAATAAAACCAAAACCTTAATTAAAAAAAAAAAAATTATCCTCAGTAAATCAAACCCTACGATGACTTCCAAGAGCGGGAGGTATGGCAATTCAGTAGCTACTCTTGCTACCGATGTGCATTTTAGATAACTTCATAATATTGTTCTTTCTGTAGAATTTAAATGAGTACATTTTTTTAGACTCTTGAAAGTTTGTGGTAAATGATGTTGACACATTTCATTTTAGGAATATGTGAAATCATAGTTACATACACATCTGTTGAAAATCTGCTAGGGATTGCCTGATAGGAACGTTTTTATATAGTGCCCTATTTATGAGCCTCCTTGCTGACTGCATTTTAAGAGAATGCCTCCCTGCACAGATGACATTCAGTTTTCTAATTTGCTTTTAATAAGGCAATCCTTTTCAGAGATTTGTTTGCTTAAGATAATGAGGTAGGATTACAGAGGAATTAACTGCAATGCTATTAAGTTGGCTGTTGTGGTTTGTTGTTTTTTTTTTTTCCTTGGGTCTAGCCATATGCTTTCAGTTTGAAAGTAAGCTGAGATTTATTTTTCCTAGGCTACACAACAAATTCAAGACCAGAAGACAAAACGGCAGCTAAGGTTTTCTTCTTCGGAAGAATTAAGATACCAGTATCTTTGAGGTATGTTTGTTTTAGAAATGCTGTTAATTATTTATTAATCTTTCTGCTACGTATAAGAGTAGCGGTGAGTGCTTTTGAACATTAGTGACTTTTTCAGATCTTCAGATGTAGCTTGATTTGAAAGGAAACTCCAAAATATACTTTTTTCCTCCCCTTTTAAATAAGCATGGGGAATTAGTTATATATCTGCTTCTTTTTTATCTGGCACTATCTTCTCTTTAATGTGGGACGGTCTTTCTGTCTAGAAAATTAGATATAACCAGATGAAAATCTAAAAACCTAAAAGATTCTGTCTTATTTGTGACTTCACATTATAGCTTTCTTTATGCACCATAGTTACTGTGAAAAATTTACAAATAAGAATGTTCTGGAAAAAGCTGTAAACACTTTCCATTTTGCATGCAATATAGATTTCTATGTTTTAAATAGGTACAAGAAAGATTTCTTTCATCTAGATGTATAGAAAAGCATGATCTGGAAATAAATTACAAATAACTCAATAGGGGAGACAGTCATCAGTAGGTAGACTGAGGAATGAAGGATACACTAAGAAAATTAATCATTGCCTTTCCACAGGTTTTAAAATAGCCTATTTAACACTGTTTTTCAGTACAAAAATTGTTTGAACTCGGTAAATTGGATTCCACTTCTGTAAATGTACCAGCAAAGCTAGTGGGGTACTAAGAAAATGGAGTTGTTTCTAATTTCACTTTAGATGTAGTTATCACTTAGCATTTTCAGGAGCTTTAACAGAGCAAGTTATCGTCTTCATACAGTCAAAAATGCTGGGCCCCAGAAACTGGCATTTCAATTACACATGGGAAATATTTCTGTTTAATTTAACTTTTCTGCAACTCTATCCAAACCCTAGTTTTCTCTTTTCTTTGATACGTCAGGTTACAAAGGACAAGGTTTTTTTTCTCTTAGAGGAGGCATTTTTTTCACCAACAGTCATACTCAAATTCAGCTGTCTTTGATTACTTCAGTCCTCACCTGAAGCTCCCTTCTTTTTGCAGATGGTATATCTCATCAGATAGGCTTTTGTCTTTTCTACATTACCATCAGATCTGTGCAATTTTTTTCATGTTTGACTTGATAGACCACATTGGAGTTTCGGCTAGTGGCACAGCTATCTCATGGCTTGTTAGTAATGCAAGCCTATGATGTGATACATACATTTTGTCTAAAAGCATTATTTTCTGCTTTAAAAAACCCCAAACCCCTATTGGTTTCATCCTCCCTCTAATCTTCAAAGGCTATATTTATTTCAGCTTTCTTTAAAAAATACCTACCTGCCCAAGAGTGTTGACCTCTAGGATTCTTCCTTTTTCATTTGCTTTAGATGTTTAGTAACAGGATTGCAGACTTCAGGGTTGAGAAGTTGAGTTCTGTAAGCTATCTTTGTATAATATTATTCACAATTAGTACATTCAGAGCACTTTTTTTACGTCCTAGCATTTGCAACCACAAATACCTCTCTTTTAATGTGAGTCTTGTTTCCTTGGAGAAGCAGTATTGGAAGTACTGTAATAAATGACAAGAGAGAAATCAGCAAATATATTTTCATGTTTAACCTATTATTTGCTTATCTGACACAATACCTACATTTTATATTGGAAAAAAAATAAGACTGTTGTTGAACTTCTGGTGAGACTCTACACATGTGGCAGTGATGTCTAAGAACAATGATTTTTGATAAATGAAAAATCTTTGTTCCCGTTTTGTGACTCCCATTGAGATACTTACATATTCCGCAGGGCACAATTTGTCTCACAGATTGTATTTGATTTGTTGTCTAAGGATAAAAGCTCATAGTATCATTGTTAAAAGCACTGAGCTTTCAGAAGCATGGTAAGGCAGTATTTTTATATTCAGACATTAGAGCAAACATTGACAGGAAAAAGTATCTCATTTTACTCAGCCCGCTGAAGCAAGACAACAAGTGAAATATTTAATAGTAATCAGTATGCTTTAGCTTCATATGTGTTTGTGAAGTTGATATATGTTTGTCTAGCCTGATCCGTCAGTATTTTCATGCAATTTTTGTTATTATATAGTTTTTTAAGCCTTCTTAAAATCTTCATTTTCTCTCAGTTCTGGAGACATAATTGTAAAGCACCAGGCAAAATGTAATCCATTATAAGAAAAAAAAAAAGAAAAAAAAAAAAAAGGCAAAACATGTCTGTCCTTTGTCATTCAATCTGGCACATTATTTAACCTTGTTCAGTTTAGTATTTCTGTCATTCATGGAGTTATGTGAATGCCCGGTTGCCATGTGATGTTAAATGGATTTTGAGTGGATTATTTAATCTACAGTTCAACATTTCTGACACTTTACAGAATAGTGTTACGGTCAGGTTACCCAAGTGACTTCAAATGACTCAGTAATGGTAGTTTCCATGGTAAACATAGTTCTCTGTGGCAGAGAGGACTCTGACTTTCCTATGTGAGAATCTTTATGTTATATAATAATCAGAGTATGGGAGAGAGAATTTTTGTAGCCAAGAATTGTTCTTTGTGTATATATGTATACCTCTTCTTCCTCTGAGTCCTCACACTGGACCTTAAAAAGTGATTTTATGGTTATCTGAAGTTGTACTTTATATAAGTTAATGAAATAAATAAGTGGAAACTTGTAAATGCATTTAAACTATTCTTGTTCCTAATTAACCTGGAGTACATGTTACTGTTGGCTTACAGAGGCTCTGTACCAGATGTTGAGTGAAACTTCTCTATGTACCTTATATATCTATCTTTGTTTACTCCACGCGTAGTACTCCAACTTACATTTGTCTGTTCTGGGCACTCAAAGAACATAAGGTGTTCTCTGAAACTTAGAGCTCAGAGACAGTCTGAACCCGTAGGCTTCTCTGTGTGAAGATTTTTGATGCCCTGACAACTGTTAGAGCAGAACTTGTGGAGAATGGGAAACCATAGCAAACACAGTGATTTAATTTCTGTGACTTAGAACAAAGTTACCTGGTCTTCCCTGTGGTCCTGGGCATACATTGTCTTTATATATGCTTATACTCACATAAAGCATGTGTGCAGTTTTACTATAGTACAGAATGCATACTGCATCCTTTTGATGAATCTACCTTTTAAAAATTAATATATGAAAATAGTTTATACATGGAGCACCCTAAATTTTGATAACCTTCTGTATGTCTCTGTGAAAACCTGACTTGATAGATGCAAATGGAACTTCCAGAGCTACCTTATTGCATATACATATACATGTAAGTGTGCATGTATAATGGGGCTAAAAAACCCCTCATCATTCTTGCAAGGTTGAAATACAGAACTGAGATTCAATATTGCTGGATGCTGGCCTCACTTCTCAAGATATAAACCAAGAAATGAATGGCCTAAAGAAATAAGACTCTTAGTCAACACTGGATTTTAGTCTCCCTTAGTACTGTGAGAATAACTGACATTTTACTTCCCTGAAAATTCAGAAACATTGCAGAATGTTTTGAGTGGTTTGTCAAATTAAGTTGAAAAACATTTTAAAGGACGAAGTTGGTTGAAGTTTACAAATAAAAGCCAACTTAAATTTTGGATATATAAAAATAAATATTCTAAGCTTTTCAAGGTTTTCTACTCTGAAAGTAATTTTTAAAACTGAAACATTGAAAATAGTGAAACAATATTTCACAAATTCACATTTCTGGTTTCAGTGTCAGTATAAACAGAACAATGTTTTGCTCAGCTTTCAGAGTATTTGATTACATTTGCGCTAATGATGTAAAAGGGAGAAGCAGTTGATCAGAAATTTTCACCCTGTATTTCTTCAAAAAAGAAAAATAATTGTGGGACCATTTCAGATTATGTTGGTCGTAATTTTTATTTGGATTTTTTTTGCATAGCAACCACAATACGTAACTGTTCTTGGAAGCCATGAAAACAGTAGATATTCAACCATCTCATCCAAATATGTTAGAAGGATTTCAAGGTAAATTTCTAAAGCACAACATCAAAACTTAGGAGTAAAAAGTCAGTCATTATTGTGACCAGCATGGACTACAAGCCAGTTTAGTTGAAACCTGTCTGTAGTTTTCTTTTGTGCAACTATTCTTGTTTAGAAGTACAGCACCTAGGTATTCTGTAGGTTTTTTGCTATATCAATCTCAGGTTCAAGCAGCCTGTGTGCTCTGTTTTGGGGTCATAAAGAAAATCATCGGGTACTCATCAGATTGCTTTCTTACACGAATTCAGTGGCACGTACTTCCTATGGAACTACAGGTGGGGGTTGCCTGTGAAGTGTAACAGTGTGAGGAATCACGAAGGCAGCAAAGAATTAATTGCGTTTATCGCTTCAGTTTAAGGAAGTGACTTAAGTTTCCTAATCAAAATGTCCAAGCTGCCAACCCCTCTGTACAGAGGAGGCATATCAGTGTGCTGGGGCAGTGGGGCACCAGGTGACTGAAGGCTGGCAGGGCTCTGCCCTGCCCCTCCTGGCAGGCACAGTCCCACCACACCTGGGCTGAGGCAAGCTGCTGGGGACAGGGAGGTGAGCCAGGGCCCAGGTGCCTGGCAGTGGCGCAGGGCTGCCATGTGGGCTCTGCTGCAGAAGCCACCCTTTGAAGCAGCTTCAGAGTGGAAGGTGGGTTTCTTTCCTGCATTCCACGCATCCAGTAGGTGTGATCTAATCGGCAGGGGGTCAGTTATTTTGTATACAGCAGCTGGGTTACAATTAGCTAGTTCTGGCGTCCGCTAACCTGCTATTTGTAGTTGCACAGTGCTTGGTTTTGTTTATAAGAATGTATTTAAAATCTAAGAGATCCAAAAAGACACTGACATTGAGACTTCTATTTCCAGTTTTCCCTGGAACTATACAATTCAAAATGGTTACGGTTTTTACCTTCCCCAGTGAAATTCCAGGAAGTGAGCAGAAATACATAGACCTATTTTTTTCTTTCAGAACACATG
This sequence comes from Falco peregrinus, assembly GCF_023634155.1. Taxonomy (NCBI): domain Eukaryota; kingdom Metazoa; phylum Chordata; class Aves; order Falconiformes; family Falconidae; genus Falco; species Falco peregrinus. The sequence continues at coordinate 10,187,356 of NC_073723.1, forward strand.
GGAGCACAGCTTAAGACATGTCACTAACAGCACTTGAGAACTAGGATTTACAAATGCACGTTAGTTTTTATCCAAAATTTTATTATTTCTGTGGTCTGTTAGGTTTTTCTAGCAGTATGAATTACTTTTCCCAACAAATATTGATTATCCCTGTGAATTTTGCTTCCTGCTTCTTTCAGGTGTTTTTCTTTTACACAGGATCTTTATTATAACAGCAAAATAGTGCAGTATAACTCTTTAAAAATATGCATTAAAAAAGGACATCTCTTCAGCAGGAAAGAGTAATTGATATTTCTGTTTCTTACAGTGAAATGAGTTTAGTTTTAAAAGACAGTCAAGTTATAACAAAATAGTGCTTATATTAACCTGCAAGGTTGCTGAACAGGAATATGCACTAGCTTTATTTCTTCTAAATATTATAAAATTATAGTGTCCAGTTCTGGCTCAGACTCTGTGGAATTTTTCTGCTTATTTTTGATTGATCGGTTTTTATATGCTGAAGCTGATCAGTCCCCTCTTAAGATAACGTTCCAGCCATCTATAGATAGCACACAATTAACTGGAGGGGAAAAGGGGAAAACTGGAAAACCAGGAAGGAATACACAGAGCATCTCTTTTCTGTATTCTGTGTCAGTTTTAATGGGTCTGTAATTAGGTCACAGGACTGATTGATATCAGCACTTAGCTTCCTGGGTGACATCACCCTCTCCTTCATTCCCTAATAGGGATTAAGATGTCGACGCATAGAAAATTCTACTTCCTGGACAGAGAATAGTAACTAATTACACCAGTTGCAGACTTGACACTGGCTGAATTATTTACCAACATAGCAATGAAATGGAGACTAACAGAAGAAAGAGCACAGGGAGCATGTGAAAAGAGAACAGTTAGCTTGCAGCCCGTGCGTGTGAACAAGTTTGGTTAGGGAAACAATGACAGAACTAGGCTGGGACAGGAACAACTGTGAGTAAAATGATGGTGTATTTTGAATGCTTAAGCAGAAAATGTGAGGCAAAAAAAAGCTTTGAGATGAAGTAAGAAGACAACTATTAGAATGCATGGCCAAATGTAAATGAATCTTGGCATGAGAGGACATCAGTGAGTGCCCAAAGAGTGTGCTATTCAAAGACAGTTTATTGAATGGAAAGAAAAAAATGAGAAGGGTGCCTTATACATATTTCTGTATATAGAAAACTCATAAATGCAGCAAAGGACACAGCTTAGAATGTTGCTTCTTAATTTAAAAACAGCTGCCATGTTTCAGATTGAACATACAAAGTTGTTTCTGTGTAAAACCACAATCCAGTAGTAACCTTTAACTCATCTTTATAAAATGTTTTACAATTTAGTTGCTGTATGGTGCAGTTGAACTTGATGCCACCATTAAGGACTTTTAATTTTGTTCTCAGGCAGCCTATCTCTTTTTTTCAGACTTTTACTTTTTGGGGATACTATTTGCCCAACACTGATTTTAATTTATAAGATGGAATACTTAAAAAGACAACTTCTGAGATTTTAGGATTTTTGTTGTTAAAAGAATGAAAAACTGAGGAAGTGTATTTTTCTGATCTTGCATGTTAAGACATAACTTGTGCTTGAGAGAGACTGCTGGCTGTGGTATAAGATGAACTTTACTTAAGACCAAACTATGAGGAACCACATCAGACATGGCTATAAGAACTTACACCTGATTGTAGGAGTAGGCTGGAGCAGCACAATAAATGCCTGGCTATGGGAACAGAAAATTTGTTAAGTTTTGTGGTGAATGATTATGGTGCAGGAGTTGAGTCTCAGAGATTTCTATTAGAATTGTGAGTTGGAACTTAGTTCATGTGTGCTACATGTAAAAGGTTTGCTATCATTTTGATGTTCTGTGCAAACAATCCTCATACATACATCTGCAGTAAGTAAGTTGACTTGCATATATGTTTTCAAATAAATTAGGAAAGATGGTGGATATAATATTTGTATGTTATTTAATACAGGCTTTCATCATGTATCTATTTGCCACTTGTAATTTCTGAGCTTCAATGAAATGCACTGACATTTTGCTTTAACAGCTATGTTAGTTTTCAAGTTACTTCTGTTGAGAGTTCTTAGTTCAAGTTTGTTGTAGGAAATAGTAAGGAAGTCCTATGAAATCCTGCTGCAGTACTGCTCTTGACAAAATGAAACTCAAATACACAGGTTTGATTTAGAAGCGCTAAGAATAGGCTTAATCCAAGTCTGCAAGCTCTAATTCAAAGTGATACAGAAGCTGTAATGAACAAAATGAATGGCTTAGTGGCACCTGGTCTGACAGCAGAAGCAGCAGAAATTAGAAATAAAGTGTTTCTCAGAGATTTAAAACAGCTGGGTGCATCCATTTTATTGTTACGGCTGGAGTCATGGGCATATTTTTCCCCAAGTCTCTCCTTCTATGCTCACTTTTAAAATAATGCTGCATTCTGTTAGCCAGTGGCTTAATAACTGATCTAAAGGCATCAAAACTTGTTATAGTTTTCCTGAAGTAGAGGGAGAGAAAGCAGAAGTAAATTTAAGTAAAACACCATGCTTCACAAAATAGTCTTCTCTAAAACTACCTGTGTTTCTGAGCAGTGTTTATCTAGTAATCATCAATATTATTGGAGGGGAAGGGGAGGGGACAGTGGGGAAGCAGTGGATACTAACAACCCTTGACAAATCATCTTAATCATCATTACCCAAAGGTTCTATCTCATTTACTTCCAGAGTTCAAATTCTAAGTAGAACTTGAGTCGTGAGTGAGAAGACAGCTGCTGCCCAGAATTTCCAGCCATAAAGTAGTTTGAATGGATAAGGCAGAGATAAGCTTCAAACGTCATACAGTCTAATGAGATTAATATAAATATTTGGACTTTTCTATTTTACACTGTGAGGAGTTTGACTAATATGTCATCTTCACAGGAAGAGTTAGATAGGTGTCATCGTTAGTTTAATTCCTGTGGCTTTCAGGAGTAGACAGGATCACGTTACAAAAAACCCAAAACAAACAAAAAAAACCCCAAGAAAAAACCCTGATGTTTTTCTAAAACGTTTAAAACTTGTGGATGGGCAGATGTCACACTCCTTTCTCACCTTCCTTCACTCTTGAAGCACACATGTGGGCTGATGGAGAAATCATTGATGTTTGACAACCTGCAGCAAGTATCTGCTGGTCTGCTCAGGCAAGGTTGCACTCTTCTCAAATGTTTTGATTCAGGAGACCTTGTGCTGACATTTCAGAAATAAATGAGACAGTCTGTTACTTTCAGGTTCGCTGTGGACTCATGCAGGTGTTTCTTTGACTGTACGTGCTTGTCACTTTTTTAACCACCTTTTGTATCAGTTGTTTCCAACCTTTTCTAAAGGGATATTCACTACCCCCTTCCTGAACTTCATCAGCCCCTCTTCCTTGCCCCTCTGTGCGGACTCTTTTCTGATAGCTCACCCTCACTTGCTTCTACTGACATTTATCATGTCCTTGTTGCTGGCTTTGGCTAATGCCAGTGCAGCCCTCCAAAGTGCAAGTCCCAGCACACAGTTGTAGCTCCTTTAGCAGCACTTAGCTTTTCTAGACTCACCTTGACTGGCAGCACACTTTGCAATGCGTGGGGATCTTTCTTCATATTGATTTTTCATTTTTTTCATGTAAGGGTAGACTATGAACTAATCATATGATCCCACAAGCTGTGCTTCCATTAAGGTCCTGTACTACCTATATCTTAATTCATCTCTCCTCATTGCAAAGAGTAAGTTGAATAAAGTGCATGCCAGAATACTAACTTAATATTTTAATACCTTTTTTTAATTGAATGAAACTAGTGATCTATTAATGAACAGTTTGTTTTACATTTTTCATACATAGGTGCAGTAAGGAGCTTCTTATTTTCATTCAAGTCAGACTTTTTCAGAGTATATAAAGAATTGCAGTTCTCCTTGGTTTAGTTCCTCAAATTCCTCAGGGAGTCTGAATGGGGAGACTCTGTGTTCAGCCCTGCAATATGTTCTGTGGCACCACTGAAATAGTTCTGGGTATTTGGAAGATAGAAGTCAGTGACCCAACTGCATAAATTCTTGCCCCTCTTCTTAATCCCAATGAATTAAACTGAACTTTGTTTTTCAAGAGCAGCAAGTGGATACAGAAAAGTAATTGTTTTCCAAAGAAGGCTCAGACATATCCAAATTTGGAAAAAAAAAAAAAATGCATTATGCCTAAAGGGTTTAATATTCTGTTCTGCCATTGATAGACATGTGTAATCCCTATTAAAATGATTTATGCTAAACGTTGGCAGCTGATTTGATTCTGTAGTCTTCATCTGAATTGCTAAATTTCACAATAAATAATTATTCTTGGGATCTTTCCTGATGTGATGCAAAATTGTTTTTAGTGGATGTTTAAAGTAAATTAAAAAAATGGAATTAATATACCCTACCAATGGGTGAAACGTGTTTTTTAAACTTGTCCAAGGTGATTTACACATCATCTTAAAATTGTGACTCTGGGGGGAAAGGTTGAGTGACCATATTTTTGGGAGACTAATTATTCTTAATTTTCAAAAGTAATAAAGGACTGGAATTATAAAGCAAAAACCGTGGATGATAATAACACATTACTAAAGGCTTTAAGAACAGACATACAGGATTTAATTGAGAAACAGAAGGTCAGTGGTGCAGATGAGGCTAGAACGTAAACATCCCCAAGTGAGCACCCACGCAAGGCTTTATGTACATATAATTTTGCTGTAGAAACATACCTACACTGCTTCTGTAGCCAAGCTAGCTTATGTTTTCAAAAGCAATTGACAGCTGATAATTGACAGCTGACTGAACATTGCAGCTGAAGCATTTGAAGGAAATAAATAAAGAAATAATCAATTAATATGAGAAATCCTAGATAATGTATTTATTACTGTTTCCAAGTAACATACAAATAACATTTTTAAAGTGCATGTATATTATAGGTAAATTTCTTACCAGCAAGTGATGGTTGAGAAAGGGGAGTCATTTACATCCACATTTCTTTTTGTTGCGGTGTTTGTTTGTTTGTTGTTTGTTTTTTGGGTGGTGGTGGTGTTTGGTTTTTTTCTAAATTTGAGAAGTTTGCAGCTTATTGATATTCCAGGCGCAACACAAAGTCCTTTATAGTACCCACTTTCCCGACCCTGCAAACTGCAAAACAATATTTGGTTTAGAAGGCAACAGAGCTGGAAGGAAACATGTTATTTATTATATGTTTGTTTATATTAAATTAGTTGTTTATGGAATGTTAGGTATATAGATAACCTTTAATTTAGAAAAACAACAGGTTTATTGTACTGAAACTTTTTTGTTAGTATTTGTGTATTTCAAGAAGTTTTTCCTTATAAGGTCATTGATTTTGGAATTGGACAGTAGCTATGATGTTCCATTCAAATAGATATGGCTTCTTCTTTGTGTAACATGACAGGAGTGTCTGTTTTCATCTTATTTTTTTTTTAAAGACAGGAACATCTATATATTGCAATGGGAAGGTGATACAGAATTAAATAATTAACTTACAGAGCATTAAATAAGTCAAATTAATTGAAGACCCTGCATTCAGTAGCACTGCTTCATTCTATCTCATCTGAGGTACTTTGGATTGCTAAAATTCTGGTGTTTTGCTGTATTTACTGCAAAGGAAAGAAAAATGGAAAATACACATACTAAGGAAAACCTCTGCAAGTTGAATACGCTTAGTGTAGTAACTTAAGAATTCTGTATTACTCTGTTATTGAAGAGCTTTCGGATTAACACGTAATGCCAGGCTTTCATTTTCATGGCATCTTTTGGAGCAAGGTAATATTATCTTTCAACAAGGTCTTCCTCAGGCAATCTGAAAATTCTATGACATGATACTTCTAAACTGCTTGAATATTTTTCATTTTAATAGGTCACATGGTCAATGATCTACCTCTTGGAGAAGAACAAGTAATAATTTGGTCACAGTTGCATAGTCTTCCAAATCCTAACAGAGTTTCATTGTGTTTCTTCTTGATGAAGTGACTTCAGCAAATTTGGAGGAAGAAGGCTGAAGCTTTAAACCTTATTATTCATCTTTGACATCTATGGTTTTAAACCAGTGTTAAGGTTAAATGGGAGTTCATTTACACACTATTTCATTTAGTAAGTGCTCTCATAATTAAATATAGATCCATGTAATTTAGTGGTAGAAAGAGAAATCCATTAAGATTCCTGATTAGGAAAAAGTGTTAACAGAACTGCAAATATTATAGAAATTTAGCTCCTGTTAAAGTAAATTAAGCACAAACCAATTCGTGTAGCATGAAAGAGATTGCTTGAACTGTAACTGACAAGAAATTTAAAAATTCCTTTTCATCATCTGTGTACACTGAAAGCAAAAGTAAATATAGATTTATGAAATCACTATAGTTGACAAAATTCATACAGATTTCATGCCTTTTGTAATGCATTTTGTTAGGCATAAGGGTTAATATTCTTGCAAATACTGATGAAACTGTCACAGATTTTAGGTTATTTCAGATATTATTTTTAAAACTAAAATTCCTAAAGTGAACTGAATTAAAAGATGTTTGCTTAGTACCTCTGGAAAAACAGGTAACCTTTGATAGTTACTAGTGCCTAAATTAGTATTTTATCTAAACTATCACTTTCAGGAAGTTATAAAAAGCAAAGGGCTGGTAAGCTTTACCTTTGACTTCAGTGGAGCTAAAAGTTCACCATCAATTTTAGCAATATTTAGAAAGTATAATGATCTGATAATAAGGAAACACAGAGGCTCATTTTACTATCGTGAAGTTATAAATGCTCATATTTGGTTTTGGTTTGGTTCTGTAACTTTAAACATACACTTGGATGCAGCTGCATTAGAGCAACATGCTTTTCACCTAACCCTTGAAAATATCTTACCATTCCCATGGCTTTTCTGTCATGATGATATTAAAATGTATTTTGGCAAAGAGTTAATTCCTAAAAGTATTTGATGCTTCTTCCCCCAGTAAGGTGAAAAAATGTTGAAAATCTGTAACAGCAGTCGCAGCTTGGACTATGTTCAATGATGTCAGTCTAAATTTAGGACACTTTTTTATGCTGTCCTTACATTTCAATTACACTAACCCTTCAGTTATCCATTGTCCTTGGTCATTTTTACATTGGTTCAGATTATAAGTTTTTCTTTAATACGAAATTGTTGTTAAGTGTATGTGATACTAATAGGCGTAGACAATGTTCTACTAAATTGTCTCAGATGACTTGTTCTGCAATGCTGTGCCTGTGCCCATATGCCTATGCACAGGTGCTTTTTGCTCTTTCGATGCAAAGACAAAATGATGCAGATTTGGGGGAGGGATGAGTGGCAGGGTGTGAGGGCAGTGGAAGTTTGACTTTGTAGACCTCTGGAGGTCCCTTCCAGTCTAAATGGTTCTGTGATTGTGTGGAGGATGACCTCTTCCCAGTAGCACTCTCTTAGGGTGTGCATGGTCTCAATCACATGATGTTAGAGCATCTGACCAGCAGTGGAGCATTCCCTCCTCCCTCTGCTGTGGTCTGGGCTGTCCAGCTCTGAATGTAATGGCACTGAAAAAAACTTGATTAACTTTCTGTCCACCAGTCCACCACTACTGTCTCCAAGATACTTTTTGTTACAACAGCCTTCCATTTCTCATTAAGAAAAGCCCACCACCACCAACACCCCCGCCCCCCCCCCTAAAAAAAGCAAGCAAACAAACAAACAAACAAAACCACCAAGAAAAACCAGCTGAGTTCAAATTTCATTTCTATACTTGATTATTTTTTTTTAAAAAAAACCTGCCAGATAATGGAAAATTTTACAAATCAAGGAAAGGAGATTTTCCTCCCCCACATTCCAAACTTCTCTGTGCTTTTTGGACTGTAAGGCACCTTCCGGTTTAGATATGTAAATCTCATTAGCATGCTCTTTATACTCTTTTTCAGATCACTAATGAGGAATTTAATTAAAACATGACCTAGCACTCATCCCAGCAGCATTCACCAGACACCTCCTTTTGACATGATACAGTGCTGTTTTTCACTGATCCATGTTTTAAATACTAGCCAGTTTTCAAAGCAGTGATGAGCAGAGGTGGAACGCCACTTTACTAGGGACAAGTTACTGAATCCTAAAAAAAATGAAACATAAAAAGGTCTTCACTGAAACAAAATGAGCAGAATTCTACTCTGCTTCTCTCTGTGCAACAGCCTTGTTAATAAGCTACCAAACCCTGCTACCTCATAACTCAGGTTCAAAACAATGACATTCTATTTTTGGTATTAAGGAGATAGGAAAGATTAAAGGCAAATATTAACTGACAGGCTCTTGTCGTATTTTTCAAAGAATTATGTCATCAAGCCCTAAATTTACAGCTCTTCACTCTAAAGAATATTACATGGTAGCAGAGCTGGGGACATTTGTATTGAAGAAGAGATAAAACCTTGCTTCACTGGTTTGGCCAGCTCCTTTAGTAATGCAGTTAAGCTGGCTACTCTTCACATGCTGCTTCAGGACTTCTCACTATGCAAGGAATTCCCTTCCTATATATTTTTTCACATCTGCTAGTGCCCAGATCTCATTACTAGTCACAATAAAACATAAAGAGGATAAGGAGGAGAGAAAGTGTAGTAGAAACTCTAGAGCAGGGTCAACTAGGGCAAGCTGCCCAGGGCTGCGTCTACTCAGGTTTGAATATCTCCAAGGATGCCGGTATTTCCACAGCCTATAACAGTGTTCGTTCACCCCTACAGTGAAACAAAGAGTCTGTGTGTGACCCGGTGCCTGTTGGAGCAGCAGTTCTAGGACACATTGACAGCTCAAATGGGCATAATGCCTGTGTATTGGAAATTTAATTGAACCTGAAGTACTGGTATGATAGATTTAATGAAGTATTCAGAAACATAGTGCATAACATTGATCACAGTTTGCTTATACTCTTAATTACCAAATCTAACCATACATAATGAAGCATGAGGTATTTTTTCCCACTGCTGTACATCAGAACATGTCTTATAAGTTTAGGTTTTAATCTTCTGCAGAAACCATGTTGATCATGTGTGGTGGATTTCGTATTCTGCAACATGCTGGTAAACCTAGAGAATTTTAAAATTGGCTTTAGTGAGTCTAATTATGGGTGGACCTGTTGTAGCATATCTCACTAGAGCTGTACCTACCACCTGTTTTCAGTATCAGCAGTCCATTGTTTTAATCAGGAATGATATGAATAAGGGTGAATTTAGGCAGTTATACTTGAATAATAGATTCGTAATGTGCAGTCCTTTGGACTACTGGAAAGATAAGGTTGGCATTAACTATTGAGGCACACTGCAGAAATAGCAGATACAAAGCTGACTATCAAGACATCCCCAAAACAAGGGCTGCTATAGAATGCTTAAGGGGAATAGTGGAAGCCCCTCTATTTGGGAAGCAGAAAAAAGTAGACAGACAATCTGTTTTATGGTATTTTTGAAGCTCTTCAAGTGTATTTCCAGAACTTGAATTTAATGGTATATTAGAAGCCTGCTTTATTAACTTTATTCTCTAAAATACATGAAAAAAGTTCCATGCAAAGATGATAAAGTGGCAGAAATATCTATTTAGAAGTAAGATGTATTTAGAATATTTACAAGAATATGAATGATAACATCTGATGAATGTCATTTAAGACATGCACTTGAACGTCAGTTAGAGCACTAGCTTGCTCTCCTTTAATGAATGAAATTGTATAGGAGAAGATTAATTGAAATGCATCAGTATGAAGAACGTCTAGCTCTGTACATCTCTTACCCCATTTCAGTTTCCTTCACCTATTCTTTCCAGCTGCAGTCTGTATTTCGGAGATGCTAGTCTCTTTCATTCTAATACAAAAGCTGAGTCACTCGCCCCCTGCCCCAACATCTCACTTGAGGTTTCAAGATTCATCTTTTTGTCTTTCTGTTAAATAAAACTTATGTAGAAGATAGTCTTTTGGCATCATTCTTGAGGAAATGTGCTGTGATTCGTGATGAGGCTAGAATAAAATCTGGATTCTCCACTTCTGGAAAAGCAAATTTCCTGAGATTATAGAAGTTAGACCAGCCTCATAGCTGCAGAAGATAGTCAGTCTTTGAGTCGAAGATAATTAATTCCTCCTCAAAAAATCTTCTATGGTGTATCAACATTATTTTATAATTAATCTGAGGTTAAGGCCTATGTTTGAAAAATAATGATCACAGTTTGAAATACCAGAGAGATTTTTCCTTTGTACTAAGCACCCCAAAAGGTATGTACTTTGAGAGTGATTGTCAAAGTCAATTTTAAAAACTAGACTTATCTTCCTCAGATTAGGCAATAAGTGTAGAAATTCTTTGGGTTTAGTTCAAGTGTATTTATTTTAGACAATAAAAGATAGTGTTAACAAGTGTATTTAGAAATTTTGTGTTTCTTGCTTCTTCATCCTGTGTCTAAAATAAGTAGGTCGTTATTGTCATTATAATGTCTAAACAGTAGTCTCCTTAGAAAAGACAAAACTAGCATAATATATTCTTCAGTGACATAACCCAGAAGCCTGGTTTAAGGCACAAGATTTTTATTTCAAGTCAACAGCAGTACTGGTCTGAGGCTTACTGTGTTTATGTTTTCAATATCTTCTGCCAAAAATGTTTGAAATACATAATTACCTATAGTTTTATTTCATGGTTTCCAGATGCTTTTCAAATAATCAGCATATTTGTTCTAATCGTATGTGTATTTGTTCTAAGAACTAATTTGATCTTAAGTATTTCACTTAGTGTGTAATACTGTGCCATATTTGCATCACATGATATGTAGTGAATGATAGATGAGGAGATTGGAAAGACTGGCTTAGTTATGTTTATCGTCTGCAGTTTATGAGCTTTATTGCTTCTCATGAAAATCTCCTTAAAATGCGAGTTCAAACATGCTGTAACACTGGGTAATAACAGTGTTAGCAAAAACACTGATAAAAAGAGAAAATTAGGTTCATGTACAGATTCTTCATTATTTTGAAAGATATCTATGTGGAAAGGTAGCTAATAAAAATAAGAAGTCTGCCGTTTGTCATAAAGTCAGTGTTGTGCTCTTCACCAACGTGTAGTGGACTAATTGAAGCGAGCTGAGCAGGTCAAGTCACGTTCCGTCTCAAGCAAGGCGCTGCAACTGCTACCAGTCTTTTCCCCCTCACACTCTGATAGTCACAGTAACTGATAACTCTTGAAGTAGGTCTTCCCAGTAGTCATTTGTGATATTCACTGGGCTTTCACACATCTCATTGGTAAGTAATACAGTGAAGACATAGCTTATTATATATTTTGGTTTTGATAAAAAAGATTGTACTGGGGTTAGGACAGCAACTTGATCATTTTTCCTGCAGCAAAATACTACATGAAAGAACAGTAAATTTGAGTGCTGAACTTTGATTCAAACTAGGCTGTATCTGTTGCCAGTAGGTTTCTTGGTTTTGTTTTGTGGGTTTTTTTGTATTTTAAGTAGCTTTACAGGTGAAATGTTACTGTCTGTGCAACTTCTCCCATCTCAGACACAGTTTCTGTTCTACTGATGTTACAGCAATGCATATTGGGAACCATTGCTGAGGACAGAACTATCTGATTTGAAAAGCATTCCATTCTGGATGAGGTACATTTAAAGGAGTTATGTGCTGATTTTATGTAACATCTAAGATAGTGGCACCTTTTAAGGATAGGTTGTGAAATGGGGCCAACTGATACGAACTGGAGTGGCGGAATCATTAGTGAGTCAATGGTATTAGTTCATATATGGATTTCATGCCAGATTTTCTTTCTTGGTGCTTTATTATCTGTAAGGGGGAAAAAAGTAAATATTGAAGAAACACGTATGAGAAGCTAGACATCATTCCTACAGTAATTTTAGGAGACCTCCAATGGATTTTGTATCTGACAAAATGTTGTAGCAATCAGTCAGCAAATTCCTTAGGCATGTGCATTATTTATTGAAAGTACGTGAGTGGTCCTCTTTATTTTGTATCTTTACATTTCACAGGTTTCAGAATAATTTTAGGACTTGGTTTACAAACAATTTTAGTAAATAATATAAATAGTAATGTTATTAGTAAATAATTAAGCAAATCTAAAAGGTCAAACGGAATCTTATTAATCAGTAACCTTAGGATATGGCCCTCTTGCTGTTGCCAGGTGATGTTACAGGCAATATTTTTCTTCTCCACGTCTAGTGGGTTTCGGTGTTACTACACCTTTTAATCTGAAATGTGTGGCTTATTGACAGTCTGCACTGAAATTTGTTTTCCAATATCTGCAGTACTATGTTGTTAACCAAGATCTTTTAATCTGCTTTTAGCCACAGCATGCATTTCCATTACATGGAAAAAATTTTACCATTCCTCCTACCAATCTCTTGTGCAAAGCCCTCTTTTTAAAAATTTGTTTTTACTGGAGATTAGACCTAGAAAATGTGTGAAAGGGTAACTGTCTGTCTTAGCAATAGGCACAATGGATGTGTGTATGTAGTAAATTAGTTAGAGGTAAAGAACTTCTCTTGATCATTCATATATTTAAATTGTATTGAAAAATCATTCTACCAATCCTTTGCCAGTCAAATTAACACAAAGGACGTATTCTGCTAGCTGATATAACCTCATTTACTTCTCTACTATCAGATTTTTTCTGCTTCTTTGAACTTTTCATATAAGATATATGAGACCACACAAAGAGCTACAGTAGCTAAGATATAGAGGTGTCAGATGGCACACTGTTAAATAGGTGCCATTTGGCATGCCTTACTTCGGTATCATAGAGCCATAGAATCGTCTCGGTTGGAAAAGATCTTTTAAGATCGTTGAGTCCAACCGCTAACCTAGCCTTGCCAAGTCCACCACTACACCATGTCCCTATGTACCATATCTAAACATCTTCCAAATACCTCTAGGGATGGCGACCCAACCATTTCCCTGAACAGCCTGTTCCAGTGCCTGACAACCGTTTTGGTGAAGAATTGTTCTTGTCATCCAATGTAAACCTCCCCTGGCGCGAGTTGAGGCCATTTCCTGTTGTCCTATCGCTTGTCACTTGGGAGACTGACACCCACCTTGCTGCAAGTTATTTCCAAGTAGCCTAAATTTTCAGGGTAGATGTTGTTCGTCATGTTTGAAAGATGTAAAGCAAAATAAAGACATAATCAGCAATGTTTTGAGAATTATTTTTAAACCAAACTTTAACATCCTAGAGAAAACTTTTTTTGCAAATATTAGACTGATATGTGAATGATTTACTTAGGAATTCCTAATAAATGGTCCTTGGTAACCTAAATATATAAAATATTACAGCAAAATTTATGCTGTCAGAAAGCTTTACTATATGATAGACAAACAAAAAAGAAAATTATAAAATTATAAAGATACAAACAGTTCTTGAGCTTCCTGGCAGGCCTTGTACATCCCTTTTAGTATTTTGACTTATTTCAAGAGGATGGCTGACACTGTTTCAGAAAATATATATGTAATAATTTACATAACAAATATCCCAGATACAGGACCACTTGGCTGAATATGAGCTGTGCAAATATGCAGTTGTCATGTTTTGAGGTCCTAGTTGCATGTGCATGCTTCTTTGAGCTTAAACTATTGTCTTCTGCCTATTGTGATGAGGTCTTATTTTGCAGCTGATACAGAAAACATTGCATGTTATAATCATAATGTGGGCCTCTCACTTTTTGTGTTAGCTTGACTAAAATCTGAATACAATCGCTACATGTTCGCAGAGTAGCACTTATTTTCTTTCTAATGTATGCCTGATGTTTGACAAGTTAGTCATCACATGTAATCACACAATTGAATTACGCGTATTTCTGTGAATTCCGAACAGTAGCATGCAAACTAAGCAAGCATATTGTAATGATGCTTGTAAAATGTAGTTTAATATTGAACTTATTTACATAAGCAGAGCATTTGATAATAGTAGGAGACTAAAAAAGAATTAGAATTTTTCTATTTTTTTTTAAAGAAACTTGAGAAGATTAGCGTGGTGTGGACTGTACTACCTGCAGTACAGCTAGAACAATCTGCATTGTTCACCTACTTCACTTTTAGTCCTTAATGATTTATTTTTGTATCTTAACAATTACATGACGTCTATGATGTTGGAATGTGATTTAAAAATAAAATCAAAATTCTCTAGGTGTGCTTCTGCTTTCTTTTAATGGGTAAGTCCTTTAGTGACCACTTTTTCATTTGGTCTAATGATGTATGAAACAACTTCTTAAAACTTGTTCTTTCTTTTTAAAGTATAAACCTTGTGTGGACTTGTTTGCCTTTTCATGGTGATTGTAGTTCATTTTTACTGTCAAAATTCTATATGATTACTGCAACAGAGTCATACACACAACAGACTAATTAACTAGATTTCACAGATATGAGCTGGAGAAAGGAAACCTATTAAGCCCTTTCTCTGTCTGCAAAACAGAGGCACAGGTAGGACAGGACTGTGGTGAATACCAGACAAGTTGTTCAAACCATTTTGGACACTGAAATCAGTAGCTTCATGCCCAACTGAATGATCTCTTCTTGAAAACAGTGTGTCCAAGTTGTAACATTTTTGTATCGTGACTTAATATGTATACATGTTGTAAATATTCACAGAAGACAGATGTATGTGTGTGTGTGTGTATACACATATGCAGAAATAAATAGTGGGTATGTCAAACATAGCCATAAAAAATTAGCAGAATAGAACCAAGTTCAGGTCTCTTAAGTCTTTGCCCAGAGACACTTGGTTTCATTCTCCCCAAGTCCATTATCTCTTCCATACAAAGCAATTTTATTTGCCTAGAGCAAGTACCCTCCCCCCATTAAGTGCAACTACTATTAATTTCATTATTAGTCTGCTTCAGTATTCTTTTTTCCCTAGTGCCAACCCATGCCCAGAGAAGATTAATTTTAGTGGTGTAATACCTGAAACTGTCTCAGTGTCAGGGCTTGGGACTCCCACAACTAAGGGTGGTTCTAGTGGCTTGAGTTGACATTTTTAATATTTTAAAGTGTTTTAATATAAATTTGAAATTTTTGAGGGATTGCTGTCCTTAATTAAGTGATTGATTTATTCCCTGAAAATTTCAGAAGACTTAAGGATTGTGATTGGAAAATAAGGTATGAGCAGAAAATGAATCTTGCTTGCTGGAGTTTCATTTTTTTTGGAATTGTTTATAAAAATAGCTGTAAAGTCTGAATCATGACACAGTGCATGGGAAATAGATAGAAGACGTAGGGGTTTCTATTCCTTATTCCTTAATCTCGGCAAAACTCCTTACTGTGCAGTGTGCCAAATCATATTTGGCCCTGAAATACAAATCTGTATATGAATTCTTATGATCTCACATTTCTATCAGCAAGTTAAAAAAGCAACATTAGCATTCATGAGATTATACCTATGATAGATAAGAGTTTTTATTTTCTAATGTAAACATCATTAAGTTCATAATTACCTTTCTGGTACATACCAACTCTTGACATTCAGTCTTGCCATTTGTCTATACTGTTTTATTCCCCGGAAAGATTCCTTTCAGCTGACAGGTGTTTTTTAATCTGTCAGGCTGCATAATTCAGTGTGTTTATCTACGATTTCAGAAATCATCTATTTATGTTTTAAAAGCTTTGTAATATAAACAGCTATGTCCTTCAGCCTGCTTTTCTGAGCAAAGTTAGAGATAATCAGCAGGAATTTATAATTTTATGGATGCAAAAAGCATTGAATTATCAGCTGATAAAACAACTGCATTCTGCGCATGTGTCTAGCTAAATTATAGGCAGTACATGTCACCACGCATTTTTTAAATTACAAAAGTGTTCATCAAAGAGCTGCTCTACAGTTATTAATTACTCCATATCCATATTAGTGTTTGTTAGACAGTTTTCTTGGTTTTTTTTTTGTTGTTTGGGTTTTTTTCTTTAGCATTCAAATGAATGTAAATGTCAACTCTTAATTAAAATTATTACTTGCTCATTCTTACATGGTATTGGAATGCTACAGTACCAATTATTTATTTCCAGTTGTCTAAACCAATAATAGTTTAGAGTAGTATCTATAAACTGAAAATGAACTTTTGTAAGCTGTGTTGTTCATTTTAATGATGGTCAACAATACTTTAAAAACTGTTTGATGAGGACTTGCATAGGTATTCAAGGACAATAAACGGGTGGAGATTCAGCCTATATAAGTTAAATTTTAAAGCTGTTAATTAAAACTGAATTTAAACTTTTATTTAGCAAGTCTGCAGACTAAGATATTACATGAGTAAAATGTATTTGTGGAGAACTTAATCTAACTTTCCAGTGATGTTTCAAATGAAAACTGGCTTGAATTTTGATTGCTTCAATCTCAAGATACTAAGTTATTTTAACAGGGCTTTTTGAATTACTTGAACAACTACTTTCATCAGTAAATTTCAGATTTTATCTGTGGCACTTTGTATCATTCTCAGGGGAAAAAAAATAAAAATCTGTGAACATCCCTAGAGAAAAAAATATTCCTACTTTGGCAAGAGAAGTCCATAATACACAAGATGGCACTGTTTCACTTGTGAAAATGTCTCATTTCCCTAGATAACTGTGAAAAATGTGATATGAGAGCGCAGAAGGGTTTATATTTTTGTATAATTGAAAATAAGATATTTGCATAGTTGAATAGTTTTGTTTATTATAGACAAAACAAACTATAACTATATAGATGAAAGATCACATAACCGAGGCCAGTGAAAATGTCTCCAAAGTCACTGTTCATAAAATTGAATGTATCAGGAATTGGAAATCAGATCTGAACTAAAATTCTGTGTGACTTGCTCTTTCACTTCTAAGAATTCCAGAGAATTTGGAATTTAGCTTTCAGGTAGTAGTTTTTCCCTAAATCTTCTCGGAGCTCCTCTGACATGCATAATAAGCATATGATCTCTAGGGTGCTACACTTTGCTTTCAATGTTAGCTTGTTAAGAGTAAGGGGTATGTGCTGAAGTGCATGGAAATCTCCTGCAGTGTAGAAGACTTCACTGTTTAATTAGGTCTTAAAGTCTAACATAGGTGTTAACTTGTAATTGAAAAAAAAAAATTCTTTGTAAAGAGTATACAGAATATTTTCAAATATTTTTTTCTACTGTAGACATTTCTGACCTTAGGCAATATTCATAGGTTCAGCATTTGTGAAAACCCAGCTACATCTATTATTGTGCCAAACTGTGATATAGAAAGATAATTTAAAATATTTCTGAGTATTTCACCAGAATTTTTTAAATAAATTGTCAGTGTTTATATATTATATTATTCTTCTCAGGGGCTGAGTAGGAGATCTGCAAACTGTTGACCAGATCAGCCGCAGTCATTATAATAACATTTCAGCATTTTCAGTCTCAGATTTCTAAATTTAAATACATATGTAACGATAATTTGGTATTACTTGATCTGCTCTTTGATATTATAAAGTTCCTTAGGTGTTTTGACATAGAAAGGTGTGAGATTTTTTGTTCTTAAGAAAATGTGAGAATTCAGTCCCTCTAATTTTTGATAAGATTTGTCAAGGTAGATGTCAGTATTATTTCCACAGATCTGAGCTTCATTTAAAGACATACAGAAGTCAGTCAACAAAGGCACCATTCTTACCTGCTTATAGATTTTTGTAAGGCTTAAATAAGATCACTCAGAAATTTACAAGGTTTAAATATATTCACTCCGAAATTTCACCTGTTAGACATTTGCAAAATATTGGTGGGAGTATATGTTAAGCAGGTCTGTCTTTAGCAACTGCTACTTTCTATTTTGCATCACTGAGCAATTTCACTGTTATACCCTCTTAGAGAAGAATGAACTGGGTAGCACATGGCCTTGTGTTTTCCAGCTGACACTTCATTCACAGGACCAGATTACAAGTAGATCCCATGAAATGTGTATATTGTTGTTACAGTGACCAACAGTGCTTACAGCTTTGCTCTGCAGTCTGCTTCTATCCCACTTTCTCGTGTAGCCAGTATCTGTAGCTATTGCTATTGTACCCTCCAAGCAGGAAGGCTGAGAACTTAAATCAGTAATCTATTATGCAGTCTGTAAATGAAGTTGCGTAATTATTGGAAGCTAACTGTTTATTTCTTTTATTATAATGTTTGTGAATTTTCATTAGCCTGAACATTCAGACTTTTTTCCCTGCCATAACCATGCTTTGGTTAAACTGCTGTAGAAAGTGATTCTGATTTACAGACCTCAAAGTGCTGTATAATCACAACGTATGTGTAATTTGAGATAGTTTTATTCTTCTTTCCTACATTTGTTTGGGTATGAAAAGTCATTGTACTTTGACCAACAAGCCAGTGGTTTGGCAAAAGGACCGTTTGTGGTAACTACAGTTTGTAGACCGTGACCATGTACTGATGATAGGGGACATTCTGCAAGTGTACTGTAATAAAATGCTAGGGAACGGTTTTATTCTGGGGTTTTATTATGTATTTATCTGTTTAATATGAATATCCAAAAGGCTTGTGTTCTTTTTCATGTTGACCTCTTCACAGTGATGAATTATATTTTGGTACTACCACGTGGTAACAAAAGCAATAGAGATCCTCAACTAGAGATGCATATGGATGTGCTACAGTAGAAGTGACCCTTTTTTATGTTACAACTCAGTGAAGGTTTTTATCAAGGACAGCAACAAATAACTCCAGTTAGTATTCTGCATTAAATAAATAGATAAACAAATCTTCAACCATTTCTATGTAGAAACATTCTCTGGATCTGAATTTCAAATAAAAGATGAAATTTTTTGTTCATCTTATTTTGTTTGTAGGTATTGGTTGTATTTTGTGGACTTCAAAGCAAAATTTTGGTGTAATTTTGAAACGTAAGTTTACATTTGCATTATTCATTTGCTAGAGAATAGCATCTTTAAAATTTTCAATTTTGAGTTTCTACTGTCGTTACCACACAATGAAAATTTAAAGGTTTTTTGGGTGTTGTTTTGTTCTTTGATTGGTTTGGTATTTTTACCTTTTAGTTTCTCAATAACTCTTTTGGACACTGGGACTACAATGGTCGCTGCAAAATAAGCATTCTAATTTTGCTGTGATGTTGCATCCAGTTGGGATTGGACATATTTTAAAGAAACACATCTCTGAAACGCTTCTGTGTTCCCAGTCTTACTACTCTGAGGAATGGAAATAGTGCTTGATAAATATTTATAATCTTAAACTTTTTTTCCTAAAACACCTTAAGGTTGTGTTGGTTTTTTTTTTTCCCTGAACTTGTTCAAGAGTTGCATAAAAGATTGGAATTTACATTTCCTTTTGCTCTTGATTTAAAGTGCATTTTCAAGTAACAGAAGGCAATCCTTCAATAAGTGAAATAAGCTTGGAAAGGGTACCAGTGGCAGAGCCAGTGTATTAGCACTTGCTGTATTTCAGAACTCAAATGAATAGAAACGTAATGAAGAAACTAAGCATTAGCTTCCTCAAAACATTCACTTAAAACTGGAGTGTGTTTTAAGTGCTGGTAGTCACAGAACAACATAATATTGTCTATTAGTGAGGAATTTATGCTTTTGTTTTTAATCATTACAGTGCTTTCATTTAATTTCAGTTAACCAACAACAGGTACTATATGAGAAATCAGAAGCAGTTTGAGATGGGAATCTTGGATGAATATGAACAGTACAACAGGAATTTCGTTTCCAGTGTAACTATCTTTGTTTAGCTGGCTGTAGTACTCCAAAGAGGGGTCAGATCGACTCTCCATGTTCAGTTCTGCTGAAGATGCACAGTGCAGTGCACT
This sequence comes from Falco peregrinus, assembly GCF_023634155.1. NCBI lineage: Eukaryota > Metazoa > Chordata > Aves > Falconiformes > Falconidae > Falco > Falco peregrinus. The sequence goes on from NC_073723.1 coordinate 10,207,155, forward strand.
CTCTGCTTTTATACTCAAGGTTTACCAGTTAATGAGATAAAGATAGGAGTTTTATATCCTGATTCAATTAGCAAGATGAATTTTAAATGTCTATTATTATTTCACTTTTGTGGAATAGAGCATCTTCAAAATGCAAGTCTAAATGCTGTGTTTCCCCCATTTAGGTTACTAACTGTGGTCATTGTATGTTGCTTTGAGCTGGAGGGGTTGGACTTGACGAGGTGCATTCCTTCCTGCGTTGTTTTAATATTTTCTGTATCTAGTGATTGTGTGAAAATCATGTTCTGCACTTCAGACTGATAGAAGCATGAAACGGATTTATTCTCTAATTTTTCCATTATGAGTTGTTGAGGATGCTGTTTATGGTAAAGTTATTTCCCGGCAGTTACTGGCCAGCTTCATTTTGGGACATCAGGTACCTTGCTGATCACTCACTGCTGTGGTACAGTGTCATTTCGCTATGTGTAAAGCTATGGAGACTATAAATTGAAAAAATCTTCTAGGCCTTATGGTGCTATGACTAAATTGATTTCTTATGGAATTGAGGACGACCTTGCAGAAGAAAACATGCTTTGCAAATTTTTGTTTTTAAAGTGGCATTGGAGAGATATTGCAGAAATTCCTCAACAATTCTAAAGACAAAAGGACAGTATAGATTTCAATGAAGACTGAAGGCTCAAAGAGAAAAGGGTGACGAAGAGGAGGGTTTTTTTCCACTTTTTCTGCTTCTGCATAGAATCATAGAATAGTTTAGGTTGGAAAAGACCTTTAAGATCACTGAGTCCAATCGTAAACCTAACATTGTCAAGTCCACCACTAAACCATGTCCCTAAGTGCCACATCTACACATCACCTAAACATCTCTAGGGATGGTGACTCAATCACTTCCCTGGGCAGCCTGTTCCAATGCTTGACAACCTTTTCAATGAAGAATTTTTTTCCTAATATCCAATCTAAACCTCCCCTGTCTCAACTTGAGGCCATATTCTTTTGTCCTATCGCTTGTTACTTTGGAGAAAAGACCAACACCCACCTTGCTTCAACCCCATTTCAAGTAGCTGTAGAGAGTGATAAGGTCTCCCTGATCCTCCTTTACTCCAGGCCAAACAACCCCAGTTCCCTCAGCCACTCCTCATAATATTCATGCTTTGGAGCCTTCACCAGCTTGGTTTCCCTTCTTTGGACAGCCTCCAGCATCTCCATGTCTTTCTTGTAGTGAGGGGCCCAAAACTGAACACACTATTTGAGATGCAGCTTCACCTGTGACAAGTACAGGAGAACAATCACTTCCCTAGTTCTGGCCACACTGTTTTGGAGACAAACCAGGATGCCGTTGGCCTTCTTGGCCACCTGGGCACACTGCTGACTCATATTCAGCCGTCTGTCAACCAGCATCCCAGGGTTCTTTTCCACCAAGCAGTTTTCCAGCCACTCTTCCCGAAGTAGTGTTGTGGGGGGGTTTTGTGACCCACGTGCAGGACCTGGCACATAGCCTTGTTGAACCTCATACAACTGGCTTCAGTCCATCAATCCAGCCTGTCCAGATCCCTCTGTAGAGCCTTTCTACCCTCAAGCAAATCAACACTTAGCCCCAGTGTGGCGTCATCTGCAAACTTACTGAGCATGCAGTCAATCCCCTCACCCAGATCATTTCTAAAGATTCTAAGTGGAACTGGCCCCAATACTGAGCCCTGGGGAACACCACTTGTGACTGGCTGCCAACTGGAATTAACTCCAGTCACCACAACTCTTTCAGCCCAGCCATCCAGTTTTTTACCCAGTGCAGAGTACACCCATCTAAACCATGAGCAGCCAGTTTCTTCGGGAGAATGCTGTGGGAAATGGTGTCAAAGGCTTTAGTAAAGTCCTAGTAAACAACATCAAACAGTCTTTCCTTCATTTGCTAAGTGGGTCACCTTGTTGTAGAAGGAGATCAGGTTCATCAAGCAGGACCTGCCTTTCATAAACCTATACTTGGCTGTGCCTGATCCCCCAGTTGTCCTGTACGTGCCACGTGATGGCACACAGGATGATCTGCTCCGTAGCCTTCCCTGGTACCGAGGTCAGGCTGACAGGCCTGTCATTTCCTGGATCCTCCTTCCTGCCCTTCTTGTGGATGGGCATCACATCTGCTAACCTCCAGTCAACTGGAACCTCCCAGGTTAGTCAGGATGGCTGATGGAAAGAGTCTCAGTGAGCGCTTCCATCAGCTCCCTCTATACCCTAGGGTCGATCCCATCCGGCCCTGTGGATTTCTGTGTGTCTAAGTGGTGTAGCAGGTTGCTGACCATTTTCCCCTGGATTATGGGAGTTTCTTTCTGCTCCCCATCCCTGTCTTCTAGCCCAAAGAACAACTGGTCTCACTATTAAAGACTGAGTCAAAGAAAGCATTAAGTAGTTCAGGCTTTTCGTCATCCTTTGTCACTATTTTTCCCTGCGCATCCAGTAAAGCATGGAGTCCTCCTTCTGTTGTTAATGTATTTCTAGAAACTTTTTTTTAATTGTCTTTCACAGCAGTAGCCAGATTAGGTTCTAGTTGGGCTTTGGCCCTTCTAGTTTTCCCCCTGCATAACCTCACAGCGCTTTTGTAGTCCTCCTGAGTGGCCTGCCCCTTCTTCCAAAGGCAGTAAACTCTCCTTTTTTTCCTGAGTTCCAGCCAAAGCTCTCTGTTCAGCCATGTCAGTCTTCTGCCCTGCTGGCTCCTCTTTCAGCACATAGGGACAGCCTGCTCCTTTGCCTTTAAGCTTTCCTTCTTGAAAAATGCCCAGCCTTCCTGGGCTTCTTTGCCCTCCAGGGCTGCCTCCCAAGGGACACTGTCAGCCAGTCTCCTAAACAGGCCAAAGTCTGTCCTCTGGAAGCCCAGGGTAGCAGTTCTGCTAACTCCCCTCTGTACTTCTCTGAAAAACAAAAATTATCATTTCATGATCACTATGCCCAAGAAGGCCTCCAACCATCACATAAACCACAAGTCCTTCTCTGTTCACAAACATTAAGTCCAGCAGGCTGCCTTCCCTAGTTGGCTCACTCACCAGCTGTGTTAGGAAGATACCTTCCACAAACTTCAGGAACCTCCTAGGCTGTTTAGTCCCTGCAGTACTGTATTTCCAGCAGGCATCTGGTAAGTTGAAGTCCCCCACAAGAACAAGGGGTAGTGATTTGGTGACTTCTCCCAGCTGTTTATAGAATGTTTCATCTGCTTCTTCTTCATCCTGGTTGGGTGGTCTGTAACAGACTCTCACCATGTTATCTGCATGGTCGGCCTTCTCCCTGATTCTTACCCATGAACACCCTATAGTCACTATCATTAAGTTCTAGACAATCAAAACACTCCCTTACATACATGGCTACTTCACTGCCTCTCCTTCCTTGTCTATCCCTTCTGAAGATTTTCTAGCTATCCATTGCAGAATTCCAGTCATGCAAGTCATCCCACAAGGTTTTCTCCCAGACATACTGACAGTTCTTACACTTACTTAACTTCTTTCCAACACAGCACTACCAATACCAAAATAGAAGAGTGAAGAAAAAGGGGCTGATGTTTCTCTCTCTTAAGTGCAGGAGTCCCAGCGCTCCTGCTATTTCAGAGCTACAGGATTCAGTTCCCTGTGGTGGCTTCATGCAGAATCATTGTCTGGGTTTTTTTAAGCATGAAATGAAGATTTGAGAATATCTGATGATGAAAAGATATTATATTTATTCAGGCATTTTTTGACCATATCCATTCCTCTCTCTTTTGATTGAGATTCCAACAGAATTATTACTGAAATTCTGGTTGAAGACCAATAAAGCTGCTAGAGTTTGATAGGATGGTAAATGGATATAATTGAATTGGAGTTTTGCAGCCTAGCATGGTGATGTTCTTTCTCTAGTGCTCTAGAACACTCTTAATATCTACAAAGGCAATAAATAGGAACTAGGTACCTATGTCTGCTGTTTGTGCTTTCAGACATGTCTCTTAGGATTTGGATAACTGACCAGGACGTTTTTAAGTGCCCATTAAATCTTACCATATTTTAGAACTCCTGGCATGCTATACATGCCTGTTTATAAAGAAAGCCCTAAGGTACTTACAGCATCTGTGAAAACATAAGTAGACCATAAACATAATCTTTTTTAAGAGTCTTATGTATTCCTTCATTAGCGGGTAGGGACGGGTAATGTGCTTTACTTCTGCCCTCCCCAAAAGTGTAAGCATCACAGTGCATCTCTCGTATGATGTATCTTTCGCTTACGTAGCTCCTGCACTTTTCCTGCAGATATGAAAGTCTATTTTTATATGTGGTATTGTCTGTCTGTCCATAGTCATAGCTGTAGGTTCTTCACTGGGGTACTGACTTCACTAAGAACTTGTCTTGGGAAGTTGGAGACAATGTCTTCAAAAGATTGATCCCAGCCTTCTCCCTTCCACAAAAGTGACCAGAGAACCACACGGGGGTCTTGGGAGTATTTGTACATAGGACGGTGAGATCAAACTTGAACTCTTGTATCCATGTTTTCCCTTCTCCTTCAATTTCTGGTAAATTGTATGAAATTAGTAGGTTTTGTTAACAGATAAATTTGCTTCATAGTTTAAGAAATATATTTACATGTACTGTAATGTCTTTGTTAGCTTTGGCTGTAAGGTGATATTAAATACTTGTGATATGTGAAAGTAGGACCTTTGTTTTCAAGGTTGGAAAATCTTAATAGCATTTTCTTTCCTTTACTAGGACTCCAATCATCATCATCAAAGTAGTTTAGATGCTAGAATATAGATGTTCTTAAACTATCTGTTAACATGCACTTAAAAAAATCTAATTGATGATGTAATTCTTTGCAACTTCTATGCAGTCTGCATGAAGACCTTTTAATGAACATTTACATAAGGTCACCAATAACCTACAATATCTTTTAGTATTGGATTTATATGAAAATAACCAAAAATCTCTTTTGCAGTTTCAAAGGGCTTAAATATGGTATTTTTCTGTCATGTACTTCATCAATATTTTATGTAAAGTGAATTGAAAAGCACTTTTTACCAAATCAAAGGCTTCAAAAATATTGCATAACTTCCTTTCTTTTTCTGAAAAGTTTTTTTTTAGCATAAAAAGGTGAATAAGGAGCTCGAAACTGAGAAAGGTAACATTGATAATGTGATGCATATTAAGAGTTACATTAACAAAGGTGAAATACCTTGTCAGTCAGTAGCCAAACAGACTACCTACACTGGAAGGCCAACTAGCTCTGTACTGGTCCAACATGGGCTTTGGGGCTGGTCTGCAAGGGTGGGGCATCTGGTAGTGACTCCCACCCAGGCTGGGCAGGGCCGTCACCAGTGGGGCACCATCCATCCCACAGTGCCTGAGCAGCTGGGCAAGCAAAGCAGGGTTAGTGGCAAGTCCCACTGACAGTCCGGCAGTCACCAATCCAGAAAAAGGCAAGGTAAGAAGCCAGGTCTGAGGTTAGTCTGGGAAATCCCAGTGAAAGTGCTGGAAAAACCAGGAGCAGGACTGGGAGGAGGTGTGCCTCCAGCACAGCTCAAGCCAGGTCTCGGTGCCCCTGGACACATGTCCATGGGTGCATGGGTGGGGGTCCCTGGTGAGGCTGGTGAGGGCAATTAGGGCTTATTAGTATATGCCCCAATTGCAATGTAAAGTTTTGGCCCTGTGGTGGAGATTGCAGTTTCACCAAGATCCCCATGGCACGTGGATGATGGGGAAATGTAAGCAAATCATACAGATCAGGTGGACATATTCAGCTGTAGATTTACAGGTGTAATGTAATCACAGGGTGAGAACTGACATAGCTTTGTGGATCACAAGACAGCAGTGAAAATACAGGTTACCACTGGCATCAAACTCTTTTAAGTTCAAGCATGCAGGATGCTGCTTTCTGACATTATTCATATAATTTCATGGGAGAAAGGCTATCATCACAGGAGATCCCATTTCAGCAGTCATCTTTTAAAAATCAGATTTGTGATTTGGACAGAAGAGGTGGAAGAAAATGGACAGTAAAATACACTGCAGTCCTCTCAGATGGTATTGGATTCATGCTTATTACATCATGTAGGATATTCTTTTGCCAGAGGTGGCTGGGGTGATCATATCTCCTAGGATCACATTCTAATCCTGTTACATCAATACCAGTTTAAAGAAATGACACTGACAGAAGTTTTTCTGATCTCAGTTAGGTTCGTATAAATTTCTTCGAGAGTCAGAATCACTACATTGATGGAAACTGAATAGCTTGCCTTTAGAGTGCAGCGAGAACCGACACTGGCTGGTATATCAGAAGTCGCTGCTCTTGCTTTTATTGCAATATTCACCAAAATGTTGTAAAACTTTTGGAAATGTGTATTTTTATGCCAGGTTACTGTGTCACATCACTTAACATGCATTTTCTTAATGATTTAGAAGGAACCAGAAGTCTGAAGTCGTTTGAGTTAATTTTATGGGTAATTCGTTGATAAGAAGCCCTTCTTTATTTTGATGCTTGAACTTTAATCTTTTTTGGACATCTTTGAGCATAATTATTAAACAGTGAGAGTGATGAAAAAGAACTTCAGGTTTATGCAATTTCTTCAAATATGTGGGATTATAATTTAGTATCTTTTGGTCATTCATTTTTAAATTTTCTTAAAAAAACAGTGCAATTGAACCAGCACTTCTGCTGTATAGGCAGTCATGTATAGCTGAAATATAGCTGAATTTCATTGTAATTTTTTTTTCATTGCTTTTTACTTATATTGCCCCCTGCAAACTAATGGAGATGCAAGATAGATATGAATGCCTCCATTTCTACTAAGCAGTTACTAATCTTGCTGTTGTCTTGGGACATACAGGAATGGAGATAGATTTTTCTCCATGAGTTAACCTTACGTAGAAGAATATGGCCTGCTTCAATTATATCTTTTAGGCTTTATTTTTGGGCTTCATGGTTTCCCAGTATATTTTCTTGAGCCACAATTCACTGCAGCACAGTGATGGGGAGGAGAAAATATATACAGAAAGAAGGTTCAGCTCCTCAGCTATTATTTATGGTGATGACTTCCATCTCCTGAGGACTATTTATCACAGAGTTTGATTGTCGTAGTTTCTATGGTTTCATAGAAATTTGCATGTTGCAACTCCTGTAAGAAGTGTACTCTATAAAACAGTGCCAAGGATTATCTACAGAAATAATTCTTAACCTGTGTCAGAATACTTGAAGTATGCAGATTTGTAGATATATAGTCTCTATAAATATCACTGTAGAAGCAGGAATGAGGAAACCCCAACTTTCAGTGGGAACATTCAATAGATACTTTAGGAGACACAGAAGCTGCATTCTTGGAGTTCCTGCTTTTCTGTAGGTTATTCTCTCTAGGCTAAATTCATATTGCTGAGCTAAGTGCTGCTAATAGTTACAAAATTCCATTAAGGATTTCATAGTTGTCAAAGGAGTCAGTTATGGCAAGAAAACGTAATTTAGCATTCTACAGTTGTACTGAATATAAATCCTCTTTCAGGATTTTTACTGTTGTGATATATTGGAAATTGAAAAGCATACAGACAATTAATGTGAAATAGGCCTTTTAAGAAACAAAAATTTATATGTGTTTTCTTGTGCCAGGTGTTTTAGGCATTAGGGCTTATAAGAAAAACTTTATTAATCAAATGGATAGTAACTCATCTTTCCTTGTCCTTTTTGTCAGAATAGTATTGGTGTGACTTCCGCAGCACAGACTCTTGTTTCAGTTGGTATGTTCAGGTCCTGTAGTTGTTGTTGAGAATTCCATAAACATGCTAAGCAGAAAAAAAAATAATTATTAGAAACCTTCTAAGTAGATTGCAGAGGCCTTTCTTGTAATGCTTAATCTTTTCATATTATGTTTACCAACGGTAAATAACTGGCCTGAAAAAAAAAATAATTAAAAACCCCCCATTAATTCTAACTGAGAACAATGATAAACACGCCTTAGAAAAATAGTGTCAACATTTCTGAGTATTTCTGGAAGACTGAGAAAAGTATCCTCTGGGAATAAGGCTTGACACTTCTCTGGTGTTTGTAGATGGGAGGAATTTGGAGGAATGTGTTTAGATCAGGATGGTCAATAGAATATTATCTTTGTATGCTTGTTGAATCGCTCTTAGGACAAAATTTAGAAGCAGAAAATACTTCATTTTTAGCAACTAGGATTACCTAACAGTGCAGCTGGGAGTTTTACCAAATCAGTTGCTTCAAAGGCAGCTTAAATTTAGGAGTGGATAGGTATCTGTCATTTAAAAATATTCCCTTCTGGAATATAACAGTGCGTGCTGTCCCAAAAAACAAATGCAACCCATTTTCCATTAAAAAGTCCCACAAATATAAATAAATGGATCTATTTTGTAAACCTGTAAATATACCAGTCTAATATACATCTATCGTGGTCTAATAGAAAACCACTAGTGAATGAATAGTACTGTACAAGAATGATTATTAACTTTGTAAGATGAGTAAATGATATATGTCTGAAAACAGTAATGGTATTCTAGGTTTGTATTTTGGAAGGTGGTGTCATATCTTACAGCAGTGGAAGAGAATATCAGTTCTGGGCATGGCGTTGTAGTGTAAAACACAAGGTTATAATACTATAATTTATCAGTCTGTTGCATTTTCTTATCAGTTAATGAATAGAGGAAATTATTTAAATGAATGCAAATAGGAGCACACCATGTAGTTGTGATGGTCTCTTCACTTTGAAATAAAAGTTTTAGTTTTTATTTTTTACTTTAAAAATGAATGCAGTGATCTTTCTTTTCTCTTTTTTTCTTCACATTCCAAAACATTCAAGCATTACAGCAAAATTAATGATTAAAGAAGAATTCAGTACTGTGGTGAGCACTGCAGGACAGGATGGGAAAGCCGGGCGGGATGTGCTGTGTCAGAGCAGTGCTCCCTTGTCTGCAGTGCTTTGCCTCTGAGGGTGGGCCTGTGACTAGCCAGAAGTGCCGAAGTGCCCTCCTGTGCCACTGCACCTGTGACAGAGGAAGGTACTTGGGAGGCAGGAGGGGAAGGCGGGTGGACCTGGCCTCTCCCTGTGGGCCAGTGCCCTCCTGGCACTGGCATCTGTTGGTTTGACCTGACACTGCTGTGGGACAGATTTGTTTTTGAGCTTGCCGATACGACTTGCCAGGGCTCCAGACTGCAGCCATTCTGTGTCTGCTGTCTAGAGCAGTATGTTCTTCCCTCTGCCCAAAGCTATCTCCAACCAGTTTGTCAGGCACCACCTAGGTTTCTCAGGATGGGATGAGTAACCCTTGTGTATTCAGCTTACCCACCGTATTCATGGCTGTGCCCTCCTCAGGCACCTGCAAGCTGAGGAGGCCCAGACTGTTTGCTCTCGCATCACCTTACTTACTGTGATTATTTTTTTCTTCCTTGTATGCCATATAAATCATTTTGTAGGGAAAATTAAGTACTGACATGGCTAGCTTTATATGAGACACCTTAGTATAAGACCTCCTTCAAGCCAGTTATACTTGTGCCTTAATACTCAGAGCACTTAAAATTTACTTTGCCTGAAGTAATTAAACAGTATAGATAATGTTTTGTTCTTAATACTGTGATTTGTAAAACTGAAAATAAATTACTAACACAAAGAAGTAGCAGCCTCATGATGAAAAATGAAAACAATACACAACAAAATGTGGCAAAATGAAATAGTGAAAGCATGAGAATTGACATGAGAAAGTTCGTAACGCAGATAATGTCTGTTTGGTGTTACGCAAGAACAGAGATCGAGCTGGATGGCAAGAATGGCCCAACAGCAGCAGAAACAGCCCAAAGATAAAGAGTTTCCTTGCCAGGAAAAGTTCCTGTATGTGATTATGGACTACCAGGAAAGGACTTTTCTAAATCTTGAGCATCTACATTAAGCTGCCAAATATATAATCATTATATTTTATCTCAGTAACAAAATTGCTGCTTTGTATTTTATTTCTGTATTTTCTTACTTTGGGGGAGGCATTTAGTTTTCTGAGCTGAAAATGGATAGACTGTGGGGCTACCTTAGAGCTCTAAGCAATTGAAATGGCTCAACTCTTATTTGAAGTTCAGATTTCACTAGGCACAGCTTCACCATTCTGGTATCTCTGAAGAACATTCCATAGGTTTAATATGTGGAAATTTAAAAGCATATTTCACATCTAGCGCTTAATTTTGCAGTTGTGGCAGTGCATCCAGAATTCAGAAAGCTGCTCTTTATGAATCAATGTCTATTAAAATTCATGCCAGTATTATTGCTTTACTTGACATAGGAAACTATTCTGTATATCAAAGAGTATACACTGATACTTAATTTATTTTTGAACTATCTAGTTTTTAAACACCAAAAATGTTGTTACTTGGTTAAATAAACATGCTAGGGAAATAAACTTAAAGGAAAATTAATTGTGTAATATCTTCATAAGCCACTATGGAAATCGTATGTCATAGAAGATACTGCTCTGTTCTCTAAAAATAGATGTTTTGCAAAATATAGTGATTTTGACATCCATAATTGCCTGGATTTTGTTGTTTCTTATAATTCTTTCCAACTCTTTTAATATAAACAGTGGCCGATGGTCAAATTTGCAGAAATTTATTTAATTGTGATTAAACTAGCTAAAATGGTTCATTGAATGGAAATTCAGTTGCTCTGTGATTTTATCATTTAACATGCCAACTTCTTTGTGTTTTGTTTAATATGATTTTTCAGGTTGTGAGTGTACATCTAATGGTAACGCCACAAGAAATTTAGGGGATCATTTATAGGAGACTACATCAATTGCTTTTGTTAATAATTCCTTCACTTCCAATTGCTTATGGCTAATTAGTTGGAGTTTCTGCTATTTGACAGTTCAGTTTGCTAATTATTTTTTTATCCATCATGCAGATTTTGTGGTAAATTACTGCTCCTTGTTTGGAGAATTTCTTGAGCAGATTTCTTAGGATAATGCTTGGGATTTTGAATTTAATTTTCTACAGATGTCTGCCATGACTAATACTAAATTTTGTTGTCTATGTAAACATTGTTAATAATGCACAGTTTTTCAGTGTAGTAGCACCAGGAGTTCTGAGATACAATATCTTGGAAATGATACTGGCAGACTGTTTTTTTTAAAGGTTCTGATTGGTACAGGGCTCTGGTAAATTCTCAGAACTTTCAGAATAAAAGTTGCCACATGCAACCACAGTTTTGCTGCCTTCTCTAGGTATCCTCTGTGCCATGAACATATGCTGTTTGATCCATCCCCCCGCATTCTTAATCAGTGTCTTTGGCATGGAAAATATCCACAAGATGACTATTGTTAGCCAATACTATGAATAAACTGGAAGGTAATAGAAAGAATTTGATGGTCTTTACAAGGAGGAGCATGATTAGTCCATCCTAATACATACAAGAATGTTCCTTCTGGGCAAAGAAAGATCGCTTTTCGGGCATTTCCTCAAACTTGCACAAGGGCCACCAATACATGTGAAATGTATAGGGCTTCAGTGGGGTGCTTTCTTGTTTCCAACTGTTTATTTCCACTAGGAGAACCTAAACATAGATAGCTTTTCTAGGTGAAAAATTACAGTTGCCAGAGCAATACTGTGTAAGTGGAGAGTGGAAGTAATCCTATGAATGGGCAGGGAGCTAGCAATAGCAAAATCTTTCTATTAGGAAACGGCTCAAAATACTTAAAATTTCAAAAAGCCACAGTCAAAGGCAACTGCAGTGGTTTCCTTTTCCTCAGTAGTTTCGGCAGCACTGCACTAGATCTGTAACTTAACACAAGCAAGTGATCTGAAGCATCACTGAAGTTTGTCTTTTATAATGGGCAGTGCTGGGCTGTGTATCTAAAGTGGAGAGGGCAGGCATGTGCCTGGCGTGTGGCAATAAATGGAATGATAGTGCCTATACCCCCACATATGGAATTACCAAAGAATCAGTAAATGTAGCTGAATTATTTTGTACTTTATTAAGTTATTTGATGGAGCTGATATCAAGGCATGGTGCAGCGTACTGAGGACAATCTTACTGAAGTAGTATTATTCAGGATATATAAGGGTAACTGCCAGTAGTGATATTAAGCAAGACGGCTGTGGTCTGCTCTGAAGTGAAGAGCAAAGTCAGCAAGCATGATTTACTTAATTAAACTGGTAGATGGGGTTCATTTTTAATTTGATGTTCTCATTCACCTTGGAAGTAGACTGCTAATATCTAAAGCCTACTGGGAATCACAATTCCTTTTTCAAACTGGAAAATACCTCTAAGGTTACTCAATTTCAGCAAGAAACTCTTTGTAATAATGAATACCATTTGAATTTTCATAATAGTGATATCAGGAGAGTATCATAGTTCCACTAAGTGTTGAAAGATTGTTAAACTTATTTGAAAAACACTATGATAGGCTTTTTTTAGAAACCTATATTACATTTAGAGCGGTAAAGAGGGTGGAAGCAAGGAACAGTGGAATAGCATGAATGAGCAGAAGAGGATGCAAAGATGTGATTCCTGCTGCAGTCAGTTTCTCACAAAGAAATGCAGAATAAGGGTAATCAGAAGCTTCATTAAAAACTACACTGTCTGAATACAAATTCTATGAAGTTTTGCAGCCCCTAGCTCTAAAAGTAATAGTACTTCTGGATACTCCATCCCTTCACAACTGTGGCTGTAATTAAACACTGTAACAGCATTTGTCTACATCTAGAGCATAAATGTGAAAATAGTGGTAAAGAGTTGTATGCCTAACGACATAAAGTTGCTTATCAAAAAAAAGAGGAAGTAGCTCTTTGGCTCTTGTTGAGATTGGATTGGGCCTGTGTAAATGTTACATTTTGTGGGAGAAAGAGAAGGCATTTGATTTTGTATGTATGGCTGTTTATAGGTAGGAGCTAAAACCTGTAATTTGTTGGCCAAGTGTTATTTATTTAAAAAAAACCCACAACAACAAACCCATAAAAAATTGCTTGAATTTGATCTACGGGAGTTAAAGGATATGATGTTGTCCTGTTTAGAGGAATTAAACAGGAGATAAGTAGTTACAATTTGCCTAGATGAAGAATCACTTTATAACAATAGTTTCTTAATGTACTTAAAGATAGACACACACACGTGCACACACATACAAAAAAACTTGGTTCCATGTTAGCCAACTGAATATAACCTGGTGATATTGTTTTGCTCTTTCTATATAATTGACGGGCTGGGGTAAAACTAAGATGCTTTCATCTTCAGGTGTGAAGGTTGTTGGGTTTTTTGTTTGGTTTTTTTTGTTTTGTTTTTCTAAATACTCTTTTAAAAAGTCCTGTGCGTTTCCCTTTTTAACAACAGAAAGAGAAATCCCAAACCCCTGTTGTCCTGCTGCGCTCAGAAGAAAGAAAATCTCCCTCCCAGAAAATTGCCAGATAATGTTTTGATGTTTATAAGGGGTAGGGGTGGAGGACAAGAGAGCTATATTCTAATTACAGAATTTAGTTTTTTCTTATTTGTGGCATAATAAGTACATTGTCATCATTCTGCTTGACTGGCACATTTTTAATGCTGCCTTGGGCTGTCACTGGGTGAATGTGAACTTCGTTACTCTTTTTTACCTTAATGTATACTGACAACTCCAGTATTAATTTCAATGTCTTTGCATCTCTTTGGGGGAAAAAAAAAAAACCCAAACAAAACCCAAAACCCAGGAAATACTTCCACTTCATCTTAATTAGTAACACTTGTATAACTTTTTTGATTATGATAGCAATGTGGTAAGAAATTTCAATTTTTCCCTCATGATATTAAGAGGAACAAATCATGAAAGGTGATCTTTTTGTAAGGGGGCAGAATATGTGGCTCATCTAAATGGCAAAGCAAGTTAGTGTGGCTTTAGTCATAAGAATCACTTGCACTCAGGATTTACTTCTTCATCTGGGAAGTTGGAGCATTTGCCTGAGAGAGATTTATAGAGCTTCAGAGGAGTGTGCAGCTGTTGCAAGCAGCAGTATTCACCACCTAGTTTTTGACTGAGTCTGCAGGGCTGAGGCTGTCCTGTCAATAAGCATAGTTAGGAGTGTTGCCAGGCGATGGAAGAAGGCCATATATAAGCCCAAAGAGAAAGACAGCACCTGAGGGCAGCTTCCTCAGCCCTTCATCCTCCTTCCCCTGCTCAGGGTTTCTTTAAATCTTGAAGTCCTTTTCTTTGAAAAGTGCTGAGGAAAACTGAGCTCTAATCTGTCAGCTTAACACCCAATATTAAGTTTGAATTTGAGTTTCCTCTTCACATATATTTTTCTTATAAAGAATAGTTTTATCTTGAAATGTGAATGGGATTCTCTTATTCTTCAGAAAGAACGGCGTATATATGTGTGCATATGCTTTAAAGCCAGAGCTTGCACTAAGAAACTTAAGTTCAAACCAGGTGCCTGTTTTCACCATCTGTATTAAATGTCAAAAATCTATTGCTTTCTTTGAGACATCAGAAAACAGATCAGTGATCTGAACTCATCATTTTGCTTTCTAACAGATAAGGTGGCAAAAGGCCAACAGCAGAAAGACTGGGATTTCAGCAGGGAAAGCAATGTCAGCCCTCCTGGGTGCTCCCCAAAGGCAGACCAAGGAGTGTATTGAATTAGTGTGTTTCCCATCTTTCTTTTCCTCTTGCCAGCTGCTGACCCTAGCATGCCGGCTCTGCAGGGAGTCCTCTCTGGGAAAGCAGGTGCTTTCACGAGGGCAAGCAAGGGTTTACCTACATGACAGCCAGACCAAAGCAATCTCAGAGAAGTTAAAACCAGTAATAAATAAATTTATCTTAATTTTCTTGCCAACTGTGAGAGCAGTATTTGCTTCCTGTAAGAGTTTAGACTGAAACAGTTTGTGGCTCGGTGCATTGTATTGTCTTTACATTTATCTGAACGTTACTGTTGTCAGTGTCATTGCAGCTTAGTGTGAAACTTGCTTGCAAGAGTCGTTCCGTCGAAGTTACCTTTCTTGACTTATCAGTGTAAGGACTATAATTTGCTTTTGTGAACTGGGTAGAGTAAGAATTCAGGATAAATTCTGAACATCAGTCGCCACTTATCAATGAGGCAATCAATATGTCATGCCCACAAAGTGTTTTGGGAACTCTTTCCTTGAGCACTTCTAAGTTAGGACTCAAAAAACCTAGATTTCGCTTCCTGGGAATAAAACACACTTCAGTTTCCCTTATAAAAGAGCAGCTGAACGATGGCTGTAAAAAGAATCCTGTGGAGTGTGCTGAACAGAAAAATGAAGAAAATAATTAAAATTAACCTCTGTAATCTCCTTCCAAAATAATGATGGCAAACTGAACCTGTTTAAATTCCGACAGATTTCAGTGCTCAGAGAGACCATTTAATAAATTATGCATTTAATTCACTTAACAGTGACAATGACCCAGTCATGCAGGAAAGAAAAGATTGTTGCTTCTAGTTTGATTCAGATGGTTTGCATCTTAAAATGTATTTGATGTTCACCTTTAAAAACCTACAGTACTCTTCTCCCGTATTTGGCAGAGGTTAATTTTCAGCTTTCCCCAAAGATGGCAGAAACAGACTCAGTCCAGTGAAGAAGCCTCTGTGCAAGCAGAGGCATCACAGCTTCCACGTGCTGTTTTTTATGGTCTGATACTTATCTTCTGGCAGTGGTACTTCTGAGTATTAGTTGTGCTTAAGTGTACTGGGTATGAGCTCACATTTAATACATCAAATGGGTCATTTCTAACAACTTCAGGACTAGATGAATCACAAGAAAATGGCAAGAGGATGGAAGAATATTCTTGTACTTATTCAGACTCAGATTCTCTGAAAATTCTATCAATTTGTTTGAACTCTTTCCAAAATCACATTATTCAGGCATAATTTGTGGTTTACAGTAGCTTTGAGAAAAGAATTGTGGGAAGGGAACAGAGATTTAAATTATACGTGATAGATTTGTTGAAGTCTGCTAGTCTCTTGGGGGATAATGTGGTAGTTGTCTGGTGTTGATCTCAAGAGTGTTCGGGAGCAACCTTCGGTAATAAGATACAACTTTATTCTTCACTTTCTCATGTTTGAGGTTTTGTATGCGGATGTACATTTACTGAAAAAAATAATTAAGGAAGGATCTATAGGGATTTTAGCCTCAAACTTCTATCTCTGAGCTGAGCAATAGCAGCCCATTTATTCCCAACACAGTTCAGCAGCCTTCTCTAAATCCTCAATCCCAGATGTCATATGCAGCCTGTCTCCTCAGCTGCATCATGACTGTATCCCAGCATAGGGGCTGCATCTTCATGATGTGAAGGGGAGAACTTTCTGCTCAACATTTTACATCACTGAGTGGCACAGATCAGCATGCATAGATACTCCATTTGCTGATAGTGCGTATAGCAATTTAGATAGGCATCCTTGTATTTTTATACAATGAATTCATAAGGATTAAAAGCCACTTCCTAATTTTATGACATGAAATAACCTGCACAGCTATCAATCACATTTTGTTCCATTTTTGGGTGTTTTGGTTTGGATTTTTTACTCAAATAAAAATCAAGAGTTATCGTTCAGCGAGAGCAAGAGGAGCTTAAGGTTAAATTGATTCTGGATAGTACCTGAGGAACAGTAAAGCCCTGGCTTTCCTCCAAGAGGGGAAAAACATTTGTCTGTAGAATTCTGTTCTTTAGCAAGAACCTGGCACTATTGAAACACTTGAGGACATTTACCCAAAGTAACAGAAAGTTAGTACTTGGGGCTGGCTATACTTTTTAGAAAACTTCAAAGTCTGAGCCAACATTTCTGCACCCTTCCATCTTGGGAGGTTCTGAGCAGTCTTTGTTAAAAACCACACAGCTGGCAGCTAGTGAGCTACCTGAGGGATTGATAGAACAGACGTTCCTTAGGGTGGTTTTTGTTACCTTTGTGTAAATGCTTCATCTTCCTCTGCTCCTCTATCGTCTTGTTCCCTACATGCCAAATAGAACAGGCAAAGCTTCATAGGCTGGAGGAGTCTTGTTCAAATGCAGGTATATAGAGGACTGTAAAGATGTTACCTTGTGGAACTAGGGATTGTGTACATATCAAGAAAGATGCGTTCAGTGTCAGTGAGTATTTGGTACCTTGCCACGTTGAGATATTAGTGTAAATATCTAAATGTAGTTAATAATTTTTGGCCATGAGAGCCAGGAATGGAATCTCAAGTCCACTGAAGTTTGCGTCAGAAATAACATTGCCTTAAATAACACTACAATTATGACTGTACTTCTTTGGCACCCTCTTGCTTTCCTAAACTCTTTCATTTGCTGACCTATTCAAATTCCTAATCTTTGGGATGTTAAGTAGCTGTAGGAAGCAGATCTGTTCTTCATGCTTTACTCCAGAACGTAAGGCTGGACTGGTCAGATGTGAGCATGGCAAAGTTTATGTGCTCAGGCCATTACATCTGAATTTGGTCCTCCTTTCAAGGCTTGCACTATCGAGCCAAATGCAACTGCTTTCACTGAGCCTTGGCAACCTAGCTGAAGGAGAGGCTGTTAGCAAGTGTGAACTCTGTGTTTGGGATCAGGGGACTTAAAGGCCTGCCAGCTGGCTTCCCCAATTATCTGAAGTTTTCTTATGTCCCTCTAGGCTGCCGGATAATTGGGGTTATATGCTGTATTGTTTTCTTTAATTTTGAACTAGTGCTGTGTAGCTGAGCTTTAGTCTTCGGTTTTTTGGTTTTTAATTTTTTGCTGTGTCTGCCAGTGCAATATTTAGCTACAACTTAGGCATGTTTTACAGTTTCTGTGCTGATAAGTAGTATGAGCATTAGATAGATTTTTGATAAAATGAATGCATAAAAAATGGTCATTATTCTGTTTGGATTTATTTCTAGAATCATATTTACTTTGGCTATGCTTTGCTTTGCTTTTGATTTGTTTCCAAGGGAGTATCTGTTGAACTGTGGCAAAAATCTTGCTTCATGAGAGGGAAGTGGGAATAACAATTGTAATGTGCTATCAAAATCCTTTTCAAACAAAATCCTTCCTTTGCCATGTTAGTAACCAACTGATCAAACCCAAAGATCTTGTGCATCATTGCTTAGCAGGTTTTTGTGATACAGAACACAATCTGAATCAATCCAGAGTCGTGTAATTAAAACCAGCACACTTAAGTCTTTTTCCGAACTACAATATGTTTACTGCTGTTATGTTAGCAGCAGTTTTTCCTTTGAGATGACATACTTTTTTTTTTTACTAATTCCTACATTTCCAAGATAGCAGAAGGGAGAATGCATGGGAATTTGGGAGAGGAAGGCAACTAATAAATTTACATTAGGAATGTTGGGAAGCAAGCTGGGCTTGTAGGGTGCAAATTCACATCTGAGGTATGATGGAGGCCAATTGGATTTACAACACCTCAACACCTCTGCAACATGTGCAATATTGTGATACTTGGATCCTCATCCTTTTACAATGTGTTTCTCTTTGGCACATTTCAGAAATATGAGAAAGTGGTAGCAGCCATATTTTTTAAATGGGGAAGTGCTGCACTGGAAAGACTGTTACTTTGGAAAGAACTTAATCTTTCTCTTTTTTTCCTTCTTTTTTTTTTTTTTTCTTTTTTTTTTTTCTTTTTTTTTCCCCTTCATTTCTTAATCCTGAAGTCACTGTCCAGCCAGGTCTCCCTTTCTGCTTGGGTCAGAACAATTTAGTCAAAGTACTCTTCAGGCTTTATGGAGATGTCATCATATCTTTCCCTTTTTCCACCTAAATGTGAAAGTTTGAATCCTAGCGTCATTGCTTGTATGAAGCTAGACACTGCAGTGATAGACAGCCCTTGTGCTGTCTAGAGAACCAAAGCTGCTAATAATTTCTCACTTGTCTACAACCATAAAAGCCAGCTACCATCTGGTACTTAGCAGTATAAAATAACCGCCCTTACCTGTGCTGAGAGGTAATTAGCCTGCCCTCTTATCATGTTTTTCACATTAATAAAAATAATAAGCATTCAGCCACCAGATTGATACAATGAAAAACTACAAGATTTAAAGGGCCCTAAAAAGTCATCTAATATAACTGGGGTTTCTGTTCTCTAAAAGAAAAAAAAAAAAAAAAAAAAAAAAGAGCTGGCACAAAGGAGTTATGAAAGTTAAAGACATTTCAGATCATAAAAATAAAAGTTGAATCTACCAAAACAAATCTCACACTCCATTGAACAGTTAGGATGAGAAACCCACACTGCTCTCCCAACTGATGGTGTAAATCTCACCATATGGAAAAAACCCAATACAAGCAAATGGGCCTGAAAGTATTTATTTCTGCAAGACACAGAAAATCATGAGTTTAAGAAATCTGAAGCTAAAATGTGAGAGATTATCAAGAAAATAAATTACAGGAAGGGACTAATGTGTCCTAAGAAGTGCTGGAATAAAATAGAACTGTGGCTGAAATCCAAGTACATGAATAATTTTTTAAAAAAGTTTTGAGTTTCTCTACCAACTGAGCCTGTGCTTAGGAATATGTAAGCCAGCACTCTTCTTCAGGTGCCCACCATGTATCACAATTTGGATTTGGCTGCTTTATATTTTGCAGACAGAAATCAGCCTATAGGAGTTGAACAGGGTGAATAGAAACTCTGATAACTCAGTCAGATGCATTCCATTTTTTTAGTGTTTTTGTAGCTATAGTGCATATTTTCATATTTCATTTCTTTCAAAACTGGTACATTGTATCTTTATTATGTGGAACTTAATTTATAATTTTAAAATTGCTACACATCCTACTATTTAAATATCATTTAATTTACTGAAGACTGAATTGAATTCTAGTGCAAACTCATCATAATGAAAATATTTTGCTTTTTCTTACTAGCATGGGGGACAGTCTCTTGACATCAGTAAATTTCATTTTAACTTCTTACATCTTTTCTTACACCTTTTGCATTAACTTCAGGCCCTATTGAAGAAAGACTTCATAAAGTGAACTCTGGATCAACATATGTTTTACCTAAATGTAGAATTTATACATAGGGAGATTTCAATTTTGTAATTTCTACATTCAAAGTGTCAACACATTTTGAAAACAGATGTGCCATTCATTAAACTTATCCTAACTGTATATGCTAATTGCATTGTTTTCTTGCCTACTTAAATTTGTATAAAACTGTTTTCTCAACTTTGTGTGATGGCTCTTTTTAAAATTGATGCCATATATTCTTGGAATAGAACTATATTGGACTAGGATATTTTTATAGCAGTCTTCTTCAAACAGAAGAGGAACTGACTCCCACTTAGAAATGCTTATTTCATCTCTGCACTGACAGCTGGTCTTGTTCCCTGCCTTAAGGCCAGAATTAAGTTTTGCCTTACTACACCGACACTGGACAAACTGAGGAAACCCAGAGTCTGCTCTGATTCCATAATTGTTATGTAGGCAGAGTAGCCAGATGTAGACTATTCCCCTTGCTCATTCTTGACAGGTATGTGAACATAAGCACGGGCCTTCTTTTTTTCATATAACTGCAAAGTTTAATCTGTAATGAAGGACATGAAGTAACACCAGCTAAAATTAAAGGTATTCAGAACAGGAGCCCATGAGAAACTTGAGATGACATGTATTTCAAGAGTGTTTTCAATGTTGTTAAGCTGCTAGTATTAATTTTTTTTAACAATGCTGAATACTTAAAAGATGGGAGAGTACAGAAAGGGATAAACCTTTAGGATTTGTATAGACTAGTTTGTCTGATGCAAATTTCAGGAATATATTTGTGTCATTTGTGTCATACGACATTTATGTATCTCTTACAGTTTAGAAAATGGTGTATGGTATTGGTGTGAACCAACCATAGTTGTATAGAATTAAGTCTTTATAAACAAGACTTCCTGCTAACCATGTCAAACATCTGATTAATACATGTGTGTGAGTTGATACAGCATACTCAAATTCTCTAAACTATTTGCTTTACCAGCAATATTATGTTTCAAGCAGTTTTGTTTTGTATACAGTTGTTGTCTCATTAGGCAGATTCAAAAAAATGAAATAGTAAAAGCTTTTCATTAAAGGAGTGACTTCAGGACTACCTGAGGGGAAAGCAAAAAAATGCTACCTAACAATCAAGGCAACTTTATAACTTTTATTAGAAGTCTAAATAGTTAAGGCTTGTCCATAATCTTTTATTGGTAGTTTGCAGATCAAACAAATACTGGGACGACATGCAGGTGGAAAATATATTGGTTATATAGTAAATTATGAGGAAGGCAAGATACAGCTTGTAGAGTGATCCTCTAATCTATCTTCTAATGAAAGTAGAACAATTCAACAGAAGGAAATTTAATACTGCAAGATTCACTTCTTTTATGATCCAGTTTTCCCTTATGAAGGCAGACATTTTTCCAAAAATACTCTCTCAGGAACATGCTAATGAATCACCACAGATAATTGCCTCAAAAAGCATTTTCAGTGCCTTGCTATGGCAAAAAAGACTGAACTGGCCATTGAAAATGTAGGAATGGGACCAAAGAAAATAAAAGAGAAAGTAATCTTCTGTCTGTGCACAAACAGAAAGGCCATTATTAAAATATAGTATATAGCTCAAGTGGTTTTATTGCCAACAAGATGTAAAGAGACCTACACAGTACTTCTAAAAGGAAGGTAAAAGAATTATCCAAGATGAGAAAAGTAAGTCTTCTGAAATGAGAGTTGAAGAGTTCAGTTGATTCCAGCATGATCTTTAAGTACAGATACAATATTGATAGACAAGATGGCTGAAAATTATGTGTTTTTTTCAGCCTTGGTAACAGAACTGTAACAATATGCTTGATTGAAAGTTGTCAAAAATTACCATTTTACTAACATATGAATTCTAGCTGTCAGGATAATTAATGAGGCTTAATTAATAACGGTAGGAAACATAGAAAGCATATTACTACTATAAAAATGAAGAATGTTTCAAAAAAAAAGAAGGTTTAATCCGGTATTTTTTTGCATTTTGTTGGTTTTTTGGGGGGGGAAACTTCTGGTTTTGGTTTAGTCTGGGGTTTTTTCTGTGATTTTTTCCTTTGTTTTTCTGCCAAGGCTTGTCAGATTGAATGGTGCAGATGTTTGGGTTGGGTAATGCTGTTTATCCTTATAGCTTCAGGATTTCTCAGTATCTTGAGTTACCCTAATCATTCTTCAAAAGCCCAGGTGAAAACAGCATCATTCCATTCTGCCTTCACATGTTCATCAAAACATTTCCAACTCTCATTAGATAAGAACACTATAATCACATCAAGGCTCCAGGGCTTTAGTCCGTTATTTGCTGGGTTCAGGGAGGATTCATTTACAAAGCACAACCAATGAAAGATTTTTTTCTGAGCATGGGATACATGTTTTCCCCAAGACTTTCTCCAGTTTGCTTTGGGCTGAATATGGGACATAGAATAGGGCTGGTCCAGTACTCTGAAGCAGCATGCATCTGACTGATAGATCTTTCTTACACAGCCAGGATCACACTAATAAGCAGATTTACAGCTAGAAAATTAATATCATTTTATTTGATCTCATCTTGTTTAAGGAGCCTTGAGGGAGCAATAAATACTTGTTTTCTTCAACCCAGGATTTGGATTGCCCTCATGGGTCAGCCAAGCATATCTGCTCAATTGCCCCTGCCTAGAACTTCTCAAGCTCCTGGTAGAGCCCAGGGCTCTCCTCTTTTTTTTGCTCTGTTTTACTGGAGTTCAGTCTCATGTGTTTCATTCTACAATCACTGGCCCGTGGTTTACAACAGGTCAGATTAGGAGATCCAATGTTTCCTCTGGCTTGTGACAATGCAGATCTACAAAGCAGCCATAGCGTGCTCAGAGTAGGCTATCCAATGGGCATTTCATGATCTGTTTGTACTATGGTTTTTTGTTCTTGTTTTTCCTATTGTGCTTTTGTTTATTAGCTTGAGTCCATGGGTTCAGCTTTTCCACCTGTGGTCATTACAGCAGCATCACTAAAATATAGAATACGGTTGACTTCTCCAGTGCCCCAAATCTCTTGAGTTCTTTTGCTTTTCTGTGCTTTCTCCACTGTAAGGACTTTGTGCTTGTTAAAGTATTTTAACCATCTGTTAGAAGACAGGGTGTCTTTCATAAAGAACCAGTGCTGTACTTCAGGTTTCCTTTCGGATCATGTGCAATTCACACCCTGCGAGTTGTTCAAGAGCTGGATGAGAGGAAGTGTTTGTGGTTGGAGGTTTGGTGAATAAGCAATCCCTTTTTAACCTTCCATCCTATGTCTGGTGTAAGTTTATTTTTTGTATACTGTCCTTGTTCTGTCGCAGTGTAGTAGCTATAGAACTACATTTAAAATATTTGAAGGTAATAAAATTACATACAGAAAGTATAAAAAAGATTGTGGAATATATTTAAAGATTTATATTTAAAATGGTAATCGACAACTTCACTGGCAGTTCAGTCAAGGGATTTAGTAGCAGTCTTGAGAAAAGAGACTGGGAAATACCTGTACCTTGAAACAAAACTGAAACTTTGAGAATATCTTTTTCTCAGAACCTTTTGCTGGAGTTTCTTAATATCAGGCCAGTATGGCAGAGGGGAGAACATGGAGAATAAGCTCACAATTAGCATTTCACCTCTAACATTCAGGTTCAAGCTTATGCTTCACTTACCCAGGCTTTAAGTGCCTTGTTTGTCTGTGCGCTCCTTGCCCCGGTGCAGTAAACAGTGCATTACTTAATAGTGCATGCAAGAAATGTTGACAGATACCCACTGTAAAATAAGTTCTGTATTGGCATTTCACCTAGAGTATGGGAACTGGTACACTAATTTGATTAAATTTCAGATTTTCCTGTTAGGTACAAGTGACCCGAGGAGAGAGAAGAGAGTGGTATTTTACAGGGAAACTGATGGGTAAGCACTGCTGGAAATGGAGGCGGGGGGGGGGGGGGGGGGGGGGGAGAAAAAAATAAAGACTGGGTAGGAGCAGTGATGTGCAAAAGCGGCGAAAAATGTGAGAGTTGAGGAGTGTCAGGAAGTCTTAGTGGTTACCAGTACCCGGTGGAATACTTGCTGGGTTTTGCTCAAGGGGAGATAGTATCAGAACAAGGAGGGGAAACAGACACAGACCACAACCACAGCTGCTAGGACTGTCCCAGATAAGAATAGTCTTTAATGTGCTGATGGCTGAAATTTGTTAAAAAAATAGTACATTAGACTCATTATAGTGCATCATTTTGTGACAAACAGAAATAACATGTTGTAGATCAAAGGAACAAAATCTCAGAATCACAGAAGGGTTGAGGTTGGCGGGGACCTATGGAGGTCATCTGGTCCAATCCCACTGCTCAAGCAGGGCCACCTACAGCCAGTTTCCCGAGACCATGTCCAGACAGCTTTTGAACATCTTCAAGGATGGAGACTCCACCACATTTCTGGGCAACCTGCACCAGTGCTTGGTCACCGGCATAGGAACAAAGAGTTTCCTGATGTTCAGAGGGAACCTCTTGTGTCTAGTTTGTTTTCATTGCCTCTGATCATGGCACTGGGCGCCACTGAGAATAACCTGGCTCTGTCCTCTTTGCACCCTCACTTCAGGTATTTATATACATTGATAAGATAACCTTGGTTCCAGCGCTTTGGAGGCATGCAAAAAGGGATCTACTTAGAAAAATACAACTGTATCATCTTATCACTGCATCATTTAGCTGTTTGATGTAGCTCCTATTGTGTGTAACTAGTTGTGAATTAGCACCCATTTTGATAAAGAAACTTCTTGTAGGTGCATTTTCCTTTTCTGCTTTTTTCCCCGATATGTTTTTTAAAAATATATATAATTGCATGTTCAACAAAGGATTTAATGAAATAATCAAATCCCATTTATTTCAACCAATAAGCTTTTGTATTGTATTGCAGAGGTAAGAAGAGGTAATAAGTACCCCAAACCATCTGATTTTTATGCTTTCATCTGAAGAACAGGGTAAGCCACAGTATCAAAGGTTGAACTCCTCAGTTAGTCCATTTAAATTGGAATGGTATGTCACATTGCAAACTCTTTATCCTTTTTGTTATATCTGTGTTAAGTGGACAACAGATACTCAAGCCTGAGTGGTCAGTCAGACTTTGTTGCAATGGAAACAATAAAACAGTATTCGAGGGGGCTGGGTTCTTTGTTTTTCTGGGTTTTTTAGAGAACGTTTCATATGGGATGACTTAATCTGTTTCTGCCTCCTTAGATCATCCTAAAAATATTTTCTCCCCTTACGGTAAAATAAATATGTATAATTCCTGCCTCATCAGTCGATTATTTCCCTTGAAAATTTTCATGTAATGTTTTTTGACTTCATGGAAATTTTTATGTGCCTTTCTGATAGAGAAACAACATTTTCCAAAGACCGGTAGCCCTAAACTAATTTCAAGCATTTATGTTTGCGTTAGCCTGCACTTAAAGCAAAAGGAGAGTCTTTCTTATTGTTTTGTCACTCATCTTACAAGCATGTGTGTGATGTACTACTTTGTGTAGAAATCCACAAGTGAATTTAGGTTTATGTTTCTGTTACAGAAGATGCAGCTGAATAAATACATCTTAGATTTTAAGTGCAATGTAATGAAAGTAGTGGTTCGCTCTATGGCCCCTGTCAATTCTCAGGAAAGCTCTGCACAGACCACAGGGAGCTCTGCTGTGGCAGCAGAAAGGCCCATTGTGTTTGAGGAATAAAGTTTCAATCACATTCTTCCCCTCTTCAGTATAGGCAACGTTAAAGAATCTTGGTATTCAGCAATAATTGTTTGAAGCCTAAATTACAAAGAGGGAAAAAGGACAGAACCTTTTTCTTTTAACTTTTTAATCCACCCAATTCTTTGAAAAGGAAGAGCATATATAAGAAGCTCATAATAAGAATTTTATTCTGAGACAGTTCTTATAGCAAAAAGAGGTCTTTTCTTGATCTCCAAGGAATAACATAATGTTATAGTAGTCTTACTCAGGCAGGAAAAAAATGGCTAAAAATGTACCAGCAATGCAAATGCGTTGTAAGAAATTATGTGATTTTCAAAAGGTGAGAGCAAACAAAAGAAATGGCCACTGACAAAACCAGTAAATAGTTTAAAATTTGCATTTCCCATACTGAGAACTAACAGAAAAAATGTAAACAGGAAAAAAATGAAAAATACAGATACAGAAAAATAATCAAGTAATTTTAAAGTTACAGTGACAATAATAGACAGGGAGGGTGTAGTATGAGTAAAAATACCTGAAAACTCTGAATCTAACTTTATTTAACCCTATTAAAGGCATCAAAATTGAAAGATATAGATGAAATTCTTATGATAAGGCCATATGGACTATACTATTTTACTGTAAGAGCTAGTGGCAGACAAAAAGGCTTAAAAATAAGGTTTTACTATTTCTGTGAAAAAGAAGCCATTATCAGAAAGACTAGGGAATTGAATGGGATAATTTTTCAAGGGAATAAAATACAAATATATCACAGGATCTCTGTTTCAACCATAGAAATGAGACAAGAATAAAAAAAATAAAATAAAAAAAAAAGCAAGTCCTGAAAGACAGAGAGGTCTACTTCTGTGGTTTCCCCAATAGGCACTTTTTTTATATTACGGACAATCTCGCAATATGGAGGACTTGAAAGAGAAATTGCAGAGGGATAATTCTAAAAATATTTTCCCTGGCTATATGAAAGAAAAAAAGACAAGGTAGTAGGTAGTATGTAGCTCAAACAAGCAGTTTGAGCTTAAATTTTAGGATGGAAAAAACCCTAAATATTTTATACTGTATAAGATCCTTTGACAGAGATACAGAGAAGTTACCTTAAATTCTTTCAGTGAATCACTCATGTGAGTATTTCTAAATATCTTCTTTTTAGCATGGTGTAGTCCCCAGGTGTCTTTTTCTTGATTCGGCAGTCAGATATGTACATATATAACCTTGCAGAGCTACACTGACTGATGGTTGTTAACTCCTAGAACATGCAGAACCTTGTAATGCTTTTAACACAGAAAAAATAAATCTCCACAGTAGGAGTATTTTTCATCCAAATTGTATGCTGAAGATGTAAGTGTTGTTTTGTCTATCTTTAATCTGCCAGCAAATTGCCATCTTTCTGTAGTGATACAACTGCTAGATGGCCATCAACTGTAATGTAAATTTGTAAATGATATGTGCAAACAGCACTGAAATTTGTTAACAGCAGCAGAATCTGATTCCAAACACTCATTCCATTTATCTCTGTATTTTTAAAAGGTCTCACTAATGAGTTCTTTATGTAATTAATCATGTTGACACAGTTCAAAGCAGATGACTTAAATCTTGGTTGCGAAATAAAGAGTTGGTGAACTTTTGCTTACTGTAGCTTCAGTGAAGTTAATGGAGAATTGAATGTGCTATGGGGCTCCTCCGTGTAATACCTTACTCGACTTGATCTTAAGCTTGTAAAACATTTAACGCAGATTATTTTAATATATCTCTAGTGATCACTGCTAAATGATCTCCAGTTGCTGCTGGAGAGTGTATTAATTATTCTTTTAACATTGTAGGAAATATACATGTGCCAACAAATACTTTTAGTTTTTGTCACAAGTAATTCCTACTAAATATAAACCCAGTATTTTAATTAATTGAGACATAGTGGCATGTTTCTGAAAGTTTTAAGTATATGATATATTTTGTAAAATCTAAACTATACAAATGTCTGAAAAGTGTGCTATTGCAAGAAAATTAGCAGTAACATTTTAAAGATCCTGCAAGCACATGGAGACACAATTTTGCCCACTGTAATCATGGAAGCTGCTCACTGTAGAATAATCATGCCATACATACCAAGCTTTGCAGAATTCTGGGACTAATCCAGTATTATGATCACAAAACCTAAAACTACATAAAGCATCATTCTCGTAAAAGTACATGTCTCTTTTCTGCTGCGTGATGCCATTGAAATCATTGGAATTTAAAGGTTGTGGTTTTTTTTTCACTGCCAAAACAAAATTAAAACCTCTAAAAAGTGATAAAAATCATTTGTGCGCTCCATTATACAATTGATACTGCAGCTCACGTGTTATTAAGCAATGGAGCACAGGAGATACCAAATGTACTGATACTCTGATATTCTGAGAAACCAAAGAATTGCACCAAGGGTTGAAGATGTAAAGAAGGAAAGGGTGACAATGAAGCTACAGATACTATAGAAATAAGAATTCCATAACTGAAGTTTTTAAAGTGTGTTTTGCCTTTTTCCTTAATCAGAGGAAAGAAATAAATTGATTTCAGAGAGTTTATTTGCAGACTGCCTCTATAAGAAAGAGCAAAAGGATGTATGTTGATGTTCGTGCATCTTTCAGCTGGCAGCTATGCAACGTGGGGGCGAGTGTCTTAAATTTTGAGGATGATGTCTGTGACACTGACTAAACTTTTTTATTTTTCAACTTCTATATTGTCAGTTATATCCAACTTAGAAGAGTATAATCTCTGTAATCATTCCAGTATGTTTTTGTTCTTTTAAACATTGTCAATTAAGAGCATTTTGATCGTTCTGTCTCTAGAGCCTCTCACTCAAAACATTAGTTCAACATGTTACTCTTCATTGAAAATGTGCTAGCTGAAGACAGACTAGTGCTTAAAATACATTGAAACTTGCAACATGTTATAAAGACATTTTCTCTATTTTAAGGTAAGCCAGAATTTTTTTTGAGAAATTTTCTGGGTTTACCTAAGAGACACATGGGATGTTACTTCAGTGTTCATAACAAATGGTGGAATCTCTGAGGCATTAATGAGATTTCAAACTGTAAAAATAATCAGTCATGACTGCTATGACTGCTGTTTATTTATTGATATTTCCCTGACATTATGAAATGCTGTCCATTTTACAAGCCAATCGACAATTTTTAATAACAGTAGGTTTGACATGAGTCATCAATTTAATAGTCCTAAATTTTGGCATATTATGCATCAATAATCATTTCTGGCCCATTTTTTCATAGCTGGGTCTATTCTGTGAAGTTTTTAGATAACTTACAAGATAGTATCAGCACTGAAGACATGGGATACTGTTTTGATAAGCCATGTAACATACAAAACATAACAATGCAACACTAAAGATAAAGATAGATAAGGAGATTGCAAATTCAAAACCAGAACCAACTGCAGTATACAGGTAATTGGCTTTCTTCCCATTACAGAATAAAACTAATATTTGTCTTGAGTATAACTAGAAAGGAAACATGCTTTTCAGGTATTATTGTGAAATTTGTTTTAAAAACATTTTTTTAAAAACTATTCAGTGGTTTTTCCATTTGCAGATTTTTCTCTCTACATGTGATTACTGTGCAGTTACTACTATGCTTTAGTTGCATTTAAGATGCTCTAAATACTTAAATGATGAAAAGTTTATTAATAAAATAGTTCTTTTATCTGTATCAGACACTAGTGTTTGGTTTTATCTACAATTTTTTTGCCTTATATGTCACTGGTTTTGTTTGAGGGAAGAGTTGAGTGAAAGGAATGAGACAACTTTTGCAAAAATTTTTATTCCCTCTCCTAACTCTTATCCAAGTTCTACCAAGGCTTTTTAAGTTGACTGTAGATTTTTGCAGTACTTTGAAATTCCTCCATTTGTGTGTACGCTTACCCGTACTATCAGCAGTTTAAGGGCAAAATATCTGTCGGTTCTGAAGCTGGCGTTTGCTGGTCTGAAAGCCGGACAGTTTTGCCTTCTGTTATGCTCCCCACCAGAGCTGTCCCCAGTGCTTGCTCACCCTTAGGAGACGTCAAGGGCTGTGTGTTTCCCTGTTGTCTTGCACTGCTGGGTTCAGTGAGTAAATCTAATCCAGCAAGGGCTTCTGAAGTTTTTGCCCATAGTAAAAATGAATCCTGGAGCAAACCCTAGCCACAGGAGGTAAAGGTGTGACCAGGTTAAATAAATAAATAAATAGATAGATAGATAAATAGAGAGGGAAAAAAAAGGAACAGGAAAAGTTCAGTGTATCAGATGAGTATGTTGTAAATGTAAGTCCCTGACGGTTTACAGGTCTTCAAGCTTCTTTTGCTTGCGTGTGTCCACTCCTGTGTTAGACTGTGGTAGGTGGCATAATGCATACAGTGCTAGCAGTTTGATCCTAGGTAGCCTGCTGCCCTCAGACTGGCAGTGCCCCTCGGGATTACCCCAGCGCAGCTGCGTGCTGCACCTAGCACTCCTCCGGCTTCCCCCTCTAGGCCTGGGAAAGTTTGGACAGCCTTGGAAGGCAGCTGCTCTCGAGCAATGTTTCTGCATCTGGATCCTTCTTCCTTCTCCTTAGCAGTATGAGAATTTTAGAGATTTCTTTGCTGTTTCCAGACCAAAAAGTCTTGATTTGTCCTCTGGTTTTGAAAATGTATTCTGTAATATTAGGCAAAGAGTGGTTTATCTTCCAACTGTGGTGATACTTATGAAACTTTTACAATGGATAGTTTTAAAAAACATACACCACAATAAAAGGAATTAAATTAGAAAATATATTATTAATTAAAAGGAATATTAAAGGACTTAGGTCTTGGCAATGGAGATAAAATTCTAAATTTAATAATGTCTGTTGGAATTTAATAATATCTGTTTATTAATACTGACATTGCATTGGGACAGAACAGGACAATGCCAGAGATCATTTTTTGCCTATTCATGTAGGTTACGGTGATGCACTGATTTCATTACATGCCGCTGAAAAATATTTTTAGATGGGGCACTATGTAGCACAAGTAAGGTAAAGCCCAAATTAATATTAAATGAAATTAATATCAAATAGCATTAACTTAAATCATCTGAACAGACCACATACTGCAAGTGTTAAAAGACAAGCAGTGAAATGTTAGATATGTAAATATATGCATACTATACACTTATTTACAGCATAGAACTCCCACGTTTATTGAACCATTTAGAAGAATGAGAAAGGATCAGTAATCTATAGCCATATATTATAAAAAATGGGAAGGAAATACTAAATAAACTTTTAGCTCTAAAAAACTTGGCGTTAATTTTTCTATTTTAAAAATGCTTTAAAGATCAACTGGCTAATTCTTCCTTACCAATCATAATTCTTCCTTATCAATCATAAATTGAAATATTGTTATAGGTTTAGATCATGCTTTTCTGCTACACTAAATATGAATATTGTAAACCACATAATTTTCATGCCGTTTAGATATGTCCTCCATGCATATGGCTGACTGGCCCTTTCCGTAATAAATGCAAGTTTCTGCTATATTTTTTTCTTTTCTCATTGCTGATCCTATGAAGTCAAGAATTTGACTTTATGGTTTTCAGCACAGCCAATTGAGAGTAAAGAGACTGGTTCCTTGTGCTACTCTCTTGAATGCAGAGCCAAATGCAGGTGTCTAATTAGGAGAATATTTTTATTACTGTCAATATGGGAAAGGAAAAAGAAAGGACTGCTCTGTTTTTAAAATATCTAGCCTAGTTTTGAAGTTTCAAAGAAAAAATTAGATAGAAAGTGCTCCTCAAGGCATATCTGACTTCAAAATTAAATTGGATTGCTTAGGACTTTGGCCAGTTGAGTTTCGAAAATCTTCAAATCTTTCCATACTGTAGTATGTCTCTGAGGAACCTGTCCCAGTGCTTAAACTTGTTCCATTAAAAAGCTGCCTCCTTATGTCAATGGGAGTTTCCTTTATTGCCACTTGTGACCATTGCCCCATTCTGTTGCTGTGTGCCACCCAGGAGAGCCTGGCTCCATCTCTTCTACTGCTCCCTTTCTGGTACAGCAGACTGTGATTAGATCCCTACTGCATCTTCTCTCTCTTCTCCAGGCAAAACAGACCCAGACCACGCAGCCTCTGTGTGCATGATCTTCTAGCATTCAAACCACCCCAGTGGCCATGACCAAGCTTGTTGGAGTTGCTCTGAATGTCATCCCATCCCTACAGTGCATTAACTACTCTTTCCAATGTGGTATCATCTGTCAACTTGCGTATCGTCCTACTGTTTGTTTTGACAAAAATGCTAAATAGTATCTGGATCCATATTGACTCTTGAGATACATGGCTCCAGGAGTCTTTCAGTCCATTTAGACATCAACTGCCTTGTGGTCCATCCAACCCATAAGTCCTTAGTTTGGCTGTGAGTATACTGTGGGAGACCATGTCAAAAGCCTTGTTACAGTCAAGGAAAGATAGCCACACTGCTGTGGTGGTCTACATCTAGTAATTTTGTCACAGAAGACAAGTTGGTCAAGCAGGATTTGCTCTTGGTAAATCCATACTTGTTATTCCAAGTCAGGTTATTGTCCATAAGCCTGCAAATCTTTTTAGGAGGATTTGCTCTATAAATTTGGTAGGGATTAAGATAAGGCTGATAAGCCTTGTAGTTCTGTGAATCTTTCTTCTTACTGTTTTTGGAAGATGGACATGGTCTGCCATTTTTCAGTTGGTGGGGAATTCCTCTGCTTGTTTAATAGGTAGCCATGTGTGCTTGCAGCCCAGAAAGCCAACCGTATCCTGGGCTGCATCAAAAGAAGTGTGGCCAGCAGGTTGAGGGAGGGGATTCTCCCCCTTTACTTCGCTCATGTGAGACCCCACCTGGAGTACTGCATTCAGCTCTGGAGTACTCAGTGCAGGAAACATACGGACCTGCTGGATTGTGTCCAGAGGAGGGCCACAAAAAAGATCAAACGGCTGGAGCACCTCTCCTACGAAGACAGGCTGAGAGTTAGGTTCGTTCAGCTGGAGAAGAAAAGGCTGTGGGGAGACCTTATAGCAGCCTTCCAGTACCTCAAGGGGGCTTATAAGAAAGCTGGATATGGATTTTTTACAAGGTCCTGCAATGACAGGACAAGGGGTAATGGCTTTAAACTGAAAGAGGGTAGATTTAGGTTAGATACAAGGAAGAAATTCTTCACCGTGAGGGTTGTGAGGTGTTGGACGAGACTGCCCAGAGAAGTTGTGGATGCCCCATCCCTGGAAGTGTTGAAGGTCAGGTTGGATGGGGTCTTGGTCTAGTGTAAGGTATCACTGCCCATTACAGAGGTATGGGAACTAGACGATCTTTAAGGTTCCTTCCAACCCAAACAATTCTATGATTCCATAGCAAGGAGTATCTCCCCAGTGACGGCAGTCACTCCACTCAACGCTGATGGATGCATCCTGCCCCATTTTGTATTTTTCCAGTTTACCTATATATCTCTAACAAGTCTGAAAGAATTAGAGACCAGAAGGATGGCACATTTTATCAGTAGATTGAACAAGTTTTCTTAAAAACTACTGAAAGCCAGTAAATTAAGATGACCAAATACAGAAGCCATTAACCACTGGAATAAACTACCAAGGGAAGTGGCTGACAATCCATTTCCTGAATTCCTTAGAGCAGAACTAGTACCTTCCTGGACCACATGCATTAATCAAACCTCATTCATTAGGCTTACTACCAGAGAAAGTGAGTGAAGTCCTTAAACTCATCTTGCACATGACTGTTACTTAATTGTTCCCTCTCGGTTCGAATCTGTGCAGTTGCCACTGTGATCATTTCTGCGGAGGTAGCCACTCTTCAGTACTTTTGATTTAATGGTAGAAAGAATCAGAGAGTAGAATAGCGACAATGGTTTATATAACGTTACACCAAAAGAGAACTGACAGATTCTACTTGTGAAAAACCGCTTTCATTTTGGAAGATATGGGATCAAAATCAAAGTACTTTAGCAAGCCTTTTTATGGGAATAAGACTTTATATGATGTGTCTTTCCTACACCTTCAGTAAACAGATGGGTAGTCATCGATTATGCGTACAATAGAGGCACTAAAGAAAATGTTGTCATTTTTTTCCCCTGCTACCTATTTATCTATTTAATTCTTTGACAGAACAGAGGAAATGTAACTAAATGTTCCATTTTAATTAAAATGAGAGTAAATTTATTAGTCAGGGAAACTCTGTGTTCTGTTTATGCTTGGGGAACAGAACAAACATATGTCTCTGCTTCATTGTTTGTCCCCATCTAGCATAAGGTTATTTCTTGTTGCTTGTTTGGCCTATGGAACGGATCATACTAGTGATTTTCTTCATTTTTATTAATTTTAAAGAATTCTAGTGAGCAGTAATAAGCAAACAGCAGGAAAAAAGCACATCATGAGAGGCATTCCGGTAGGTGTTGTTTTTAAAAAAATCTAAATAAATGGCTGTCATGACATTTCCTAAACGGGAGCATGTACTTGGCTGGTGGAACTGGAATGTTTCTTCTAGTAGAAACAAGGAGAATAAGAATCAGTTTGTTTCAAGACTGTTATTTCTACTTCTTCAGTTGTGTCATTGACTTGGGGGGTGGCTGGGGGTGGGGTGTACCTGGGTTATATCAGAGATTTATCTTCACTGAAATTTTAAAACCTTCAGTAAAATCTTCTGAATTCCCAGTGGTGCTAAGCACACCAGACGGGGACATACTAGCACCAGGCCTGGCACAGGCCTGGCACTGCAGACTAGGAAGGATGCTGTGCCTACACGGTGGCCCTTAGTGGGGCAGGACCCCGGTGCATTAAGGCTGCCCCTGTGGACTACTCTATAACCTTGTTTTCTCATTTGACACTTCCAAATGAAAATGCTGTCAGTGTAAGCTGTCAGAATTTGGAAGTGACCAAGAAGTTTATCTTTTGTTTCACTTCCCTTCAGTTTCTTCCTCTTTCAGAAATCTCCTCAGATTTATGCTTTTTCTTTCTTTAATCAGAAACTAGGTTAATCCAGGTAATAGAAGCACCGGTATTAGACAGTAAATGACTCTACAACCCTGTACTAAATACCGTTGTCTCACAAGAAGTAGGTGATTCAGTAACTAAGAGTTCTGCTAAATAGTTCAGTATTTTTTTAAAATTCAACTCTGGTCCTATGTTAGTGCTCAATGCAATTACAAAATATAACTACTACAAATACAGTACAAATTGCCGCAAAAAAGGCCAACAGTATCCAGGGCTGCATTTGGGAGAGTGTTACCAGCAGGTCAAGGGAGGCCATCCATTGATGACTCGATCCATCCTGAGCTCTGGTGAGACTCATCCAAAGGGCTTAGTCCAGTTCCCAGCTCCCAAGTACAAGACAGGTGCATGTACTGGAGCAAGTCCAGCGAAGGGCCATCATACCAGGCGAAGCAGAGAGCTGGCACTGTTTGGTCTGGAGAAGAGAAGGCTCTGGTATGATCTTACCAACATGTATAAATACTTGATGAAGGGGTGGGAGTAAAGAAGACAAGCCAGATTCTTCTCAGTGGTGCCCAGTGACAGGGCATGAAGCAATGAGCACCTATTGTTATATTTAAACATGTCATTGATCCTGTACGTTTTTGCAAGGAGCAAAACAATATCTGGACACATCCTCATATTGGCAAAAAATGGTAAAAAAGAACAGCCAGTATGACATGCAGATGTAGTACATGGGAGACATGGAGGACTCCTAAGTTCCAATGAAAACTCTACATCAGCAGTTACCCAGTTTTGCCTTAGCGTAGCTTCAGCATGCTTCAGTATTCTGGTTTCAGTGGAAAGGATATTTTCACTTTAATAGAAGCCTCATCCTATCTTCTAACGCTTTAGAGTTCTCTTTTTTTTTGATCTGCTGTTAGCCTAATGAATACTGAGTCTAAGAGAAGCAATTTCTTCATCTTGGTAAAGATAAAAATACATAACATGCCCCAGAAACAATGTCCTTTAGGATGATATTATGAAAATCTGTCTTTAGAATGTCCCAGGAGCCTTTGCCTGTTAGTATTTACCTACCTCTAAGCAAAAATTTATTAAAGCTCCTGCTACAGCAGGGAAGAAGGCTGTATCTCATTACCAGCTGTAAGAGCCATCAAGTTCTGCCAAATATAATGTTCATAATTTGAAATCAGACATCTTTTAATCAGCTAATACCTTATATGAAACAGAGTATCTAAATAACCATTTGCAAAAATCCAGAGAGAACCCTGACCTGTGAGGATTTAGTATCAGCCTGTGATTGAAAAAAAAAAAATATTTTGGCCTATATTAGTTTTAGAAACATCAAAGTAGTTTTCTTACCAGGTTTAAACTTACAAAAATGCTGCCTATTGCATGTAAACCTTATATAGTTACCAGGACGCATCCCGTTTTACAGTGGTCACTGCATTATATACAGTTACAGGGTTATATTGGTTCCCTAGGAAACATCCCAATTAAGCAAGTTCGTTGATTGAATGGTGTCTATTATATATGCTAGTGTGAAATTCCACAGAATGGGTAGAAAGAGCTACTGATACCCGAGTCAATCACTTCATTGCCTTTAGCTGAGTTGTCTTTCTTGTCTTTCCTTGGGTGTTGTGATGCAGAGACTGAGAGATTGAAGCACCACGCTATTCTTTTGTTGCCCTTTATATGTTGTCTGTGCTTTCCTGCATTCAGAGACAGACTGATTAGCTGTGAGTTATATTCTAACAGGTCACAAAATGCCAGGTATTGTATTGTTTTCTCCAAGTTCTGTCAGTATGTTTTACCTGTCATTTCATGCAATACTAAAGGCAAATGACTATATTATCACAAGTTTTCTGTGACTGGCAACTGTTATTGGCATCCTATATCTAGGAACAGCTGTTGTTGTTTTATTAGAAAATACTCCAGTGATGCTTAGTGCACAAGGAGCCAAGGCAGTATCAGCAGCATTCCCATTCCCTCTGTGATTAGTACTGTGTAGAGTTTGCTAACCTATATTAAAAATCTATTTTTTCAAATTGACTATTTAGATTTTTTAGAGGAAATACATGGCTTAAAGAATATTCCAAGAGACCATAATCAAAATGAATTGTCTTAATCTTATTCCCTCTGAATATTGTGAATATTACCAAGTTTGTTTTTTTGTTTTAAAAAAAAAAACAACAAAACACAACAAAAAACCCCAACCAAACATAACAAACCAAAACCCAATATACAGCAGGCATATTTGATCTGAGAACCCTCCAAAGAGTCTTCATCAGGAATATGAAGATGGCTTAACTGGGAGTTCACTAGACAGAGTTAAAAATTTCTGTCCCACCTTTTTGTATCAGAAAATGTTGTCTGGATAAAAATGAAAACTTTGACTGCTGTGATCAATTTTGATATTATTTTCTATTAGAAATCTAAAGATAGAAAAGGAACAATATTTTGAATCCATTTTGTTTCAAAAATATTTTTTGCATTTTTATGGTTTATTACTTTTAGGTCCTCTTCTACATAGAAATAGCAGTGATATGGTGAGTCAATTATGTCCAATTGTGGGGCATCATCGAACGGCATACATTATTTTTATATCCTACTTGACACATTATTTTTAAACTTTTGATGACTAATTGTTAATTGCACTTATTGAAATATTTGTAGATGATAGTTTCTAAAAAATTGTCATTAGTAGATCACATAAACTTTAAATAAAATTAATTTCTGCATATATTAGTAGTTGTAAATATTTATTAATAACTGAATAAAAATGTTTATCAAATAAGAGAAATAGTGATTTGAGAGAGAGTCATTATTCTCAGGAATATTGCTGGGACTAGATTTTATGTACTGCAGCTGAGAACAGTAATGATTTAAACTAGGGGGGGATGGGAAAGAGATAAAACACCAGCAGTTACACAGTTAGTGTTAACTGGCATTTGTTTTCAGAGGTGGTGGTATTCCTCTTCAAGCATTGTGAAACTGGAGGCATACAATGATAGAATACTTTTGATTTCCCTTTTCACTCTAGGAAAAAGAAAAGGTGTTTATAATTTGTTTATAAGACTGGAAAGCTGCTGCTGGGGGTGGGTGTAACTGGGATATTCCCTGGTGCTTTTGAACAAGAATGTGAAAAATCCTGGTACAATTGGCCTCAGTGTGTGAGCAGAGGTTCTTGGCAGGGATGTGCTCATTTTCTTTTGACTCCAGCTATTGGAGTGCACGGGCCTAAGAACAAGGAAGAGTTGGATGAACTTGGCAAAATTCTTATCCAATACAGTCTTAACCATTCCTAATGTATCTAGGGTACAGGAAATTTGCAATCTAAAAATTACCTGGATTTTTCATTACTTTATGTATTAATGAACTACATAGTCTGTTTATAACTGGTTGAATGTTAGGTGAATGATCAGTTCTCTAGCAGTTACCTGCAAGATGATCAATACATGTTTAGCATATTAAGCACCAACAAAAAGAGACTGATTTTGCAGACATACCCTATAAATGATTAACTGGAGCTGTTAACTAACAAAGAGAATTCCAACAGCAGCATAAAAACTTTTTTTTTTAATATGTAGAAACTTGATTACTTTTTGGTACAGCTATATATGTTCCTTATACTTAGTCTACCCCCTTTTCAGTATTGCTTTTAAATATACAATTAGTCCACAAGCTAGAAGGTACAAAAAAGCCCCTTCCTTCTTCTATCCCCTGTAATCACTGTCACAAGCTTTCAAGTCTAGGAAGGGAACTTTCTGAATGCAATCGACAAAGTTCTGTGTTTTGATATGCTGCTAGAATTGTATAAGTCTGGACTCCCGAGGTAAATCCTATGAACACAATGACTTCCAGGGTTATACCTAAATTTCCCTGAAATTCCTTTGGCAATACTGCAGCAGTCCCAGGCAATAATTTCATTTTGAGGTTATTTTCATGAGGCTTTTTTTTCCCATGACAAATTAAGATTCTTTTAAGATTCAAACTGATGAAAGGATAGACCTAACATCAATAACACCAAATCTCAGTATTTAGTCTTAAAGTGTAGGCTTAAAAGAAATGTCAAGAGTTCATTGAGGTTAATTTTTTTGCTGTCAGCTTCTTCCTTGAAATGGCATAATTTTGAACTGTTGAGAAAATCTTTGACCATTTAATACCAAATTAGCCTGCAATACTGGTTATAATCTCTTTACGGTTATACTCTTTGCTCCTGCTTGAGAGAAGTCTCTGAAATATGTAGATATGAATGTATATGCATGTATTTATTATATTTATTATATATATATATTATATATAAAAGAAGGAAGAACTCTGTAGATTTTCACCTTTTAAATGCTTTTCTGGTGCATCAAGTCTTCACTCTGCTTGTCATACTTCTTAGTGCAGAAAGAAATGAGTTGATGACTTATGCTCAAAGTATCTGGTGAATATTCATAATTCTGCCTTATTCACTGAAAACTGCAGGAAAAGGACCTTAAAATAAAATGTTTTGTTTTCAGCTGAATCCTTGGGTTGTTACACCTAAAGCAGCATTTCATCCAATGGTTGGTAGGCTGAAAGGTAACCCTGTGTCTCATCTCTTTCACTTTAAGCAGTGCAGGGGGCATCTTTGGAGCGTGGCTTGGCGTGAGTTCTTTTTCATGTGAAATTTTGTGGACCTTCAGCAAATGAAAAGGAAAGGGTGTCTTTTCATTCCTTTTTTCCCTCCACATTACTAATGTAACTACCTCCCTGACAAGGAGATTTGAACTTTGCGTCTCCCATAGTCCAGTAAAACAGTGAAAGCATCTGGGCAAAAGCAGCCCATCCCTCTGATCATGAGATCTGAATCTGGAGCTATGCGAAACCCAGCAGAAGCTGCATGAGAGAGAACATTCTGAAGACTGTGTATTAAAGCATTGATTCATATGTACTACAGTTGCAAGCCAGAGGACATATAAATAGCAAATTGAAACAGCTTCTATTTCATTCCTTCCAAGAGCTTTTACATCTCCCAAATTCAAACAACTAGCTGCTGCTTGCTTTTGGTTCCCTACCCTGCTTGCAAAATCATTTTTAATGTATATCCTGGGGCAGGTCAGAGTGATTTTGTTTGAAAAGTTCTCAAAATCAAGCACTGGATTTTATCCCAACTTAGATTTAAGCGACCTCAGTACACAGTGCTGTTCCTTCCATCTAATCTGGTGTAACAGCTTCCCTTCTGGTTATGTGACATTGTAGATTTACTCTTTTCACCTCTACTTTTCCAATCTGGATAATTTTATACATGGGGTACTTATCATTTATACTTTGGATGCCGCTGCTGTCCCTTGACACCGGTAACCAGTAGCTTTCTCCTGTCCTGCAGTTTGGTGCTGTGGCTTTGGGACTCAGGTATGCTCTGCTTTCATGGCTCACCCTAGGGCACACGTCCTGCTGGCTAGCAGCAAGGTTCCTCTGCGCCAGCAGGGTATGTGCCAGGGCTTTCACTTACATGTTAATGGCATTTGTAATACACTGCTTTAGTAGGCTGGATAAGCAGTCTGACAAGTTTGCTCCATGTACTGAAACCCTGAATCAGAAGAATGCCATAATTCCAAATAATGTGTATTTGGAGTAGAGATGTCATACGAGGTCCAGATTTCTGAATGACTTTTGCATCAGCCGGCCTGCCTCGATCCAGATCAGCCTGAAAGGACACAAATTATCCACCAACTTACAGTCTATGGTGTACTAGTATGAATGTAGGAAGGAGTGTTGAAGGGCAGAAAATCTTTAAAGGACTGGGGCTGATCTGGAAGGGCACAGGTGGCCAGTGCCAAGCCTCCTGTGCCCCAGCGGGACTGGCAGGAGGCGTTAAAGGGCATCACTCAATCTGAATTTTGCAGCCACCGTCGGACCATGCGGATGAACGAGCCGGCAGTTGAATGTTTACGAGGCTGTGACGACTTTGCACAGAAATGGGAGCGTTTATCGCCAGCCTGCCACAGCAGCGCCTTCCCCGCGCTCCCACCCCAGCCGACAGCCCAGCCCCGGCCCCCAGCCTCCCTTCCCGGCTCCCAGTTTAGGGACTTGCTGCCGCCAAGCCGGAGCCGTCCTTCTTCAGCAGCCCTGGCACGAAAGCGGGGTGGTGGTGGGGTGGCGGTGGTGGTGGTGGGGGAAGGTGGGGTTCGCAGCCGCGCAGCGGCCGGACAAAGACGTGCCCGTGCCCGTACGCACCATTTCCATCGGTATGTGGGGGGGGGGGCGGGGGCGTGGGGGCGGATGGATCGCGCTTCCTGCCGCGCGGCGGGGCTGCCCGGGCTCTGCCGTTGCGCAGGAGGCGGCGTGCGGCCCCGAAGTGCTGGCGAAGGGGAAAACAAGGCGGGGAGGGGGCAGGCCGGGGGCGGGCGGCGAGCGGCGCGGGGGCGGGGGGCGGCGCAGCCACTCGCCCGGTGCCGGCGCTGCAGGAGCGGCGGCGCCGGGGGACGCGGAGCCGGGGCCGGGCGCCGCTCGGAGGACAGCGCGCAGCTGTGCCGCCAGCCTGCGAAAAGTGCCCGTTTGCTTCTTATAAATTAAAGTGCCTTGTCACCAGTTAGGGCAAGTCAGCCAAGGTAAGGCTTGAATAAAATGACACTTTAATATGTAGCGACATGGATGTTTCTGGACAGTGGTGCTGCTAACACAGCCTGCTAAGCAGTGCGGATTGTTGTGTGCCGTAACGCTGCCTCAGTGGGTCCACAACCTGTAATTTGTCTGTCTTAAAGTTACCGCTGATCTGTAAGCCTTAGCCTTGCGGTGGTGTAGAATCAATCGTGTTTGCTTTTCTGAGGCAGTTACAAAGGGACCTGCAAAATACAGGCATAGGAAGGTAGCAGTGCTCTGTGTATGTGTTTGCGTGTGACTGTGTTCCTAATACCTACAGTTCTGCTGCTTAACTTACGGGAGTACTGTGCAGATGCATTTTAATGGTGATGGCAGGCAGATTCTTTAGCTCAACTCACTCACGTATGTGAGCCTTTCTATACGAAAAAGCATGTCATGTGAAACTGCATGTGAAGCATGTTAAGCTTGATATTTGAACAGCAATTTTAGTTTTGTGGGTTTTTCCCCCCTCATGTCTGTAATATTATGTGAATAACTGAGGATTGAAATCCCAGGAAAAAAAAAGACTCCTTGCAGATTTACCTTTAGCTGCTTGTTACAGCTTAAGCAGCGACCCAACTTTACTTTGGGTGAAGGGCACTGTAAATAATGCACAGCTAGAAATGCATCCTGTCTTCATTTCCTCCTCACCTACCCCCATGGTATCCTTCTTAATGGACAAAATCTACTATGTGCCTTTAGTTCAGACCGCATTTTCACCAATTGCACTGCCAGTGGTCTGGAACTGAGTGTTTTTGCAAGCAAGGAGTTCCTCAGCATGACTTCACTAACGTGCATCTTTGAAAACAGGGTAGTCCTGAAGCTCTCTGTGTGTGTGTGTGTGTGTATGTGTGTGTGCTTGTGAAAGGGAGAGTCTGGTTTGTGTACAGGACTGACAAGATACAAGGAGGACAGGGTAAGGAAGCCAATGAAACGTGGCAAACATACATCGCTGCATGTATTTCTCTGAGTGAGTCTCTGTGAAGCAGTGTGAATATTTCTTATATGTTAATGTAGTTCATCTTTCAGATTAGGGTATGGGATAAATTCGATTTCATGAGCATCAATGCTTCATTAGTTTTTCATGATCAAAAGAAATATGATGGAAAACACAGGTGAAATTACAACTTCTTTTGGCATAGGCGGTAAAATCACTGCCTCTGTTCAAGGTACAGATTTTATTTTTCATTCCAAGACACTAAGCATAGCTCCTACATTTCCAAAGCTTTATTTCTGTGCTGCAGTCCATCATATACAGTTGTGTCAAAACACTGAAGCCTCCGTTCTGCAAGAATTGTCCTCCTGCTGGATGAGAGTAGATGTTTGTCTTCATGGGGAAATATTAAATTCATTTAAAAGTTTGGCCTGTTTGGCATTTTGCCTAACTGTAAAGGTAAGAAGACTGAT
This sequence comes from Falco peregrinus, assembly GCF_023634155.1. NCBI lineage: Eukaryota > Metazoa > Chordata > Aves > Falconiformes > Falconidae > Falco > Falco peregrinus. Next base: position 10,249,760 of record NC_073723.1, read on the forward strand.
TTAGAGAACTAACCCCAAGGTTTCCCTGACCTACACCACTGCCTTTAACAGAATATTTCATTTCAGACTTTTCTGAAGAAGACATGGTATGTTATAGTTACCTAATTCAAATTAAGGTGTTGCAGTCTTGCTGGTTTTTTTTTGTTTTGTTTTGTGGTGTTTTTTTGTTGTTTTTTTTTAAAGAAAGAATAAAGTGTACCTATAGTTTTCTTTTGTAGTTAGTTCAAAATACTAATCATCCTACTTAAGGACTGCAATAGATAACTTTGTTTCGTTTCTACCTGAACAAACAAACTAAACCCAACGAACCATCTCCTGTTCCCTGCTCCTTCCAGAGAATGACAGGAGCAATAGTGTGTCAGGCAGCACTTTCCTTTAAATGGGAGCAGATCGGGCGCACAAGCCTGGCTTAGGGGGCACTGTGTTGCCGACTGAACCGTTTACAGATGAGATTCAAACCTAAATTCCTTCCATTTCTAGGTGCTGATGCTCCTATAAGGCTTCACCAGGGTAGGAGTGCTGCCCCGCTGTTAGGACAGAATGCCAGTTGAAGTTTTATACTTTGATCAGTTTAATTGCCCGGCTAGATTAATTTGAGAGCAGCATTTTTACTACCTGCATTAAAATTGTTGCTGTCTACTGTTTTTGTCCTGCAATGCAGAGACACTAACTCAACCACTTTGTTGGTACATGCTGTGCTAGCTCATGGTAATAGTTCTAGTGACATAGGCAATGTTAGAAAACAACAGGGGATAAATGTCTTCAACATCCAAAATAAGTGCGTGCGAGTGCATGTGTACATGCCAGGACTGACATTCCTGTTGTGTGTAACATTTACATAATACCCTTCAGGGAATAACCTTTATTTAAAATTGATTATAAAAAAAAAAAAAACCAACATTAAAAAAATGTCTCTGAACTCAGTTTAGTCATTGGTTTTAATAAGGACTGGATATTTATCAGCAACTAGAAACAAACACATTTTAAATGTGAGTAATTGAGTTATTAGTTCTCAATATAGTTTTATGAAAGAATTCAGGCTGCATCTCAGGCTGATAAATGAAATTTCAAGGGTATGAAAAATCCTGTTCCACATCTGGAAGACCCTGCTCTGGTTAAGAACTACATTTCTGCTAACACAAGTACTGCTGAAAATTATCAGTGTTACCAGATTGAATCAAACCAGCCAAATACTAGTGAGTCATCTATTCCATGCAGTTGAACATGAGCTCCTGCTTGAACAATTAACAGCTAGTTAGCTCTGGCAGACCTGTCCTGCAAAGGGGCCTGAGCTTAATCAGCCATCCTGAGGGCCTGGGGCACAGTTTGCTTGTAGGCAATGCAAAATAAAGCTGGCAACTGAAATGACAGGAAGGGGAGGAAATTCATAGTGAATAAAATCAATATAAAATGATTCTATTCATAGAAGAGATTCTGTTCATCTTTTCCTAGAGGAAGGAGATGTATATATTTGAAGCTCTTAAGTGGAAATAATATGAAAATCCCCAAATTGCCTACAAAGGTTTATAAAATCCAGTGTGTAAATCTCACTAGCATTGTTTATAGTAGAAAACTCTTTTTCCTTGGTTAACAGTGTTCTAGCTTAAAGAGAGTATAGTCCAGTGCTAAATCAGGGTGAAGTGCTTTAATTTCACCACTTACTTGATGGACAATCTTAGACAAGTCCCTGAAGCACTCTGTAACTTCATGTATGACATGAACATTGCAAGGTAATTACAGAACAAATACTGCACAATATTGTTTTAAAGAAGTATTGCAGAGCCTAATAATACTGAAGTGTTAGTGTCTCCATTGCTTTGTGTATCAGTTTTGATTATAAACACAATTTTGCTCTCCATTTCCAGCAAAAAAAAAAGCTACATGAAATTTGGAAATTAATCCAGGAATTGAAGTAGAATTTTTAAGAAGCTCCTGAATTGGGAACCAAAAAATTCATGTCTCCCGTAAGTGAGAAGGAAGACTGGCAGAATGAGATTTTTGTCCTCCAAAACCAAACTTTCTCAGACAAACTGCTGATAGTGAGGTGCTTTAAAGAATGTACCATTATTTTTTGGGGCTGGTCTTAATATATAGATGGAGAATCAATAGAAATTTAGATGAAGCCAGTTGGGGATTTGACAGGAGTGAGGTAACACTATACTTGCTACAGTTACTACCCTCCCTTCAGATCTCCCAGGTCTGCTGCATAAGCCTAATCTCCTGTTTGGGGGTTGGGGTGGTTTTTGGGGTGGGATAGGGAGTTGTTGCTTTGGGTTGGTTTGTTGTTGTTGTTGGTTTGTTTGTTTGTTGTTTTTTTTTTTTTGTTTTGTTTTGTTTTTTTTTTTAAGTAATGTATCTTTATGCATTGAGCATAACCAGAACAACATAGTCATGTAGCTCTGTAAGTGATAAGCAACTTGTTGGCATTTGCACATCTACAGTTCTTGTATACTGAGAATATATTTAACAGATGCCTGAGGCCTGTAAGAATTGTGATTTTGCATGATGGCGATTGCCGTTTATATTTTTCTGGAATTACTTCAAACCTGAGCAGCATTAAGGCTGGGTTTGTTGTGATAGAAAAGACAGAGCATTATTTTACAATTGCAAACTTGACTCCCTGCTCTTTATGAAACCGTTTGCTTCTTTTAAGCAAACATTCTTGCAAGGAGGAATATATTTAGGCCACAGAGATACGTTTCCATCCTCACTCTACCTCACCTTGGTTTCAGTATCATTTATCCAGTGCTTACATGGACAATTTTTAAAGCATGTTTCTGAAGTGATGTATAAAAATACCAAGCTAGCTCAGGTACTGGCTGCGTTTTTAGCATAGGACTGAGGCAGCCTGTGAGATTTTTTGGTCTGTGTAGTATTGCATAGTCTGTAACATTGAACCCTGGAAGTTCTTTACAAGAGGGATCAGTCCAATTGTCTCGACAGCAGATGGCAGGAGTGGGGTGGTAGGATGGACATATTTTTCCTTAGGACAGTCTGGTGGTGGTGGAACTGGGGACTGCTGTGTCCTCATCCAGTTCCCCTGTCAGCTGGGGGCGGTGGGCTGGGCATTGCCAATCAGCCAGCTTCAGGTTTTTCATGGGCTGTGGTGGGGCCTTGCACTTGGATTGTTTTGAACTTCTGTGGAGGAACCTGCTTCTCCCTGCTGATAACATAGGCAGCCTGAACTGAAGTACTTGCCTCAGTGTAGGTGGGCTAAACACTGCCCATCATGTCTTTTTCCTGGGCAGTATTCCTGTTGAAAACCACCAACTCTGTATTTGGCTGACTCCCTGTTTTGGTGTTTCCAGGTGGGTCATAAAACCATGGAATGGATTGGTTTGGAAGGGACCTTTGAAATTCATTTAATCCAATCCCCCTGCCATGGGCAGAGACATATTTTACCAGATCAGGTTGCTCAAAGCTCTGTCCAGCCTGACCTTGAACACTTCCAATGATGGGGCATCTACAACTTCTCTGGATAGCCTGTTCCGGTGTCTCCATCATGCACTGTATCGATTCATAATTCATTGGCATTAAGCCCTTATAGCCACAGTTACGGACACATACATGGTTACTGATGCACACACATTCTTTGGAAAGGTACAAAGAAATGGAAATCAGCTTTTTAAAAAAGAGAGATGCTTGGTACTGTTAAAAGCAGGCAAAAGTTACTGATCACATCATGTGGCAGTACTATGACCTGTTCTTTGGCCAATGCCTGCTTATTTTCATGGATGGGAGTGTGCATTTTCGTAATTATATTAAGCATTTCATTTTGTATAATAAATATTCTATGATTAGACCACTTTACTGAATGATTAATATACTCTTATACCAAAGTTACACATTTGGATTTTAATTCTGTTTAATTCACATCTTACTCTTATTGGGTGTGGTGGGAGAGCTGTGAATGAAAATATTTTGGTCCAGGAGACTATGAAAGTGCCTTTCATTGTCAATAATTCTGCCTTGCCCAGAGGAAATATTTTTGTTTTGTCTTTTCCTTGTATACACAATTTCTGTATTGCCAGTTGTTAGAATGAGGCTTAAGCTAACACTGAATTGGGGCAGGGGGTGAACTTTCTCAGGCTTGGATTTCTGGCTAGGATTCAGTCAAACTTTCTGTCATGTTCTGCTGCTGCTGGTACTCAAATTGACAGAATACATGATTAAAAAAAAAATAAGCAACATAGACACCATCTCTGTAGCAGCAGGGCAAGCATTTGAGGTACTCAGAACCAAGTTGGAGACCCTGTCCCAGTGAATCCTGTACTATTTGCAAAGTACAAGTGCTCATTCAGTAGAGAACCTTCCTATAATTGGTAAAAAAATTAATAGTTTAGCCATGGTGGCAGGACAGGAAAAGTGCTGCTCTTAATTTTGAGGGTGTTGGAGTGCATATGCATATGTTTGTGTATATTTGAAGGAAAAAAGTTGCTGCTGAAATGGAGGTACCTTCTTTAGGTTGTTCAATAAAGACTTAATTTGACTGTGAGGAGGTATTTTTAACACTGGTACATTGTATTAGCACCTGGGAACTGCTGACTCTTCTAAGTGTAAAATCTTGGCTTTCAGGAGATGTGAAAAAAAACCAGGGCATATGAGCATCACTGTAGCATGGCAGCTATTAACTGCTCATGGGAGCTTCCAATACTTAAAAAGGAAACAATTTATGTCTGGATTACAGTCCTCAATCACAGTTTCCTTTATGTTTTACATTTTGTTCTTTCTAATAAATAATAAGCCTTCTCATTGGAGTCGTGAAAAAAATAAGCTACACATCATTGATTACATGAAATTTCCACATACTTTGCTGATCAAGAAAATTTGTTATGTATTTGCCACTCATTGAAGCATGAATTCTTGCATTCATATTAGGGAATTTGAGCTCACAGTTACTATCTTGCCTGTTCAGCCTAGAGAGTTCTTAGATATTTTTGTATTTGCATGGCAGAAGGTGTAAAATAATCAGTTCATTTAGCATTGCATGTTAAGTTTGGGTTTATTTCTGTTTGGTTTTTGTTTTGGTGTTGATGAGGGGTTTTTTGTGGGTTTTTTTTGTTGTTGTTTGTTGTTGTTTTTTTTTAAATTATGAACCATCTAAGACTTCTTTAGAAAACTGCTGAGGAAATGCAATGCTTGTTCTTATACTCATTCATTTTCAATGAATGCACAACTAATGTTTTGAAATCCAGGGTAGCTTTGTATTAGAAACCCTTCTAAGTGGTTTTGGAAAGTGGTAAAACAATCTGCAAGCAAACACGTTTTCAAGTGGTGCTCATCATTTCTAGCTGGTTGAACTTCTTTCAGTGTCAGGTAAAGACTGCGAAGCATTCACGGTACAATTGATTCATACAAGGTTTAGTGTTTCCTAAATAAACTAGATTTGTTACTCTGTATATTCTCAGGACAGCTATCCTAGGCATAAAATTCACAGTGCATTAACACAGTAGGTGCCCCAGAGTTACCCCAGGGAGCAGCATGGTGGGAAGGTAGTTACTGTTCCTGGAGCAGAGGATGTGACCTGCTAAAGCAGCAGCACCTTCTTCCCAGGTGTAACCAGGTGCTTTATGGGCATGCAGGCTGTGTGTGGGTTATAGGTAAGGAGTGGGTCCCCAGTGCCGGCAGAGTGCCATGGATCGGTCTCCATCTTGCTGCTGGGGCATAAACGTGTTGGCGTGGCAGTGCATGTGGCTTGTGTGCTGTAAATTGGATGCTCTAGGTTTACAGGCTTTAGGAATGATCCTGTTACGTGAGTCTTGTCCCAAAGGAGGCCTTTCTGTTTCTCAGATCCATCTCAAACAACTGCATCATGCTGATACCTAATGTGTTTTATACTGTTCAGTGAAAAACATAACGTTGGAGACCTCTTGACCTGTTAAGGAGGAGTCAGTAGATAGATATGTTACTGCGGACGGAAGCCTCTGAGAGCATAGAGGAGCTTATGGGGAATTTACGCAAGATGACTTAACCAACAGGTTGCTGCTTTTTTGTAGGGCTTGGGGTTTTATTTTTTCTCTTGGATTAATTTTCTGCCAGATTAGAGAGCTGTGTCATTTTATATAAAGGCTTGGCAGGTTCCAGATCTAATGTGGTGAAAATGGGGGGAACAGCAGGCTGGATGTGGGGAAAGAAAAATAGGACACCTTTATTTCAGTAACCTTTCTTTAGCCATGAGGCAGATGAAAAGATGACCAGAGGGATGTTCCTTTGTACATGCTTTTGTAAAGTAGCTTCCTAGACAGAAACCTATTCGAGAGGTTTGTAAATACCTCTCAAGCAAAGCCAGGAGGGAGAGCTTTGTTGACTATGTAGCCTTGCATTGTGACTTGAAGGCTAATGAACTTGAGTTGTTTCAGACTGCATAAGGTCAGGTGAGGCCTGATTTCCTAAAGCAATTAATGCCCACTGTGCTACTGAAGTCAGTTTGGCTTGTGTTGTTACATTATGGGAGTGGTTTTGGTCAAATACACTATGTTATGACAACATGCCTGTATGTTTCCTAGTTCTGAACCCAGACGGGAGAAGCTATTTATAGGGTTTTTTTAAGGAAAAAAAAAAAAAAAAAAAAGGTACAACATTCTTGGAATGCAATGAGTTTACTCCACAGGACGGTTGTGTGATAATTATTGCTCATTACATTATAATGAGCACTTGCTCTATTCATTGCGGAGCTTATTATATTTTAATGAGTGTTGTGACTCCCCTACAGAGCAAAACTCAAGAATGTCCCTGTGCACGTGTCTCATTTAAATGGATGTGTTGCACGTTTTGGGACTTGTGTGCATGTACTTATTTGAACATGTAGCTGTAATTTTGCTTTTAGATATAGGGTATTACTTTCCTTAACTTTGCAGAAATCCACAAACGTGAATGCTTCTATACTTAGCATTCATATTTCATACCAGGTGAAAGATGAGTGGTTTTATTAAAAGGCTTTTGTATTAAAGGACAGCTTGTAAATATTGCTCAGGACTTCAATGTATTCATTAAAATAAAAGCTTGTGAATTAATGTGATTTGGTATACGACCCGCTCCAAACCTACAGCTTTCAGATTCAGGTTTATATTTTTAGAAAAAAACATTAATTAACATTTAAGTTTATGGCATCTGTAAACTAAATAAAGGAACTTATAATAGAATTGGCTTTTGTCCTCTGAGGTCATCGACATTCTGGCATCACTGTATTCAGGAAAAGGAGAACCAGAAACTGAATGCCATACAGATTGATTTGTCTACAAGGTCTTCAGCCTGCCAGTCTGTGTAGTCAATCTTTGTAGATTGCTGGTGATCTTGCTGTGACACCAAAGCTTTTGATAACAACATTCCTGTAATGTCCACATACAGTGTTAGCCCTAAAGGGAAACACTTTGCTCTTCTCTATCATCTCCTGATGTTGCCACAGAAGCAGCTTCAAAATGAGGCAGACTGTATGAAAAATAGTGTTCTATCAACATTCAGACTTAAAAACATGAACTGATTTTCCAACGTGGCAAAGTTGTTTATCCTTTGTGAAACCTGAAGGCCACCTTCATTTTCTTATTTTAAAACCCACAGTATTAGTACATTCAAACTGATAGATGGATCTTTTATCAAACCGTACTTTTATTTTCTGTACTCTTCCTCTACTGTGTCACTTTTATTTGAACATCTTTTACCATCCACAGAGACTTGCAAGAAGGAATTACTGAATTTATGAGTGCAGAGCAATTATTTATTGGCTGCTACAAACAGTAGGTAGGTAAGGTTAGCCTGCTGCTGGACAGAACATTATAATGCCAGCTAACTGGAATGTGGGTTCCTGCTGAGTCCCTGCACACCAGTTTCCACTCAGGTGGGGAACTGTGAGTCTTCATTGCTGCTGAGGATGGGGCAATTGTTGTTTTTGCTTAGGTTTTGTCTTCCCAGCACCCCACTATTTTTTCTCATGTCTTTAAACTTTTTCATGATATTTTATACTTTTTCATTACTTTTTTGTTACTGCCCACTCTATATCTTCACTTCTATCTTTATTTTACCTGTAGCTGCATTAAAGGTCTGAGTTCTTTGCTCCATTTTGATGGAGTCTTCAATATACCTGACGCTAGAGAACATTATATTTGGAACAAAGATGGACTTCGATTAGTTGCAGAAACAAAGAACTTTAAATGGATAGTTTGAATCCAGTTTGGCCCCATTCCTGCTGTAACTGTGAACATATCTTGTCTGCAGAAAATGTTAGGTTATGGACTGCACATAATGACTGACCTTTTAAACTCCTGTCTCCCATATATCTCAAGCCAATGAAAGGGAGTCTCGTATACCTCATGTGCAATTCTGCTGAGTAATTTTAGCAATTGATTAAAAAAAGCAGAAAGGAAAGGATAAAAGAGATGAAGTGAAGAATTCAATAAAGAAGTAAAAGTATGTAATTTAAGAAAAAGATTGAAACCTTTTTTTGGATATGATACAATAAAAGAAGGGCATGACTAAACCTGTTTTTTTGCTCCTCTTGAAGTATTGTTCCAGATTATTGTAGTAAAGGTGTCAATTAGAGTCAGCTCTTTTATGCCTCATCTTTTTCTTTTCACAAGAAGATGTAGTTAGTTTTATAGGTTGCTACATTATGAAGTTGTTTGGCTTTCTTGTATTTTTGGGGGTTTTTTTTGGGGGGTGGGGGTGGGGGTGGTAGTGGTTCCCCCCACTCCCACCCCCTGCCGAAGCTATTTATGCAGTAGATGTCTTACTCCTAAAGAGGATTACAGGCTTAGACCAAATAATTAGTGTTTATAATTCCTTTTTAGGATATTATGAGCAATATACTAGATATCAAGAATTATACCTATCTTCTGCTTAATTTTGTCTCACCAGGGCAAAATATATTTGCATACTGAGTTGGATCCCAACCTTGAGATGTGTTGAGATCCTCAGCCAAGGGCCTCAGCATTTTATTTGCACTCCTGCTCAACAGCACAGAAAGAACTTTTGCAATGGAGATGGCTTCTTTTGGGATTAACCTTCCCATTGTACCAACCAAGGGGCTTCCCCACGGGTACCATCATTATTTCATGGTGAATAAAATGCACAAAAAACTTGTATTCAGGAAGCAGGTCTTTGCAGCAGGGTTGACACCAGGGCTTACTCAAGAAGCCTGATTCAGACATCTACATCTCTTTTTTTTTTTTTTTGTTATTGGATACCACTGTTGTCCCATCTGCAACAGCTGTAATAGTAGTGTTGGAATTGCCTTTACAGACTTAGGAAACTATTCTTACATCCAATTGCTTGCCTCTGCCTTTTTTATGATAAGGTTTCTTCTTGCTATAAGGACTAAATGAATTCTACATTTCAACTCTTTGCATAAATTGAGGGAAAGAGCCCTACTAACCAGACTAATTTTTCAACACTTGAAAGATGCTAAGTGGAAGACATCAATCTTTTTTACAGTATGTTACAGTTGACAGTTATCAGTTTTTTGGTTTGTTCATTGAGTGTTTTTTTCTTTCTTTTTTCCTTTTCAGCTTGCTTTAAAATGACTGGTTTGTTTATACCTGTTGTGTTCTCATGTAGATATTTCTTTGTCTCTGTTCCTTAGTGCATAAACACATCCTTTCATTTTTATTAGGTTTCTCTGCAAGGTGTAAATAACTATAACAAATACACCATTCCTGTGTGAGGCGTCTCAAAAATATTGTTATTGAGTAGATTCCCAAAGGCCCTGTAAGACTGGCATCTTAACGTTTATTCAGTCTGATCCTCTACAGTTTGCACTTTTTCTGTTTGAAAGACCACATAATTCTCCACTGCCTAAAGGCATGAGAGATTCTTTTTTCTCACAAGCAAAATGAATAGGTATTTTCAGCTACCTCCATTTTGTTTAAAGTTTGTCTTTGAAAGCTTAGCATGATGAATTTGAGATTTCCTTTCAGGCACATACCTATTTCTTTCCATTACTTATATTTTAAGGTTATACTTCTCAATCCTCATTGCTCAAGTGCAGTAGAGGATTATTGAACTTGTCTTTGTCAGGGAGCTCTGACAGACTGCAGTACTACTTTTCCTTTTGAAGACCTTTTTATACATAAAGTGGCTTGTGGTATCTTTGATGTTGCCTAATTGGAATCTGAGAAGTGAAAAAATAAATAACTGAATGAATAGGTGAGCTGTGTGCCTAAGGTTGTACATAATCTTATTTTGCTTTCAATCATCCTCCTATTCTTACACCTTGCGGCCAGGTAACCCTCTAATACTATTGCTTTATTTATCCCTATCACCTGTTTCTGGGTTTGAGTCTCTCAATTATCTGTCTCTCACAGCTTGAACAGAAGCTCCTGAATTTGCATTTGTCTTTATGCTCCCTCAGAACCTTGCTTGAATAACTGGCCTCTTTTTTAATGGGTTGCCTTTCTTGAACAGCTGTTTTTCATCCTGTCTCACCTACTTGTCTCACCTAGTTTAGGCTTAAGTTTCTTAGGACAGGACAATCTGTCTTAAAACTTGGTACAGATGCTGTTCACACAGGCAGCTCAGCAGAAGTCATGCTCCTGGTGTGGCATTACCCAGCGCAGTGCTAGGGCCCAGCTGCCAGCAGTCCTGCTGGAAAGGACACGGGGATCTGGTGGGCACCAAATTACGGGTGAGGCATGCACCCCTGCAGCAGGGGAGGCTTCCTGGTGGCCAGGTACAGCTGGCAGGCTGGGGCAGGGAATTCTTCTCTTTCATTGCAGTGGGATAGCTGTGCCCAGGTTACAGTGCTCCAAAACACGAAGGAGGTCAGGAAAATGCAGAGTGGTGAGTGGGCGGCAACTGAGGTGCTAGAGGATTTGTTTTGCCAGGAGTCAAGAGAGAAGGCACGGCAGGGAGCTGGTTGTAGGAGCAGTAAAGGAGCCAGAGCCAGGCTGTGTTGGGAGGCGCACAGCAAAAGGGCAGGGGACAGTGGCCATAAGTGGCAATGAAGGAAACTCACATTGGGTATAAAGAGGCAGCTTTTCACAGGCAGTGAGGTTAAGCAGCAGTACAGGTTGCTTAGAGAGGGACCTCCATCCCTGCAGGTTTTTAAAACTTGTCTGGACAAGGCCGTAAAGGAACTCAGCCTAACCTGGAAGTTAGCTCTGCCCTCAGGAGTCTGGACTAGATGATCTCCAAAAGTTCCTTTCAACCTACATTTTTTTGTTTTTATTGTCCAGTCTGAAGTGCTATTTGCAGTGTTTACTGTTTGCTATTAAAACCACAAAACCCCCACTTTAAAAATAAATGTTAAATGTGCTGTGAAGCTATGTGGCAATTTCACAGGGATCACATCCAATTCCAAGTCTTTTGCAATACACTTCTTTAGTAGTCTTGACATGGGAATGTATTGCATCTATTAAGTGCTTATTTTTAGTCACCTTGGATGTGAATGTTCTCTCCAGACTTCAGTAACTGGAGAAACTAGATTAGAGGATTAGATAGACTCACTTTTGGAGGATACATTTTACTTCCACTGATTATGAAGCCATGTTCCCTTCTTCCAGAAACATATTTTTGTGGAGAGTTAAGAGTGTATGTGGAGAGGTAAGAGCATTAGTGCATGGAAAAATTCAAGACTTGGAGCCACAGGAAGGTTAAGTCAGGCTTGCTTGTCATAATGGCAAGAGCAAATTGATTTATAGAGTTGGATGTCTTTAAGGCCTAAGGAGAAGATGAACCTGTGAAGATGAAGCAATTGTTTATGTCATCTTGGGGTAAGGTACAGAAAATAGAGTCTGATTACTAGAGGGACCAAAGATTTCTTTGGCACTGGGGTAGTATGTGAAGGAAAGAAGTTGAAGCCCCATGAAGGAAAATGACTCAGATGGACAACAGTGTGTTCTAGAAATTAATGATGAAAAAAAGCTTCTTTGTGTGCTTAAATTATTACCCTAATTTGTAAGATAGCCCTCTTATTTAGTAGGGCAGAATCTGAAGTCATTCTTCTGATTTGTCTGAGTTTAGAGTATTCTTTTTCCCCTCGAGCGGCATGCCACTACAATTTAGTACGTTGATTTACAGCATGGCCTGGCACAAAATACTGGTGTGTAGTGCTTTTCTCAGTGAGTGGGGCTCTACCTGGCATTAAGCAGAAGGGAGCACCAACTGTCCTGCAGGACTGAGTCTACTGCTTCACTTCTGTGGATGTTTACGATTTTCCCGATTTCCAATGCAGCTGCATTTGCTATCCTAAGTAAATGCAACGTGTGTAGTGCATCGTGCAACCTTTAGAGAAATCTCAAACAACCGTATTATTTCCCCACCGCCCCAGTATATACTAAATAGCATGGAGAAAAAAGGTCTGTTGCAGATGGAGACAGAAAACAATGTGGACATTGCATTAACCAAGATAACATCTTTTTCATTATTTGTGAGATTTTCCAGGAAGAATAATACCATGTTATATGTTGGTCGGCTCTGAGTTCTTTGGGAGTGTGTTTCTAAAACAAAATTATTTTGGAATTATTTTGCTAAGTTGATTTCATCCTTTAGTTTTAACATTGTAAGTTTTCTTTATCTGGAATGTGAGACCTATTCTTAGGCAAGGAATGGCTTCGTATCAGCTTAGTCAGATTACTTTCTGTTATGATTTGCATGGACTTCTCTCAAACACTACTGAATGTATCAGCTGGCACCTGATGGAATCATAATTGAGTTCAACTGCCAGCTCTGGCCAGCTACTTCAAAATAATGAAATGTTTTTATTTCTTAGAAGTGGCAAGAATACTGCATCATTTTTGCTGTTGCAGGGTCTCCTAGAAACCGCTCATTTTTTTCTACTTTTTTGAATGAAAAAGGGTAATTTAGATGTTTTTTTCTTCCCAGCATAGAAATCCAATTAGAGTGTGTTCTATCCGGGCAGAAATTGTGAGAGTAGCTACTTCACTCCTACCTTTCTTTCTTTTCCATGGAAGCAGTGTGTCATCTGTTTGAATTAATTACAGATTGCTGACCGTGGTGAAAGAAAACATGTCATCATTCTAGTGTTTACTAGAGATTACCTGTCTTTTTTATAATGTGAAGGGTTAAAGATGCCAAGTTAGCATCGCAGTAACATTGCTTTGCAAGTGCCTTTGACATTTCCTTCTGAAATTTATGATCTCCTGTCCAGAACCAGGCCTTAAAACACATCCTAGTCCAGTTACTGAAAAGAGACTAAATTAAAAGAATATTTCCTGTGCTATCTCAGTAAGATTTTTTTTTTTTTTTCATTTCTAGGTGTTGTGAAATGAGCAGAGAATGAATTTTATTTGAAGTAAGCCGAGGAGAAGCACAGCCTTCTGGCTAGAGCACTGGTCTGGAGCTCAAGAAGAAGGTGAATTCATTCTTTTCTTACTTGTTGCAGCAGAGCAATTTTTAGCTTGTGTAGCAGGTAACATTTACTTGCATTTAATGATCAGTTTGGTTAGATACGTATCCGAAGGGGCTGAATTACTGCCTGATTTTTACCACTGGTTCTGTGGGACTTGGCAACAAGTTGAGCTCTTAGAGATAGGCTTTACATGTACCCAACTCATAAGCTCTGGGGCTGGTTGTTGTGGCCATAAGATGACTGAGGAAGGGGAAGAATCGGGAAGCCCCAAGTAAAAGTATCTGGACTGTCTCCTTAAGGGACCCTACTCACAGCACCTTCTCTCAGTTGAACAGTAAATTTTAAATTCTGCTGGGTTCAGCAGGTGCCTCATATAAGCAGCTTCCTTGTGTGAATGTGGCCAGTCCTGGAATAAGTCTTACCTTTTAAGGATATAGTTTTATCAAATGCTGCTACCTTCCTGTGAGAATTCTCCTAGTTTTATATTTGTATTGGTTTGGGTTATTCAATAAACATTAGATAGCATAGAAATCTGAGGAGTTCTGTTCTCTTCTTTAGTTTCCTAAGGCAGATATTTTTCTTAAAGCCATGGCCAATCTCTAATAGAGTTTGCTGTTGTGTCTGTGGTATTCTGCCACTTCTTCCTCTCACTTGTCCTCCAAAACTTTAAGGTTATGGTCTGAAATGCATTCTTGGGTGCCGCTGAGCTTGGCGCAACATTACATTCCAAGCCTACCTTAGCTGCTGTTCACCAAATCCCGCCCAAAGTTGCTGTATCCTGCTGTCTGACATAGAATTGCATTGGTAGCCTCTCCTTAACTTGTCGAATAACCTGCATTTAAACCCAAAGTTTAATCTGATACTCAAAGTTTTGGCTGGCGCCAGGACTGGCTATGCATGCAGTTAAGCTAGCGGATAGATGTTAATGAGGAGCAGGGGTAGGTCATGGAAAATAACTTTTTACTTAACTCACTATCAGACAAAAAGATATCTAGTAACAACTGTGTAGTTATAGAAGTGTGAAAAGATGGTGGAAATCTAGCAAAATAGGTCATAGGTTTGACAATAAAAATGTTTTTTTTCCAGACTTTATTTTTTGCTTCTTGTCCTGCTGTGATTGGCCCCAAATGCAAGATTACCACCACATAACGCTATATTTTTATCTGGTGAGCAAGTAGGCATTGATGCCTCAGTATGTAATTAGATTTTACTTTAAATGCTCAATTTCATCTTAGAGAATTGGGGAACGAACCCTGCTTAATGTGCAGGACTCACTAAAATTAACTCTGAAGATAATGAGCCAGAAATTTTGCTGATTAATGCCTGATGCAGCAATAGTGAAGTCAAAACTATTGCATAGAATGTAACTCAGAAATAGCTTGTGAACATGTGCAGAAATCTTTCTTTGGCATATTTTTTTAATTCCTTCAAGTATTTCCTAGTACTTGAAGGTCTCCGTCGTGGCTGTCAAAAGTCATGATTGGGCTTGCAGATAGTGCAGCTGACATAATGTCCGTTGAGTCTAAAGATTTATTTTTTCTTTCCTTTAAAAACTTACAGCCAAATGTTACCCTGGAAGTTTTGAGGCATTGATCATGGTTGTTTCCAGTACTGTTGTAGCGGCAATATGGTTAAATGCTCTTTGGCATACCTCTCAGAAATGCAGAATTACATGGGAAGATTAAAAAAAAAAGAGTATAAATCTATATGGATATATGTTTGTGTGTGTCTGTGGTTATCTGTGCTCGTATGAAGGCTTACTTTCTGGTAAGCACCCACAAAAAAATATACATGTGTAAAGACACAGGTGCTGCACTGTCTGTGTCTCACCACAGTATTATTTTTTTAACATTAATAATAACAATAGCCCTTTTAAATTACAGTTATTTATTTAGTGCTTGCATTTACTGTATATTGTATATATACAGTGTATATACATATTACTGTATACAACATATATATAATGTATATTTACTGTAGGGGAATACTAAGATTGTATATATAGTTCCCATGTTCTAATGGGCCTAGAGCTGACTCATTAAACAATGAAACAGAGGTGTTTTTGTAGCTAGATGTACCAGTCTAATTATTAAGGGAAAAAAATGTTTATGGCCTGCAGAGTGCACTTTCGAGAGACTGTTCCATTTTCATTTGTTTTCTCAGTAGATTTTGATAACTGTTTGGAGCTGATAAAATCGTAGATTTCTTTCCTGGATCAGATCAGTTTTGTGCCTTAGCAACAGCACTTCTTATTTTTGACCTTAGTTAACAGTTTTTCAGAACACAAATATTTTGCAGTCAGTGTAATCACAGGAAGTTTAATATACAGATCAACTTTCCTTTTAATATACAGATCAAGTTTCCTAACAGAGAACTTAAAGACAGAAAATCTTAGAGTTACTGACCATGCTTGTCTAGTGTTACAGCCTTATAGAAAATCATAGAGGGAAGAAGATGTAAGCATCGATCTCTACTTTAACAGATTCTTAACTTTATGTAGTGTGACTGATTCTGTTCCAGTGGTGGGACAAGTTGTTCTGTAATGCTGGGCATCCAGATAAACCTGCAGAGAATGGATATTGGGTAACCTACCGGGCAGTAAGTCACAAAGGCTGAAAGAGCATCTAAGACCCAATGTTGTAGCTTCTTTCCTTACAATATATGTGATGTATTTGACATGATACAGGAAGGTTCAGTTCTTAGATCTATAAAAGTAGCCAGAAAGCATGACGAAGATAAAAGGCACGCAAAGTAGAAGGTCATATTTTCTTCTCGGATGGTTCTTGGGCTGTTGGTGTTTTAGCAACTAAAACTTGTGGAAAAATATTTTTGTGAAAATCTTTGATTTTTTGGCCAAGGATATCCTTTTGTTATTATATCTTTAGAAGAAAGATTATTTTTTTCTACTTTTCTATTATCACAGAACCTGAAGTGGCTGATTACTATTGTAGGCTAACCTTGTCTAACAGGGTAACATCTAAAGAGATGAAACAATGCTTAAAGTAATGCCAAAGACTGAAAAATGTCAAGATGTCAAAAATGTCTTTGGATAGGTTAAAAGTTATTTTCAAGAGTGCATAAGTGAAAGGGAAAGAAGTTAGGTCTGTTAGGCCTCACTCCAAAATACAGTTTGGCTGTGAAAACTAACATTCCTCCACAATGAACAGTTTTTTTTCCTGAGAAATACAAGTAATGATACAGCAAGAGCATAAAGCAAGTCAACTGGCTGTAGTTCAGATTTAGCCTTGTTGTGAACAGGTTAAGCATTTTTTCTTTTACAAGTGCATTGTTTTGTAAATTTGTAAGGTTACTTTTAATGATACTGTGTTTTTGTGGTTTTGTTTTTATTTAAAAATGCAAAACCAAAAAAAGGAACTGGATTTGCTGAGCATGTTACCACTAGCGAGCATGTTACCACAAGCAGGGATTTCTAGCACACTGGAGTTTGTAAAGGTAAAAGACTTCACGTAGACTAGTTTCAGAGCTTGCATGAAAACATTAGCAGAGGAGAAAAAAAGTCTTCCAGTGGTCATTAAGAGGATGCTTGCATATGTGCAAAACACTCAAAAACATGCAGTAATATTCAGGACATCAAAATAACATTTTACATTTCTGTAGAAGCCTTGAATGCTTAACAAATATCAAATTCCTCATTCATCTTTTCTTAGTCAAAGTGGGCAAGAAGAAGGAATGGAATTCATTATAGTAGGGCTTAGGTTATACGGGGTGCAGTTCAGTATTCCTGGGAAGCGGGATATTTTGAAGAAAAAAAAAAAGTCTTGATTAATGTTAGCATTGAAGAAAATTCAAACTCCCCAAATTCCTGAAATCTTATGCTGTGTGAGAAGCAAAAAAATGAAGTATGTCTCAAAATCTGAAAGTAACTAATACCCTAAAAAATATTTACTGTTTAGGTCTTTAATCCAGTATGTATCAGTAACAGCAATGAAGCAATCAGAGGAAGAAAAGGAGGAAAATGAACCTCAGTGGATAATCTCACTGCACAAAAGCAATTTAATACATGGAATAATTGTTTTGGTGGTAATTAAACTCAGTAATTATCTCAGGATTTGGATGCAGTATATTTATATATATATATGGTTTATTTTGTTTTAATCCTAAGTGCAAAAATAACCTATAACATAGGGAATAAACTTTTGGCATGACATTGTAGTATTTTAGCTAAATTTTGCAGTAGGCCTTAAGACCTGGTATGCAAAGCTTTTCCAGGGAAAAGAAAAATGTGCAGCTTCCTTATAACTGTATGAAACACTTGTATTTTTTTTTTTTTAAGTAAGTAAAAAAAGAAACAAAACCCCCAAAGCACCTTTTGATTGTCTTAAAAAAACCTGAAAGGAATTAGGATTTTTTATTGATGATGAATGACCTGCTTACTTATTTAGCTATTACAGGGATAATTCTTCAATTACAAATCTTTTCCTTTATTGTGATGGTTGGTTAGACCAATGAATGGTTACAAATGTAGAAAGAATCAAGAACTGGGAGATTTAGCCCATCTGCATGATTAGTTTTTTTCAAATGTTGTCAAGTTATATTTTCAAGTAATTAACATCCACCACTGGCTTTAAGGTTCACAAAATTTCTCATTAAGATAGTAAATGGGGGTCATTTTTGTTCTAAATGTGTTAGATATTTCTAAATAAGTGATTTTACCTCATATTCTACAATACAACGTCTTGATTTGCAAGTCAGAGGTGCATTTTATTTCATAATTATATAGTCAAAAGATCTTAGCTTATGGTTTAATAAGAGTCACTTATGAATGATGTTGGCTGTGGACATTCTTATCAATTATTTCCATTTTATGAAAGGAAGGAAACAACTGACAGATATAAAGACTACTGTATTTCGGATGAGCCTGAGTGACAGGCAGCAGCACCTAGCTCAGCACTCTCAGCTGTTATTGTCACGCTGCTGTGGTCTAATTCAGTAGCATATGTCAACACTTCCGTAATTTATCCAGTGTTTGTTTGTTGTATTGATTTGCTCCATCACATAAATGAACAGAATATGGAAAGAAAAACAGTCCACATTTATATAATGAGGTTATTCAGGTGTTTGATACGTACTACTGTGAATTGCCATGGTTTATCACGTTTCCTACCTCTTTGCTTGAATGTAAGTCATAAATAAGGTTCTTTTGTGTTACATGCTGCCAGAGAAAGGACATTTCAAATTGCACCTAACCCTCATTTTTGAATAGTGACAAGCATTTTATATCATGATATGATTTACTATTTGATGTTTGGAAAGGATGTCTACCTAAATTCAATCTGTTGCCTTTTAACCACTTACATGGTTTGCTAGTACTGTCTTACCTAACCTGTAAAACAAACGCCTGATTCACAGTTGACTACATCTTCTCAAAAATGCCATGATGTTAATCTGTCTAAAACCTGTGCTCTTTAAAATGTTGCAAGTACTATATTTTTGGTTTTAGATTTCATGGGTACTTGAACTGCTAGATGTTTTTACATTTTTAGTCCATCTTACAATAAAAAAGTATCTTTTAATGTACAAACTAAGATTAATTTTGTGCTTTGAGGCCAATTTGTGCAAAATGATGCACTCTGTTAACATTTGTATACACTTGTTTATCTGTTTTGGCTTCTGAGGCTTACTTTAGTATACCTTAAATCTTTTCTTTTTTATTACAATTAGTAATACAATTCTCCTCATTGCCTATTTTTCTTACATGTTGTCAGCAAGGTCTTTTAAGGATTAGGATGGCAGACATGCAAAGTGCATAGATTTTTCTCAGCCCCATTGATTGCCAGTGCTGAGGAACAATCTAGTCTGTGTATATGGGATATATTTCCCATATATATAAAGCATATCTTTTTTTAGTGAATAGCATATGGAAAGGTGTTGACATTCCATGTCATCCTTTATCTGTTTTTACCACAAAATGGTGTCTGAGATACAGTGTTTCTGTACAAATTAAAGGACAGAAAATATGCACATAACTTGTACTACTCCAGTAACGCAGCCAGTGTCCATTTGTGGAAGTATGACTATAAGTGGTAACTTAAGCAAGTTGTCTGTTTTACTTGATTAATTTATTTTCTTCCCCCCAAGAGGAAAAACTGGTCAGCTTTGAAGTGACTTTGTAATAAAACTGTAGCAACTTAAAGCTTTTATTGTAGATTCACATGCTTAAAATGTTAGTCGTGGCAATGGTGTGGAATTTTCTTGTCCCTCCTGTCTAGTAAAACTGTGATTGAAAATGAGCGTGTTGATGATCAGGAACGTCTGGGACGTGTGGATTTATCCAGTTCAACACTATAATAAAATTTGCGAGGAATCCTGAGTCGACTTCTGAACCTCTTGGCTGGTTTTGCTTGGTACAGTGGTAACAGAAAGTGTTAGGTTATGTCAGCCACTGCACGGAATTTCATGCATGGCAATGTTGATTTACAGAGACGTATTTATGCTAAAAAGAATGTTTGTTTAGTCATAAAATATCTCAGACATATCCAGCCACAATTCTCACCATCTTCGCTACTCACCCATTTCATTTCACATATTATTTTCTTTTGTTGTATCGCTTACCCTTACTGCGCAAACTTTAAATCAGACTTTATATTCACCTGATAAAAATGCAATCTGGTTCTTCCTGTAGAGAAGTAGAAGAAAAGCCGCAAGTGTGAGCCTGACATCTAGGAAATGGGATAATATACAGGGAGAATTTTTAAGTCAAACTCTCAAATGTGCAGGTTCCTTTAGGCTGTAGGCTTTAGTTTTCCTTGGGAATGTTTTTCCTCTGAAGAGTTAGGCTGATCAGAATGATTGTTCCTTTCCTGTTGGGCTGGGATAGTATTTATCAGTCTCAGTGCAACTGTTCCATAATGTATAACAGGCTAGTTATATCAAAGGCATAAGCTAATTAATTACCTAGAGCTTACTGTGAGGAGCTGTTGTTCATGTTTTCTTTATCTGTGGTACAGTTGAGTATTGTGCAGAAATACACTTCTAAAACCTTATCTGTGAGGCTTGAAAGACTTCTGACATAAGCCAACAAAGCTCAGAGAAATCTCACCTGGATTCTGATAACACTGAAGAAATGTTAAGATTTTCTTTTCTCTTTTACTGTACTGTATATTCCTAAACATTTGATCATTATTGCTTAAAGCTCTTTAGAGGTATGGTATGGAAAGAAGAAATTTCAGATACAGTGTAAAAACTTGCATTAATACTCTCATAGGCAGATGGTAAACTAACCAAAAAATGATATTTTAATTTTTTTTTATTTTGCTTTATGGCCATTAATCTTTCATATATTATTTGCATTCTGATACTACAGGCCATTGTTAACGATAATGCATGGGGCTGGGTATTGCACTGATAGAATTAAACATAAAAAGTGTTTGTTGGAATTGCTGTGTCTCATAGTACTTTATACTCTAATGTTAACAGCATTTGTTATTTAAATATAATTAGTTGTGTGATTTTGCATGTGGGGCTGTCTAGAAATACCTTTATGTATATTTAATAGAAGTGATAGAAGACCTTTTAAAAATTACAGAGTCACAGAATTGTGTGGGTTGGAAAGGACCTCTTGAGATCATTTAGTCTGACCTCTCTACACAAGCACGGTCAGCTACAAGGGGTTGCCGAGGACCATATCCATTTGGGTGTTGAGTATTTCCACAGATGAAGACTTTGCAACCTCACTGGGCAACCTGAATACCCACAGTAAAGATGTATTTTTTGGTGTTCTTTTGGAATATTTGAGATCGTGCCTGTTGCCTCTTGTCCTGTCACTGGGCGCCACCGAGAAGGGTCTGGTTCCCTCTTATTCATTCTTTGCCTTCAGGTCTTTATACACATTGATAAGACCCCCTCTGAGCCTTCTCTTCTCCAGGCGAAACAGTCCCAGCTCTCACAGCCTTTCCTTTTTGAGAGGTGCTCCAGTCCCTTAATCGTCTTTCTGGCCTTTTGTTGGACTCTCTCCAGTATGTCCATGTCTCTATTGTACCAGGGAGCCCAGAACTGGACCCAATACTCCCGGTGTGGCCTCACCAGTGCTGACTAGAGAGGAGGGATCACCTCCCTCAACGTTACTGGTAACATAGCAGTGACAAAGATGTGACATTACAGGGTTTTATCTTTCCTTTTCCAGTAGGGCTACTTTAAACGTTACCAATCTGGAAATGATTGCACACAGATGTCACCATGTTTTCAAAGTCAAGAGAAATCAATATTTAGGAATTTGAACTCAATCAGTTAATTTTTTTGTGCTGTGGAGCCAATAGCTCAGTAAATATGCTTTAATGGAGTTAAGGAAGAAGATAATTTCTTTTATAAAGCTATGAAAGACACTGCTTAGAATGAATTCATACAAAATTGATAGTAGAATTTTGCACTCTGAGTAAGTTTATAGCTAATTTGATCTCACACCCTCTTAGTATTGAAACTAATGAACTACTTATGGTGTCACTACTCATAAATAGCCACATTACTGCTAATAAGTTCTCTGAAAACTTGCAACATATCTTTTGTAAAATGACTTCTGAAAAGCCATGTAGTAGCGTCTTGATTAATTTCTGTGTGCCACATTGCATCATTCATTAGCTTTTCTTTTGCAATGAAGACAAAATGCAATCTCAAACTTAAAATTCATTGGCTTCCTGTTGTGGATGATTTAATTTGGTTTTGATATTATTGTCAAAATTCTAGCACACAGCTCAAAAGAGTCAAAATTCAAATTCTTCCGGGTTTGAAAGAAAATTTATGAGTAGGGCAAATCACTAGCAAAGCTGGTGTGGACAACAAATGATTGCTGACAGAATCAGGAGTTACAGAAAATAAAGATGTTTGTCAGCACAATGTGTAAGGGCTTCCTTTTTAGCATGGTGGTAAAGGCATGTTTAAATGTAGGATCAAGGTAAATGGCAGTTTAAATCCTGGAGAATGAAATAATGTTTATGGAGAAATTGTGAGCGTGAAGTAGGACATGAGAGAAAGTTCAGAGGGTTTTATTTGGAAATTCAGCAAATAGATGATGGTTGTTGGACGCAGACAGTTACTAAAATGAAAGTTGAATTGTAATGCTGCTCAGTAGAAGAGAAGGAGTAGTGAGAAGGGAAATTTTAGGAGAAAAGAAATGAAAAAGCTACCTTTCCTTGATCTAGCAAGAGCTGGGAGTGAGAGAAGTGTCCTCTGAGAGGGGTGGCCACTTCAGACACATCTTACAGATCTTTCTAATACTTGGAAGGGAGAATTAGCTGAGGTGATCATGCAGTTGTTTGTATTTTTGTTTTTAGTTAATAGAAGATGTTTCCTCATTTTGTTGCTTCTAGTCAGGGATAGTAGACGTATGACATTTGAGGGGCAGGCTTGAAAGGTCATAGGTTTATGTTGGAAAAGACCTTTAAGATCATTGAGTCCAATGGTAAACCTGACACTGCCAAGTCCACCACTGAACTGTGTCCCTAAGTGCCGTGTCTACCCATCTTTTAAATACCTCTGGGGATGGTGACTCAACCACTTCCCTGGGCAGCCTGTTTCAATGCTTGATATCCTTTTAAATGAACAATTTTTTCCTAATATCCAACCTAAACCTCCACTGGTGCAACTTGAAGCTGTTTCCTCTTTCTTGTCCTATCAGTTGTTAATTGGAAAGAGACCGGTGAGTTACAAAAAGATACTGAATTTGTATTGGATGGTGTGCGGAGGCTAT
Organism: Falco peregrinus; assembly: GCF_023634155.1. Classification (NCBI taxonomy): domain Eukaryota; kingdom Metazoa; phylum Chordata; class Aves; order Falconiformes; family Falconidae; genus Falco; species Falco peregrinus. Next base: position 10,272,763 of record NC_073723.1, read on the forward strand.
GCTGCTGTTTAGTGCTGCACCACTACTGAGGAGCAGATAGTAGAGTATATCTTAACAAAAACAGCCAGTTTACACCCTTTCAAAATTGCATTTTTCCATTTGCTCTGTCCATTATGCTTGGGAAAAGGCTTTTGTATTGTGTCCTATGAATCATCAGATCTAGGAAGGAAGTGATTTGCAAAATATTTTTCAACTGAAATATCCTGTTATTTGTCACACAGACTGGAGGGGTTTTTTTCACCTGAAAAGCCTGTGATCATGACAAATACTGTTGTAAGAAAAGAGATGCAGACAGGCTGTCTGGCAGATGAGGTTTGCAAATGATGTCAGTTTTCAGAGGTGGTAAATGAAAGCATTAACTTGAAATAATGTACAGTGTAAGGAGTATCCTACTTATTAAATGAACTCTGCAGCAGTTGCTATCTCTGCAGGTCTTTTCGGTATGACTTTGTACGAAGTTTATTCCACAGAACATTGTCTCACTGAGAGCAGATACAGAATATGGCTGAAATGGCATTTGAAAGGGAAAGGATAAGTCTCCTTTCCAAACACTAAGTAAAACCAGTATTCCTGACAAATAGTACTACCTAAATTCCTAAAGAATCTGGTAATCCAACGTATCTTTACATAGACAAATTTTAAAGTCCAGGCATATCCTGGCACCTTTTAAAAACATTTTATTTTATAACACTGCTCTCCTTTTTCCATAGCTCATAAAAACATTATTAGTCTAAAGCAGTTCATGAAAAGGCTGTATTGTGGTTAGCACCTGAACTGTTGCTCTTCTTCCTCTTTTTCTTATTCTCTGAATGCTATTTTTTCAGGCATACCAAGCCACTCAATTATACATCTTTATGTACATTTGAATTGTGAGAAGCATCTTACATACTTAAAAGTCCTGTATTCCTTCATAACTTCATAACATTATTTATATTATTGTTTGCTCCCATAGTATAAAAGTGTGCTGTTAGTAGTACCATGCCATGTACATACAATATCATTCTGTATGTTACTCTCAAGAAACAGGAAAATGGTAATCCCTTTACACTATGATCTTACATTTGTCCTGGAAATTAAAGAACAGTAGAGTTTGTCTTAGTGTATTATGATGGTTTTTTGCGAGTACTCACTATGAAAGGAGACAACATTATTCAACTAATTAAATTGCCTGGAATGAAGAAACTTCTAGTATCTAGTGGATAATTATAACTTGAAATAGTATGTACTGTTTGCTTACATAGCAGTATAAAATTTATGGGATCTGTCCTGGCTAATGAACAAAGTGAAGCAGATAGTAATATCAGTTGTTCAACTATTTTGCAGTTCTAAAATACCATTTCAGAGTGTTTTGTCTACCAGTGAAACCTGTTTCTTGGCAAGGACTTGAATATGTGTTTCCTAGATATCCCCGTTCCAAATGTTGCTTATTAGAAGCAGCTTGCACATAATAAAGATCATGATCAGTTGTTTACTGGATAAGTCACAGACTGGTTTAGGTACTAGTCATCCTTGATCCTCATTGGGTATTGCTGTGTGATACTCCGATCACTTTGCACGTATAATGATTAGACAGTATTTATCTGTACACAGGAGGGTGTTTTATCAGTAAAGGGAATGAATCCAAAAGACCTGATCTTAATTCTGATTTAGCTGGTGTGATTATGGATATCTTATTTGTAACAATTTCTTCTATAAAAAAACTTGTATTGGTATTTGGTTGATACTCAAGCTAAGATAAATACAGTTAGATTTCTTTTATAGTCTTTATTTTATGCTTTCCCATAAGAAGGGGACAACACACCTGACTTAGACCATGTGTGTTAGCAGTGTTTTATTTCTTTAAATTTTTGCATGCCTATTAAGAATTATTTCCATATGACAATAAAAAGTAATTTTAACTAAAATACAGATTGTATGTCTTGCATCTTCCTAGTGTAATTGTACGTATGTTCCTACTCTATTTTTAGAAAGAACTGATGTGTCTTCAGGTTGAATTTTGATACATTACCATTTAGAATAAACAGATGCAAAACTCCTGACATATTCTACACAGTGGAAATTCTGAGTATGGACTGACTTCATATGTTTCTTTAGAAATCTAACTTTGTGTTTATGTTTGAATAATGAAGGAATTGCATAGATTTTCTTTGAGTAAGTTCTAAAACAGAAAAAATCATCTCATATGTAGATGCTTCAAAGGAAGTTGTAACCAGGAGGACACTTTTCTCATGCTTTAGATTTAATATTCTAAAGTTGTTACATGTTCAGCATCATGTATGCCATATTCTGAATTCGATCCCAATTAGCAAAATCTTAAATTTTAGACAGAGTAGGGACAATCTGGAATGTGTATTTAAATATATTTTACATTTACTACACTGCTGCAGCATGTAAAGGAAAAGGAACTCAATCTATATAATACGTACTGTCTGTGTATGTATGTATATCTGTTATCCTGCCCTCCCCCACTGCTAACAACTTTTTAAACCATTGGCCAGTTGTTCTTGCCAAATTCCACAGATGGTTAGAAGTCTCAAAGATGTGAAGTTTCCTATAAATTTTACAAAAATACGTACTGTTTCTAGGAGAAAAGACTGCTGTGTGTGATAGCACCTTCTACTAAATAACCCACAATCAGGAAACTACTTGAGTTATTTTGATTTTGTTGTTATGATATAGCTATCTATTTCTGAGCATGTAGTGTTATGAAGAGTGTTTCTTTCTAAGGCTGGTGCAAAAGAAGGTGCTAATTGTATCACAAAGGGACAGTCTTCAAAGTTAAAATGGTTTGCAATTAAAAGGGCTTCAGTTGGCAATTTTTTGTCATTTCTGCTGCAAAGATATGATAGGATAAGAATCTTGTATACTAATTAATAACTCCATTTTTGCAAACTTTCTAATATGTTAGACAGAAATTGTGCAAGGGTGTTGTGTTTTTTTTTTTCTTCTCATTCATTCCTAACCTAAATGCTTAACTAAATGCTTAATTCAAACCTAAACTCTAACCTCAGTGTTAGAGTTTCTCACCAAAATGGTGAAGTTATTTCTGAATTATGCTAGTACATTGGAAACGAGATTTTGTTATTTGCTTTATTGGACTTTGTTGAAATTTCTGGGAAATTATTATGACTATTGGTTTGTTCTCATACAGTATGCTTATATATGAGAAATAGCTGTTGCTATGTAGCAACTTTTAAAAATACAATTTGAAAATCAGAATTAGAAAATATCATCAGGAAGTCGAAGTAAAATCCTATTCTGAATGAAGTGCTGATAACTGGAAAACAATTCTAGATACTTAGGGTATTTAGAACCTCCTAATATGAGAACACAATAAGAACATATGCTTTACCTGCAGAAAAATCTTAAAATTGAGCGAGAGTAGAATTGCTTCTTGACTATCAGGTGAAGGGAGTGATACTTGGCAATTTGGGCACAGGAGAAAGAAACTGCCAGAAGGATGACAATTTATGGACTGTTAAAATAAGAATTTTAGAAGCTTATGGAAAATAATGTTAAGAGAACATTATTTTCATCATGTGGAACACCATTTTACTGTCAAATCTGTATTTATAAGACATTATTTTCAGAGGTATTAATTTAAAAAAAATAATATTTGTGTGTGTGTTTCAGATAAAACCAAAAGGTGATACTTCTGCAATTTATGTTCATATGGCAAACTATAGATATTCTGGTTTTATATAGGCAAGAGTCACTTAATGATGTCTCGATAGCATTCATAACATAGTGTTACCATCAAAATGCAATAATGAAGGACTTTGTGTGATAGTCACTTACTAAAGACCAAATGTGGGTGACCCAAAAATGAAAGATAGTTTAGTTTGAATAGCAGTTTGTTCAACACTGGCGTGATAGCTGGTGTTTGAGCAGTAGATGGAGGACTGTGCACACTACGGAACTGTGGTTCACAGACTGACTGTCAAGTAAATACTCAGTTACCAGAATCAACAAACTTTTTTCAGGATATAGGATGAAAAATGAATAGGTTTTTTTTTTTTGTGTGTGTGTATAGGGAATAGATTTATGTACTTTTTCAATGCTGAACACAAGTAATAGAAAAAAGAAAACAGAAGAAACACTGGCTGAAAGAGCTGGACTTTTGTACTATAAAGGACATTGATTTAGGAATATTTCAGTAAACAAATATTTGCAAAGCAATAATCTGAATTTTTTCTTACAGTGAAGAATATCAGACCTTGAAAAACTTTGAAGCTTTCAAATGATTATTTAAAGTGATTAAGCTCTTGCTACTTGTCTTCTGAAAACACGACTTAAGGACCTAGATTATTTAGATGTTGCTGAAAACCTTCCACCACTCATGTCATGCCATTTCATTTACATGACCTAACCAAGATTAGCTTTTTTCTTTGTTTTTCTCACTAGTGGAGGAGTTTGAAAGTTTCCTGTTTAATGGAAACTTTCATGATTATTAATGCTGCACTTAAATTAGTTAGCCAGGAAACTCTCTGTGGTGAAGATTTAGACAATTGCCCATTGGTGATGATTCTGCTGTAATTATTTTCAATAAGGTACTGCTTGCTGTAAGCCAGAAGATGAGCATGATGCTTATTGTGTATGTAAGTACCTGAAAACTTTTCCATTTTGGATTTCACTGTACTTGATAACAATTACTTCTTTCTTTGGTCATAAGTGGTCTGCGTTTTCAAGGGAACAGAAATCTTGAATAAAAAATGTCTGTGTGATAGTATATTTTACTTCTACATTTTAGGAATTGTTTTTCATTAGAATGTTAATGGAGTATCTCCAACTAGACCTCTGCAAAATGATATAACTGCAGTCTCAATGGAAATGGAATGGTTGCCTGCCTTCTTTTCTAACCATGAACTGTATGTGTTGGTAAATAAACAATTTAAACCCTATAAATCATCTAAAACATTTTAGCATCTGACAATATTCCTTCAACAGCTATTGCTGGGTGATCCACTCTAACCAAACATGTTAACCTTGGGTATTCAAGAGTTTTCCATAAAAATAAAGTTACTTCTGCAGTCAGCTGCATAAAGAGATGCCTTTGACTGATCAGCTGCATGCTTATCACCAATATAAACCAGCAAGTGAGTAAAGTCAGTAATGAACTGTGTATTTATCAAGAAGCCACAGTAATAGTGTTGATTTCAATACCTTGTTTAGCTGATGAACTGATTTTTCTCAATTCCCTCTGGAGTGCAATTTATATAAACCAATAAGCTTCTTTGCAGGCACCCTGATAAACACATTGTTTGTATGTATTTTGGTATTGAGATCTTTCTTAATACCAAAAATGGCAATGAATTTTGCATCTCAACACTGAAATATTTTGTTTTGCTAGGTTTCTGATAACAAAGCTACTGCTTTATAAATAGATGGATGCAACCTGAGCACACATAGATAAAAAGTAATATACTTTTTGAGATTTAATTGGAACTGTTGTGTTCCATATACTGTCTGAGTGGCTAAACAAAATAAAAATCACAAACTTTTCTTTTCAGCCCTGGATTGTACAATGGACTTCAAGCATGTTAAAAGCTAAAGGTGGTGGTTTTTTTTCATCCTGTGTTTTGGCTATGGTATTTGCCATCACTTAAATAATATGTATTTCTTAATAACCTCTTTAACCTTCTTTGCACTCCTACTATTTGATATGAAAAAGCTTCTATTAGTGAAATATGAAAGTAGTTTTGTGTTTCTTTGTAACAGCAAGTTATTGTCACATGAAAATATCTTGCTTCCTACTTGTGTGAAATTACACCCTTTTCAAAAGTGTTTAGTAAAAATGTATCTTTTTAAAAAACCTAACCAACCTAAGGTCTTAAGAACATGTTTTTTAAAAAAAACCTACATGATGTATTTTAGAAAAGGAGGTGTAAGTTTTTGAAGCCATTACGTTTCCCAGGATCATAGAATATCCTGAGTTGCAAGGGACCCGTAAGGATCATTGAGCCCAACCCCTGACTTCACACAGGGAAACCTAAAAGTTATACCATGTATCTAAGAGCTTTGTCCAAACATTTCTTGAACACTGACAGGCCTGGGGCCATGAGCACTTCCCTGAGGAGCTTGTTCCAGCACTTGACCACCTTCCCAGTGAAGAACTTTTTCCTAATATTCAATCTGAAGTTCCCCTGATGCATCTTGGAGGCATTCCCTCACATACTGTCACTGGACACCAGAGAAAAGAGATGAACACCTCACTCTCTGTTCCCCTTCCTGAGTGTTGGGGTTTAACCCCGGTTGGCAACCCAGCCCTGTGCAGCTGCTCACTCATTCCCCCTCACCCAGCGGGATGAGGAGGAGGATCGGAAAAGAATGTAAAACTCAGGGGCTGAGATAAGAACAATTTAATAGGGAAAGCAAAAGCTGCGCACGCAAGCAAAGCAAAGCAAGGAATTCATTCACCACTCCCCATGGGCAGGCAGGTGCTCGGCCATCCCCAGGACAGCAGGGCTCTGTCATGCATAACGGTTACTCGGGAAGACAAATGCCATAATGCCAGATGTTCCCAGCTTCTTTCTTCTTCCCCCGGTTTATATACTGACCATGACGTTCTGTGGTATGGGCTATCCCCTTGGCTAGTTCAGGTCAGCTGTCCTGGCTCTGCTCCCTCCTGCCTTCTTGTGCCCCTCCTCGCCGGCAGAGCATGGGAAGCTGAAGAGTCCTTGGCTTAGGGTAAGCACTACTTAGCAACAACTAAAATATCAGTGTTATCAAGGTCGTTCTCATACCAAATCCAAAACACAGCACTGCACCAGCTACTAAGAAGAAAATTAACTCTATGCCAGCTGAAACCAGGACCATGAAGAAATTGTAGACAGCAGTGAGGGCACCCCTCAGTCTCCTCTAAGCTAAACAACCTGGTATCCTCAGCTGTTCCTCGTAAGTCATGCCCTCTAGACCTTTCACCATGTTAGTTGCCCTCCTTCGGGCAGATTCTTAATATTTTTATATCCTTCTTATACTGTGGAGCCCTAAACTGCACACACTACTTGCGGTGAGGCCTCACCAGGGCTGAGCATAGTGGGGCAGCCACTCGGTTCAGCCGGCAGCTGTACCGTGCTCGGTTCGCTCAGGGTATGGTTGGCCTTTTTGGTGCCAGTGCACACTGTTGACTCATACTGATCTCGCCATCAACCAGATCACCCAGATCCCTCGCACAAGTGTTGTGCAAGCAGGGTATCTTTTCCAGAATATGAACTGCTAAATTTTTCATCTTTTTCTGCGAGATAAGTGGTTGGATAAAGACACCATAGTTCATAACTTTGACCAATTGCCTATTGCTAATGTTACTCATTACGCATTAAGAGTGTACTGCACTGTACAAGATGGAATGGCCTCTGCAATTGCGATCATATGCTGTACAGGGAACAATGAGTTTTGTGTAGAAAGCATTGGGCAGAATATCTAAATTTTCTCTTAGGCTTACCTTAGTAACTTGGTTTTCCATGGGTTTATTTGTTCAGCAAATCTCTGTATGGCTCCACATTTTTCTTCTTGCTAAAGAAGTAGTAACAGCGGTATGTTCAAATCCATTTTTAAGCCTTTTATTATGACTGATATACTGAGCTGATAGCTGTGTAACGCTGTTGCTGGCCATATAGTTACAGGTTTTTGCTGGTTGTGGTTCTGGTTCCCGAAGAGTTGATTTAAATTAAATAGCCTTGACAAACATGATACAAGTATTTGGAGAATGTAAGATAAACAGAATTCTTGGTAGTAGGTACATTACAACTGAAATCTTCAATCTGTCTCGGTAGGGTCTGATTGACTTATTAAGCTCACACCAGAGCACACTGCTCTCCTCTAAAACGAGCACCTGCATTTCTTTTGCTATATGGAACGAGTAATTTATTCCAGCTCAGATAATAATTCAGCGTATTTTCTCTGCTGTTCTCTGTACAGTTACTTGCTGATATACTAAGCAGAGAAAAAAAGCATGTGGTTTTTCACTCCATATTCTTTTTAGCCTGCTTGATGATGGGAAGGATGCTGTAATGAGTTGAGGCCCTATGAATTTCATATTAAATTTGCTGATCCAAAAGGTACTCTGGGGTTGTGAAGCTGGAGAACACACAAACAAGATAAAATTTATTCTGCAAAGAAGAAAGTTGAACTCAGTAGCCAAATCATTCACTCCTGTCTTACACTACTGTTCCTAGGACAGCAACAGCACTGCAGGGATGAGTGATGGACTCCTCAGAGTTGTCCTCTGTAGGGATGGTCTGCGCCTAACCACAGCAAGTTAATCCAGATCTCAGCTTGAAGCACAACTGAAGGCTTAGGCTGTATGTCTGCAGTTCAGGTTTCCTCAGGTTTGTCCACAAGAATGGAGATCCCATTCTCACTGGGCTAGAGTTGTGCCCAAGGGTGAAACATGATTGTGAATAATAAATTATCACACTGCTGATGTCTTCAATGTATGCATTTAAGGCATTTGAAAATAATTCAGATACACTTTCCACATGTTGAATCTTTGTATTCTGTGAATCAGGAAAGAACATGGGTTTATGTAAATCATATTTTAGGTTTGCTTTGCTAAGGCCTCTGAAACAAAAGTTTTGATGACTGTGCTTTATATAGATATATATAGATGTATATATACGTAAAATAGCTATATAGCCTGTTTGGGGAGTTCTGCGTGTCTGTGATTTCCCAATATTTCAGAATTATATCCAGCTCTCGTTAATCAAAATGTTTTTTCTTTTGAATCTACTTGTGAAATACTTTATTGAGCTTACAATGTTGAAATTAATGCCTCACAGGGTTTTAGCTCCTGTTATTTAAACTGCTGTCTTGTGTACACTGCACATTTGCAATGGACTGCGAGGTGTTACAGGAAAGGAATTTTAAGTTCTTTGCTTGCTCAAGAAGCCATTTATGGGTCTGTAGCCATCATAGCTTATATAAGACTGTTCCTTGTTCTTCAGAAAATAAATTTATGCAATTCTTAGGCTGTTTTTCTCACTCCATCATCTGAAAGCATTATAAAGCTCTCAGGTTTTTGTGTTTGCTATTTTTAAAGAATCCATAGATTCTCAACCAGATTGACTAGTAGTTGTTGATTCCTTTACAGGAAATGAGAAATGGATGTTGGATTTGTACCAGCACACTATGTTAAAGTCAGATTGGTGAAAGCTAGGGGGTAAATAGAAACTTCCCATTTAACAGGTGAACATGATTGGAGAATGTGTGTGAGTATTAGGCTGATTTGAAGCTTATATCTTGGTCATGAGAATAACTAGTATTCTGACAAATAGATTTAAGAATACCCCTGGATATACCATCTGTATTATCCAAGATAAGTAGATAAGACATATTGATGTGAGGAAATAGGAATGCTCTCTGTCAGACACTTGCTATAACCATCTGAAAGAAAAATAGGTTGCAGAATGGTTGTGATAACTAATTTTCCTATTGAGGTGGAAAAAAGAAAAAAAAAACAAACAGAAAGGACTATGGAATGAACCTTCCACTTAATTTCTATAGCAACCAGTGAAAACAAATATTTGACTGCAGTGTGTCATCTTTGAGATAAGTGATTGCAACTCATGAGGTTTCAGTTGAAAGAAAGATCAAATTCAATATTTTCTGTTTGGGGGGGAGGGAAGTGAGAGAAACCTAGTTTTGAATACCTTTTCTTTTACAGTGCTGTCCTGGTTTCAGCTGGGATAGAATTAATTTTCTTCTTAGTAGCTGGTGCAGGGCTGTTTCTTGGATTTAGCGTAAGAATAATGTCGGTAACACACTGATGGTTTAGTTGTTGCTAAGTAGTGCTTACCCGAAGTCAAGGACTCTGATTCAGTTTCCCAAGCTCTGCTGGTGAGGAGGGGCACAAGAAGCTGAAAGGGAGCAGAGCCAGGACAGCTGACCTGAACCAGTCAAAGGCATATTCCATACCATAGAATGTCATGCTCAGTATATAAACTGCAGGGGGGTGGCTGGGACCTGTGGATCACTGCTTTGGGGACTGACTGGGCAGCAGGTGGTTAGCAACTCTGTTGTGCAACACTTCTTTGTCTCGAGTTTTATTTCTCTCTCTCTTTTAATCTTCCTTTCTCATCATCATCATCATCATCATCATTATTATTATTATTGTTGTTGTTATTATTATTTATCATCATCGTCATTGTCATCATCATCATTATTATTGTTGTTGTTGTTTATTTCAATTATTAAACTGTTTTTAACTCACAGGTTTTACCTTTTTCTGATTCTCCTCCGCATCCCACCGGGGGTGAGGTGGGGGGAGTGAGCAAGCGGCTGTATGGTCATTAGTTGCCAGCTGGGGTTAAAACAAAACAAATTTTTAAACATAAGAATAAGTAAAATACTCTATTTGTATTTCAAAATATATACTTAGTACTACAGAATACTTCCCACTTGTATGAGGAGTTACTGTGCTTAATTCTGAAGGTGAGAGAAAATAAGATTCAAGTGAGTGTTTATGGTATTGGCCCTGGATTACATGAAACATGGTACCAAACATTACAAAACAAGGAGAATGAAGTGCAAGGAGTGTTTTAGCTACATTTTTAAGATCACCAGCTACTTTCCCTGAGTATGTAACATTTCTACCAAGTTTTGAACATCCCCTGTCATCAAAGTACTGGTATTCTACTGAAAGAATAGCCAAGTTAACACTAAGGCAAAAATGGAATCTCTAGGACGATCTTGTAGTGACAGTGGAAACTTTTACATGAAGAATTGATCTCGAGAAGGTGATATTTTTTTTCTGGAGATTTTTTTTAATGGTATTTATTACATCTTTTCATAAACGTAGAGACATAGCTTTTAGCTATCACCTTTATCACATTCTCTCAGGCTTGTATTGGCACTGCTCATCCATGCACTGTGCAACAAATACCCAGAAGTTCATGTCCTCCCAAATTCCCAAATGTTTGCTGTTTGTGTGGGGTTTTTTTATTGATATATTTGTGAAGAGTTATACCTACATCTAGCTCTTCATCCCTTCTCAAGTTTAAACAAAGTTACGCTTTTAGTGTATCGTAGGAAGTGCAAGGTTTTGTGTGAACATGTTTCCCTTCAGATCAGAATGGGTGAGTGGGAAAAGAGGCATAATGCCATATATAATTACTATGTTAGAAAATGCGATATACATCATAGTAGTAAAATTAATCTGCATCCTCAATAAATGCACTAAAGAATCTGCTTTATTTTGGGGAGTATTTTTTCTGCAATTAACTGAGTACTTTGAACAAATGGCTTGTTCTTTTCTGCATCTTATGCATAAAAAAATTGACCATGACACTGACACGCTTTATTTTCAGAGCTATCACAGAACAGTATAATTCCATTCCTATAACACTGTGAGATTCACTTAGACATTCATTTAGGCAGAGCTGGAGCTATACCTTGTGCGAGATCACACATTTAACAATGTCAACCAAGAAGATAATTTAGTAGGATAATTTTTGCATACTAAGAATCAGTCTAAGAACATTTTAACTCCTTTTTAAGTATTCAGTTCATGTCTTTTCACTAATTGTGAAGATAGAAAACAGATACCTTAAGCTCCTGGCATTTATCCAGCTCAGCCATTCATTTTGGAGCACTGAGCAGTATGGGTTCTGGTAGGGTGCTCTGATTGCTATCAAAATCCCAAGCTGTAGTAGAGGTGCTTGACATTAATGTTAGTCATGCGTGGAAAAAGCAGGTGTTTTCTTATTGCCTGCCTGAAAACTACAGATGCATCAAATTTTTGCAGCCAATTTTATCTCTTAGCAGAACACTAATAAGATTAGTAATATTCATAATATTTGTGTTACATCTCAGTTTTGGTAGGAAAAGATATTTGAACATAATTTCTTTCTCTAAGTATATATCTGTCAGTATGTTTGCCCCACATACAAACACCTAAGTAGGAACATTGTCTTCTGTTTTCCTTTAATTCTTGATATCTTAATCATGAGAGCTTTACAATGGAGTATGTTTCCCACCTTGCATTATTATATTGCCTTTGTTCACTTCTGACTTTCAGTAGTCTAACTGAATGCAACTATTGATTTTGAAAAATAATGCACTTTCTCATGTATTACTGCATAAGTAACTATAGCTTTGTTGCTAGTCTGTGACAAAAGTTATTATAAGACTCCAGTGAGGGAAAACTTTCCCAACATAAGATGTTTTAACCCTATGGACTATTAGATATTAGTTGCATTCAGTTTGTTGTTATTTAATATTGCTGATTTCTTATTTTTATTATATTTTGACAATGCTGTACTCTGCATTTTCAAATGTGGTATTAAAGCTTGTAATTTTTATTTTTTTTCTAAGTGCTCGGAATTCCTTAGGGTTAGCTTGATTGAACATTTTTTTCTTTTTCAAAATCAGCCATAGTGTGATAAAGCAGTTGCAGGACCTATTTTAGAAGATAAATAGCTGGGCTGGAGGCCACCTTAGTTGGCAGAGAACATTTGGTTACAGTGGGGTTTGAATTCTACTTGTAGAATCGCTCCCTTTTATCTGTCCACCAAGACTAATTTCCAAAATTGCTAGGACCATTGCACACTCAGCCATGATTCCCAGCATCATAGGCACAGCTGCCTTTAACCTAGAACCTCAAAGAATCATATATCACATGAAATTTTTGCAGATAAGGAGTTCTATCCTTGTTTTCTCTCCCTTCCTCTCATCTTTTTACCCTCCTCAGACCCCTTGGGGGTGGGGGCATAACTGAAAGAGAAAGCAGAGATTTTACCTAGGCATAAGTTCAACAGTTGTCATCATTGTAGTGCTTGTGTAGGACTTAAAAGGCTATCTGCAGTTATAGTATATTTTCTGAGTTTTGCAGAAACATTTTCTTTGACAGTACACAGACACGAGGCTGCGAGTTCTGGTTTTCTCCACCAGCTCATAAAATGCAAATTAATTAATTTTATCTTTTTTTAGTAAATATTCTTATTTATTATAATATCCATAGAAACTTCTAAAGTGCCTTGGAATTCTCAGGGTATGTAAAAAAAGTGACAGAAGATGCTTCCTAAATCGTACTAATCGTAATACTTAAGTGTACACATATCCTTTAAACTAATTGTCCCAAAAGTACTTTTTTCCCCTGTATTATAGCCATCAAAATTCCAGCTGTTACCTCGGTGTCTCTGTGATTGCTCTTCCCCTTCAGTAAGGAGACACTTGTCTCCTTTGGCAGGGCCATCCCAGGAATTGTATCATCTACTCTATTTTGACTTGATTGTCCAGAGTTTGTGGTTCCACACTTGCATCAAAGACACCGTGGAAATGATGAAGATGTTGAGGCATGAAGAGGCTTATTGATGTGTATGAGCCTGAGTCTTGCAGACCCTTGTTTATTAACATTTTTTTCCCTTCTTCCTATGCTACTGTTTCCATGACTGTTGACGAACTCTGTTGTGTATTTCTACACAGTGAAAGCCAAAGGGTTAGTTAGAAGAAATCTGCTTCCTGTGTGATTATCTTCTTTTTAGATCAGATATTTAAAGAAGGAAACATAAAAGCCCCCTTCAGCACAGAAAGTCATCAGAGGTGTTTTTATACGATGTGGTTAATAATGATCCTTCTGTAGTAAGGTACTGGCTGCTCCTTTGCTTGGATTTGTTTACTGCATTTACATGTACCACATGAAGTTTGTTTGAATGACCTGAGGAGAAGGAAGGTCTTTTGTGCTGGACTTTGGTTTGTACTTGTGTAAAAAGGATCCTAGTGTTTTTATTCTCTTAAAATGTAATAAAAAAAAAAAAGAAGAAGAAAAAAGTGAACTTGTAGTAATAATAGAGAATGTTTAAAAAGCCTTTATATTTTCAAACTGATGTGAAAACAGCTGGAATTGTTTTGTGTTGATGGAGAGGAATGAAGAAACATAGGAAAGGTCCCCGCACGGTATGAACTCTCTTTCCTGTGCCTCAGTCTGTGGTGCACCATGCTGTCTTTGTGTTAATGACTCCTATAACCTGGATAAGGGAGGGTCAGTGCTGAAGCTGGTTAGGGCTTTGTGTGGCTCATTCAGCTTCCTGAAATGAGTAATGAAGGACAGGCTTTTAATGGCATAAGGTGGATCTCAGTGGAAAGAACCACTTCTGATCCAGGATCCTGATTTTACGACCTGACCCCTGGAAGAAGCAGGAAGAACCATCCCTGTCCTGAATCTTCTGATGTGAAAACCGCAGTAGGATGTCTTTTGAGCTGAATGTTACTTGGTGCAGATCAAACACACTACTGCAGTGCCAGCTGAATCACTTTAGGATTTATTGAAATCAACTGGAAAAAGTGTATTTTATTATGTAATTTCATTTTGTTATGAACTCCTAACTGGGTTTCTTGTCCAGTAAGCGAGCCATCAAACTCAGACACAGGGTGCCCTTGCATGGTCTGCTGTTTCTGAATGGGAGAAGTAGGAGAGAACCACTGAGGATAATATTCTGTGGCATAGAGAAGCATGCTATGTGCAGGAATGTAAGTACAGTCTGAAGCCACAACCTGATTAAAATGGATGTAGAATATATCATGTATGCAGATAGATAGATAGATATTTGTGCATATTAAGATATAAGTGGCTTATTATAAAATGTACACTCTTTCCTTCCCTTGTGACCTTTTCCCAGTTCCATGTCTTCCACAATTTTGTTGTTTTGTCCAACAGGGAGGCAAGTGCTGCTGTTTGTAGAGATTTCAGTTTTAGTTTGACCTAATGTTCTGTGTTCTGTATAGCCATATCTGAAGGACTTTTTCAGCCCATTCAAGTTATGGGCATTAAGTCAAACAAATACAGTTGTTTATATGTGTGTGATGTAACTTTGTTTAAATATCATTACACACACAAGATACCTTGCTCTGTCCAAATGAGCCAAACCCCCCACTCTTTTCCATCAGTGGCATCACTTTTGAAGATACTTCTGTAATAACCTTTTTTCACAGCAGTTGTCAAATTAAAGGCATACGTGCTGAAGGCATATAAAAAAAGCTGTAGAGAGGGCATGGGATATCTGATGGAGAATAATTTTGTCTTGAGGTTATTTTTGAGAGCTAGGTTTAATAAATGAACAGAAATACTTTGTGCTGTTGTGTACTTGGGTGTTGTCTTGCAGCATGGTTATTTGCTTTGCTGTTGTGTAGACTTAGATGATAAAGAGATATCTTGGTGACAAAATAAATATTTATTTCTGGTACAGGGGAAAATGTGGGAAAAAAGAATGTTAAAGCAAATAAATTGGATTATTTTTACCTCTAGAAAGAGTTTTCTTATTTTACAGACATATGTCTTATTTTGGGAATTATGACAGCAGCAGCCTGTGAGCTTTAGTGGTTCTTAAAGAAGTCTTAAACACCACTGTTCCTAAACTTTCACTTAGAGGTGAGCCCTAAGAAGAAGAGAAAATTTTGTTTAATGATACAGCTGTGATCATGCCCAAGTCTTTCCACTGTGGAGATTATCTAACTAGGGAAAACAGGATTCGCATTACTTCTCTTTATTTACTGTTGAGTGTTTTAGTAAGTATGTTAGAGACCTAAAAAGTAAAATCAGCATTTTAACATTTTCTATTGATGCTTTCATTCATATTTTATAAACCTGTTCAAAATAAAGTAAACCACAAAGAAGTGCATACTAGCTTAGTGAATGAGAACTTGTATTCTTATATAGGTACAATAAAATATTATTTTTTTATTTCTGTAATTGAATATGAGTCCAAAGAAGCGAAGAAACAGAGGTTTAAGCCTACATAATTTGACCTCTTTGCATAGTTGTTAGACTTTACATCTCACATCTGGGGAGCCTCCTTATTATTTGAAAAATAAATTTATTTTATCGAGGAATGTGAATGTGAGATAATTTTATATCCTGCTGTGAGTTTACTATTGACCACTGCTTTCTAGTGCATATGGAAGTTGTACAACTTATGTGCATTATAAATGAACAGGATGATCTGTGGACTCCTAATAAAGTGACTGAGGTGTTTTGCTTATAGCTATGTCTTTAGCAGATACAGTAAAGAAAGGCACTAAGAATCATGCAAAATATTTATTTCCTTTATTCTTGGTTACAGTTTCAGCTTTATTTGAGCTAAGTTGTAGTGAACCTTCTCTCCCCAGTTCACACTTTCCACTGAAACAATCCAGCTTTCTCAGCTGTGATCTTCATCCTTCTCATCCACTACCAGTGCCCCTGAAGGTGTCGGAGATTCTCAGGGAGGATGTCTATGGAGTTCACCTACTGCATATTTAGAATTCAGAGGAGACTTGCCTGTTCTTAACATGTATTTTGGGTGCAGTTGAAACTCACAATCTTCACTCCATTTGTACAGTCCAGCCCATAGACCCATACATAGTCTGTATGGCAGTAAGTTGCAGACTCATATACAGGGTATCTTGGTTCTCCAAGGCAGAATACAAATGAGTAGCGAAGTCAGAGACTATATGTTCCAGCTGGCACAGATGAATGAACAGCAAAATAAGTGTGGGGCACCTGTGAGAAGAGAGAGGAGGAACTGATGTGTTTGTATACTTCATATGAGCTTTTTTTTTTCTCTTTGACAGCCTTTTTTCACACTGTCACTCAGCTCCTCTTGCTATTATTTTAAAAGACCTTTTTTGGAAAAATAATTTGGCCTGCAGGCCACTCAGCTCTTCCTGAGAGTGTCTGAGAAAACAGCATTCCATCAATGCCTTTTTCCCCTTTTACCTGTGCTTTCTTAAGCTGTGGTTTCTGAAACCAAGCAATTTATTTCAGAATTCAAGCCTGAATTTAAAAAGAAAATCAGCAGGGTTCTGCTTCCTTTAGCATGTAAGACAGATTTAAAACATCTTATTGCACCGTCCAGGCTCAGAAAACATATCTAAAGAAGTCAGGATTCATTATGCTGTTCCCCATCCCCAAAACCGATGTCTGATAATTTAGTACTTGGGGTTATCAGTATTAAGCTTCTGTATGAATTACTAAAATTTGAGGCATCACACAAAAGTTGCTGTGTTGATAAGCCATATTTCTGTGATGAAAGGCTTTAGTATTTTTTAGTTAATGTGCAAAATGAAATAAAAGAGATGTTGGAAAAAAGTGTATCTGTGTGCACTTCTCACAGGAGAATGGTATCTACACATGAAGTGTATGAGACAGTATGAGGATGCAGTGGAGCACTTGTTTATTACTGGTCAGACTGTCCTTTATTAATTTCATTGCTTTATAGTAATCCAAAGTTGTCATTCTAATTGTGTATAAATTTTAAAATTCTTTAAAAAAAACAAACCAAAACAAAAATCCCCTATCTTTTCCATTGGTAAGTATGGTAGCTGGTAGCTGACCATCTGCATGCCACTCAAAGGCAGTGGGTTAATACATGAAAATAAAGTGGTATAATAAATTTGAAAAAGCCAGTTCATTCAGATAAGTGATGTACCTTGTAGGATTTAGTAAACCAGTTTGGATGAAATGAATGATTCCTCAAAACACAGATCTTTTAGTTATACATATAAGGAGATATAAATGTGTCACTTGTATGCAGCCCTATTACATCTGTGAGTAAAATGTTAGTAAAATGTTAGCATTACATGTGGAATATGATTTTAAGTTGCGGGGGGGGGCATGGGTGGGGGGTGTTTGGGTTGGGTTGGGTTTTTTTCTCCACTGAAAGAGAAAATAAAACAATCGTGTGGTTACATGGTGTATTTACTCTGTGGATCTCAAAGTAGATAGGGGGAAAAACCTACTCCACCTGAGGTTATTGTTCTCATAGAGTTGTAGGATTAAAATCAATCACTTGAATTGCAAAAACACATTGGAAGCTAGAACAGTCTTTGAGGTGAAGACGTGTTAGTTATTGCAGGAAGAGTTGTCCCCATAAAGAATAAGCACTGTGCCTTTATGTTATCGGTCACATTTAAAAGTAACCGTAACATTCTTGGCAGAGTTTTGGCTTGAATGCACAGAGCATTGCCCTGGTGCAGGTGACAAGCCAGTAAAGAGCTGTGAGTAATGATCATCACACAGGTCAACCTGAATATCAGTGGTAGACATCTGCTATGAGTTGCATGACCGAAAGGAAGAAGTAAATGAAGTCTCTGACCAGCTTAAGGAAGTCTCATGACTGGTAAAGTCATGGAAGGTCTTATGCACCTTAGTATCTACTGGAAAGGCAATGTAACATGGCAGAGTGCAAGCAAACCAAGAGGTGCCTCTCGTGTGTTGAAGACCATTTCTTGACACAGGTGATCAGTCAGCCAACAAGGGCAGATGTTCTGCAGACTTGTTATTCACAAATGAGGAAGAACTAGCTAAAGGTGTGAAGGTCAGTGGTGGACATAATTGCAGTGACCATGAGACTGTACAGTTTAAAATTCTGAAAAAAGTCAGTAAAACAAGTAGAATCACAAACCTGGACTTGAGGAGAATAAACTTTGGCTTGTTTGGGAATGTTGGCGGAATCCCTCAGGAGTCTACGCTGGAGAACAAAAAGTCCCAGGGCAGCTGGTTGACCTTCAAGGACAACCTCATCAGCTAGAGTGGGCTATGACAGTGTGCAGAAAGTTGCACAGATACGGCAGAAGACCATCACAGTTGTACAGGAGAATCTCAACTGAAGATAAGCAAAATTGGAAAGTACACAAAAGGTGGAAGTCGGGATGGTCTTCCTGGTTGCTTCCTACAGAGGCATTGCCCAAGTGTGTAGAGATGAGGCTAGGAAAACCATAGCTTGGTTGGATCAAGGACTGTAAAAGCAACAAGATGGGCTTTTGTAAGTGCATTGGCAGCAAAAGGCAGCCTAGAGAAGCTGGTCCCGGTTCACAGAGGGGCAAGAGGATCTGACAGCAAAGGGCATGGAAAAGGCCAAGGCCCTCGGAGCCTTTTTTTGCCTTGCTTTTGACTGCTCAGGTCTGTTCCTTTAGACCTCCCAGGCTCCTGAGCCTACCTGCAGAAACTGGGGTGTCAGGTCTTGCCCTCGGCAGACGTGGATAAAACTAGGTAATTCTTAAGCCAATCGAACATACCACAGTCCGTGGGACCAAGTAGGCTGCATCTGACTGAGGGTGCTGAGGGAGTTGACCAGTGTTGCAATGACGCTGCTCTCTCCTGTCTTTGAAAATTTGTGGTGATCAGCAACCGTTCCTGGTGACGGGAGAAGGGCATACACCCATCTTCAAAAAGGATCCAGGGTTGGTAAGCCTAACCGCAGTTTCTGGGAGAGTTTAGAAGCCATGTGTAATCACATGAAGGACAAGATAATGCTTGGGAGCAGTCGGCCTAGATTTAGCAAGGGCAAATCATGGCTGACCAACTTAACTGTCATCTGTGACAGCTGGCTCTGAAGACAATGGGAATAAATGGTCTTTACCTTGATTTTTAGCAACGTTTTCAATGCTGTCTCCCATATTATTCCTATAGCCAGATTTGTTGAGATACTGGCTGCAAACGTTGACTGTAAATTGGTGAAAATAGGCTGTACCACCAAGATCAGAGGGTTGTGAGCAGTGGTGCAAAATTCAGTTGGAGGCCAGTGGCTAGTGTTGTCCCTCAAGGACTGCAGCTGGAGACAACACTGTTTTCATGTCTTTTCATGTCATTTCGTATTAATGATCTGGAAAACGGGGTGGACTGCACTCCTGGGAAGATTGCAGACAAACCTTGACAGACAAGACAAATGAGCTGAAATTCACAAAGGCAAGTGCTACATCTTGCATCTAGGTTGGAATAATTTACCATGTAGCAGTACAGGCTTGGTGCCAGCAGGACCGAAAGCATCTTTGCAGAAAAGGCTGTGGGTGGATCCTGGTAAAGAAAGCCATGCAAAGAAAGCCAGCTTCATTCAGCAGTGTATTAGCAAGAAAGTAGCCAGGATGTTGAGGGGAGTAATTTTCTCCCTCTGTTTAAGCACTTGTGAGACTCTATATGCAGCATTGTGACCAGTTTGAGCACCCCTTGGCAGGAAAGACATTGATGTACTGGACTGGATCCAAGGAGGAGCTACTGAGATGGTCAAGGGATTAGAGTACATGATATATGAGAAGAGGTTTAGAGAGCTGGGTTAGTTTAGCCCTAAGGTAAAGAGCAGGGAGGTCTTCCTACTGTCTTCAGCTGCTTGGTGAGATGGTACAGAGAAGATGGAGATGGATTCTTAGTGCTGCATGACAATAAAGCAAAATGCAATGGGCACAAGCTGAAGCATGAGGAATTTTGGTCAGAAAAAAATAAATGTAATGAAAGCAGTCAAATACTGGCACAGGTTTCCCAGGGCGGTATGGAATCTGCAACTTGTAGGTATGCTAAACTTGACTGGACAAGTCCTGGAATAGCCTGGTCTCTTGGACTTGTTTTGGTCCCATCCAGCCTAAGTAATTCTACAGTTCTGTAATCACTGCTTAAAATAGGTTAGGTGATTTGAAAGGGAGTGGGGGTGGTGGGGGTGGCATGGGTATAAAATAAATATTTACAGTACTTAACTTTTAGTCTTAAAGTTTTCTTTATTGCTTGAATGTATAGCTTTGTTGTGTTTCTGGGCAACTAGATGAATAGTCTGAAAGGCATCATTGCCAGTTTATTTCTGGCAGAAATTATGAAAGGCATATGGGAAAGCGCTTGTTAAGAGCTCCTGAGTTTTCCCTTCTGACTTCCAGAAATGTGCTGTATTTAAGTGTTATGGATAAGCATTGCAGATGCTTCTGACTTTATCCGAATTGAACTCCACTGTCAAAAAAATTGAGATTTGTTCATTATTTATGATGAGTCCACAAATAAATGGAAGCAAGACCAATCACACAGTGCTGGGTTTGTGAGCACTTTTTGGTTTTTCACACAGTTGCTAAAAGATCAGTAGAGCTTTTTGTATGACAAACATTTTTGTTACATAAGAACATCGTTCAGTGAAAACCGTTTTCATTAAAAGAATTCATGCCTTTATTGGAAGTAGAGCCATGACCTTAATATCACTTTGTCATTTCACTGCACTATTTAAACAGAAAGAAAAACCCCACAAAAACATCCCTGATTAGCCTGAAAGCGAGCCTGCAATAACCATTCTTAGTCATTAATATTTCTAGGGGTAAAGCATATTCTGCTCCTAGTAGAAATACCTGAATATCTGAAGATATAAATAAACTCCCAGTGGTAATTAAGACTGACTTGGATTTTAAAGGTGGTGTTGAGTTTTTTGGTAGTTTTGTTTTGTTATTTAAATCCATTGAACTGAGAAAAGTACTCTCATCTGGACAAAATATTCCAGTGCTGTTAATTTGCCAACAGTTCTGGGCTCTAAGGAAATACATAAATACAAACCAGAGATTTATATCACTGTGAAGAGCAAAATGCTTAACTGTAAGTTTTGTGAGCATCTCTAACTGTAGTGGCTGTACTGTACTTAGTCACCAGCCTTTCACAGTTATGCAAATTAAACTTCTTTTCTTTTAATGTGCCAGAAGTACATGAGCAATGATACGTACTTACAATTTGTCAGTAAAAGTGTACAAAAATTATTTATGCCAATTAAAAGAAGTATTTGTAGAAATTAATTGGTAATTCTAGGCACTGAAGTACCGGAGACATAAATTTTTATGTGTTGCTAACTGCAACATCAACAGCATCCTTAGAAACCTTAGGGAGCTTGACTGTCAAAACTGTCAAAATTATAGGCAGGGCCATTTGATAGCTGTGATGGTGTTTTCTACCTAGAGATGGACTGAAAGAGGTGACCCTTATGTGACATTCATTGTAAAATTTTGCTGCAGGACAGAGGAAGAGACTGTAGCTATAATTTTACTTCCCATTAGCTGTCAGTTGGAAATCTGTTGGGAAGATATCCTATTCACAGATTTCTTCATAAAAGAGCCTAAAATTACATATTTGAGCATATTCAGTTGACAGTTACATGAAAGTAATGACACAATGGAGAGGAAATAAATACTTTAAAGCCCATTAAACTTAGTTAGTTCCACACGTGAATGGAATTTTCCTTAGAACATGCCCTCCGTGGGATGAATATAATTTAAAGGAGAATATAATTTAAAGGTAGGTGAAACAAGAAATAGTCTTGTAATTACACATATTAAAGGACTACTCTTAACATTAAGCAGCATGTGATAATTATTTTTTACTCTTCTGTATTCTGCAATTTTCAGTTTGCACTATTTTGCTTAATGCATTTGCAAGTGAATTACTTTCAGACATGACAGTCAGGGTGTGGTGTACCTGAGAATGCTCTAATAACTTCTTATAGAGTGGTTAGATCACAAATACTCAACCTGATTGATTGACTCAACTACTTAGTTAAGACTGAGGGAGGGGGAGAGTGAGTTGATTGTTGGGAAGATTTTGATCTTGGCAGGTGATTTGCAGGTTGTGCTAAGTCCCTTACAGCCTATGTGAACCTGTAGCCTCTCCAATTTTTGCAAGAAGAGTGTGAAATTCCTTTGCTGAGCAATTTCAGTCACAGATGCAAAAATCCAACTGTAGGAAGCAGGACAATTGTCTTTTGAGTTAAACAGTTAGATGGGTGTCTGGCTCTGACATGGGTGTAAGCTGGGGGAAAGGAATGGTTTTCTGGATCAGACAGAATTACATTTCCAGTGGAAACAGAGAATGCCTTTAGAATCTGCCCAGTGTAGGAAATTCAGATGAAAGTTTCTTTATCCTGTAGAGCTACAAGGCTAAACCCTGCCACTTGACATAGAATATATGATGAGTTTCAGTGATCCTTATGGAAAGACCCACCCTGTGAGAGAAGCTGGATCAAACTCTGTATGTTTCATTTTGTTCAGGCTTGCGGGTAAACCGTTGGTAGAGTTTAAAGACTCTGAAGAGAAGAGAGTTCCTGCCTGTAACTTACCAATCAACAAAACAGTTGTGAATTCTTTTTGCTTTTTTTTTTTTTGCCTTTTTTTTTTTTTTTTTTTTAACAATGTACATTAATTATTAGGGGCACCTATGTAGATATTTCTCTTCTAAGCACTACAAAAGTTGCAACTGGAAAATTAATTATTTTCTTTTTTTGTATACTTTTCCCAGCACATCTCGTTACTGGCTTTTCAGGTCTTTGGTCAACATTTTGTCCCTTCTTCTTGGTCATAAAATATCTATGTCATCACTTAAGACCGTTATTCAAGAAACATCTTAACAAAAGCAGTATGCTCATGTGCTCTTTCTGCTTTAGAACATAGACTGGGAGGGAGGATAGGTTGATTTCCAAGGGTGCAGATTCAAACTGAAGTCCCATCTGCATCCCAGTTGCAACTCCATGTTCAGCTAAAAAGAAAACACATTGTCACACTTCCTCCTTCCAACTTGCATCTGTTTAAATATGAACAGGATGTCCCACAAAGAAAAGGGAAGTGATACAGTGAATATCTGAGGATTCTCTTCTGTTCTTTGAAATAGCAGTTCCCTAATACTTAAATGAGAGCTTCTACATTTTCATGTCAGCAGGGTTAGAATACTAGCAGTCATTGAAGAACACCATGTCAAGTCACTAAACCATCTTGCCTTTGCTGATCCTTACTTTTTGTGATTTTAGGACCACATGGAAAACACTGAACAGTGAATGGAAATTACAGTTTGATGGAAAAATGGCCAACAATATAAAAACCCAATAAACTAAAAATGAAAGTAGCACTCAGAGAACTTGACCTCTTTAATGAATAACTATGTTTAGTTAACTATCCCAGTTAACTACCTTTGCCAGGTAACTATCCTTGCAGATCTTCTTTTCTAGTAAACAGGCTAACACTTTTTTAGCTTTTGCTTATGAAATGTTATTCAGTGATTATCTAGAGTAATCTTTAGTAATATAATCTTTAAGTTTTTCAGAGCTTGTCCCCTAATTTTTCAAGCCTAAATTAGTATGAATAGTTCTTTCTTTCTGCATTGCAGTCTTTGTGTGTGGCATTTGAATATAAGACTTTCAAGATTTTAGGTATACAATTTGTGGATTTACACAAAGCAGTTCTTTGAGGACTTCAGACAGTTGAAGAATCATTTTTTAAAAAGATTTTTTTCCTGCTATATAGACAAAAGTGATCATATTTCATTTCTGGGTTTCAGATCAACACTTCCATAGAAAATATTTCTCTCAAAAACAATTGTGCCTTTAGAATTGGAAGAAGTTTAGAAAGCCACCTTTGACTGTGTGTATTAGTAAGTCTTTGCTCACCTTTTTCTGAATTCTTTGAAATAAATCAGATCTTGTTTTAAGGAAAGTAGAGATTAAGGTAAAAACATAATCTATACGGTCTTGTCAAATCTCTGGTGCCATTTAAACAAGTCATCTTATGAATACCTTATTCAGGCTATGTTTTTTTATTATTTGCAAATTGTTTTTAAATTACTCTTAGATTAGTGTTGGATATGAGGAAAACTAAGCATATTTTGGTGTGAATCCTTAAATTTTTATAACTTTTACCTGAAAATGGTATGTGTTATTCTGTTGGTAATAATTTGCTTATTTATATAGATTGTATCCCTTTAGTACCAACTTACGTCTCAGTCTTTTATGGATATCATGTTCGTAGCTCTTTGAAGTGGGAGGGGGCTATTATAGGTGGAAAACAACCCAAAGTTGGAAAAAAAAACCCCAAAGGTCAGGGGAAAAAAACCCACAAAAGTTGCTGAGGTGGGAAGGAAACAGAAATTTTCCAGAGTTGAGGATAGTATCTCTAATTTGAGACACCCATTTTATTTATTTCTCCACCCCTATTCAAATTTTACTCAAAATTATGGGAGGAAGAAGGAAGCAGAAAGACTTTCTAGTTTGTCATGAGAGAGCGAAGTTCTCTTAAGAGAAGCGCAGGAGTGTTTATGGCTAAATCCTTACGCATTTTTTGAGTGTCTCCTGATACTTCTCTGGCAACTGCTGTGTGTGTAACACCTACAAGTCAAACCAGGGGTTTAGTTTTTGAAATACAGACTTGAGAAGCTATAGTTTGACATAAAATCTTGGCAAAATGTTTCCAGGGTGTTAAGGCTCCTCCAATAAGTGGCCTCGGCATCTTTGAACACGCCAGTTTAAACACTGTCTACCTACATCTATTGACCTTTTCTGAGTCTAATGAAAAAATGAGTAATCACTGCATCAATGAACATGATGTACACAGGAGAGAACAAAAAGAAAAAAACCCCAAGTTTTTCTAGTAATTAAAATTCAGGGGATGTCTTGCCACCTTCCACTAGTCCAAAGGCAAAACACACTTGCCAGACTTTGCCCTTACACTTAGAAGGCCATAGAATATAAATCTTCCAACTCAATTTCCCTCTCTAACAAAACCAAAGTACTTTCCTGGAGATAGTTTTCCAGTTGGGGATTTATTAGTAAAAAAAAAAAAAAAAAAAAAAAAAAAAAGTGACTGATATATTAGATGGGGTTTTGAAAGAAGCTTCATTTACGAATAGATGTTTTCTTGCATCTAAATTGTCTTCATCTCTAGCATTCAAAGCTTTTGTTGTATCTTTCTTTATTATTATTTTTTCTCCTACATTTTTTCCATTTTAATTGTCTTGGATATTTCTTGGTATGCAGGAGAATCTCAGATTTTTCAGAAGAATTGTAAAGTTCAAACTGCTTGTTTGTGCTGAACATTCCATCAAAGGAAGAGTATCTTTCCTGGCTCAGCAAATATCCCCATGAAGTGACTAGATTGACTTTAAAATAGGAGACCTTTTTAAAGCCATTATGCTTAACTGTGTTCCCTGATAATTTTGTCTGCAGTAGAGACTTGCACCTTTGCAAAGATTATTTTTGGAAAGGTAGCATTTGGCACCTCAGGTGTATTTGTCAACACAAAATATTTTGGCAAGTTATTCCATAATGGCACAGAGTTTGCACATCCTTGTCAATATAAGAGGAAAAAGTAGAATGGAACAACAAAATATTTCTGTAAAAATTGATTCACCTGCTTTTTTTTAAATCTTCAGAAGTTTTTGCAGAGAGGAATTTTAATTTGCATCTTAACATTTTAAAACATGGCCTTCTTTTCATGGTGTTGATTACCCATCACTTCTGGATGTTTTATTAAAACTTTGTTCAGAACAACAGTGTTAAGGTCAAGCTCCTGGGTTGCGTGCATTTGCAAGTCCCTCATAACCTTACATGATAGCTAGGTGTCACTTTGTTTTTAGATCTGCCCCACTTCTGCCATTCTTTGGGGTTATTCAGCTCTTACGTTTGGGCTTGTGTACACCCAGGAAGCTGAGAGAAGGGGAGGAATGAAAAGGATTTAGCTATATTTTCCATATACATGGTGACCCTGGAGCAAGAGGAAAATAGGTTCTGGGTGGTGGTTTTGAGTTAACATGTCTCAGTGACACTGTAAGCAGAGTCATTCCTTGCTCAGAATAGTGATAGAAGGCACAGTACATCCCTAAACCTTGTTGGCAGCAGACCTTTTTAGAGTATATATTGAAGTCTTTCAGACATGGTGATTCTCTTTTTTTCCCCCTCTAGGATTTCAAAATTATTGATGAAAGATGCTTTCTGAGGAATATGAATGGGAAAATGTTTTTATCCACTTATTAATCTGCAGCACTAGCTTCTACCCCAAATTAAATACAGGAATAAACTGGTTTTATTTGGAAAAAATAAGTAGGAATCAGTATCAGAAAAATCCTTTTCCCATGCAAATAGAAGATTAGCAAAGATACTTAAATATGGATTTTCTGAAGTAGTATAATGTGCTATAAAACACATTACTGAAATACAGTTATAGGCAAGACAAAAATACAGAAAAAAATCCCGTATTGTTAATTATAGTTATTTGTAAATTGTATTAGTTATTTTCTTACATTATTGTATGATAGACATTCATATTGCAAGAAAATAAATAATTTTTTGAAAAGTTTTAATGCTTTTTGTGCTTTCACCACTTGCAAAAGCAGGGCGGGTCAGACAATCATAAACTTACCTCTTGGGATTGCTTCAAGATGTAACCTTGTTCAGTTATCTTTGTGCTTGAAATGGGTTCCATTTCAAGTGAAGATCTATGTTTTCCCTTTGAGTCTTCAATTTAGATGTGTTCAGAACCAAACAAAATATTTATATATATATATAGGAAACAAAACTTCAAATTTATAAAGGCTGCAACAATCATTTGTGTTTAGTGTGTGGATCTGATGATAGTAAATCTTGCTGTGAAAACACACTGAATAATTCCTAGGGAAGCACATTACAGCTTTGAAAAAATCTTTACATCCTGAAAGGAACAGGCCAATATCCTTGAATCACATAACAGTAGATATCCCAACAAACAGTAGTTTGTGCTTGGTCCAATTACTGTAAAGTTGTATACTTGCATTCTATTATATACTATAAAACATTCAAACATCAAACCTTAATGCAAAATCTGTCACGGTTATACTCCTACAAAGCTAGAGACTTAGAGACTTCAAGTGTGTACTTGAAAATCTTACTGTATCCCAGACATCCCTCAAGGACACCGG
This sequence comes from Falco peregrinus, assembly GCF_023634155.1. Taxonomy (NCBI): domain Eukaryota; kingdom Metazoa; phylum Chordata; class Aves; order Falconiformes; family Falconidae; genus Falco; species Falco peregrinus. Next base: position 10,300,175 of record NC_073723.1, read on the forward strand.
GAGTCACCAGGAGATGGTCCTGCTTCCATGGGCCTTGCAGTAGCATCTTGCCATGTCAGTCCTCCACTGCAGCCCCAGAGAGGCTGGGGCAGGTTTGGGTCTGGCATTCTTGTTAGGCTGTTCCAGGATCCAGTTTATAGATTTTAGTCATGCTTAGGTAAGGAATACTTTATTATCCAGTTATCCCTAACCAAACCCAATGAAAGCAAAGTAAAGATAAAATTAAAGTATGAGCACTTGTCTATAGCATTCAAAATGGACCACACAGTTTAAAATATTTTTAGGCTAAATAGATGAAGTGAAAGACATCGCAGTTAACCTTGCTGCAACATGCCTTATGTCAAATTATCTGTTCTTTCCTCATCGAGTTGACTTATATCCATGTTGTCAAGATGGCAGTCAGGGCTGTACTCTTTCTGCTTGCCTTAAACCTCAAATTACACTTGCTCAGAAGCTTTTGTAAGATAATTGACAAAGCACTCTTGGTGGTCTCTTACATTTCATCATATAAGGTCTTTCATTAGATGTTAACATTCTGTAGCAACCTGTACTTTACTATTGTATGTGACAAAAAGATCTCTGCAGGGTAACTGAATGATAACTGCTAACATTTGACTGAGATGTATAGCATGCTGAGATCACCCATTTATATTTTTTCCCCCTACCTAGACATAATGTGGAAGTATACTAAAAAGAACACAGGAAACAGCAAGCAAGTGTTCATGATACATGAAAATTTGTAAAAAAGTTGTTAAAGAAATTACCGGTTTCTTGTCTTTGTTGCTTAAGACAACTTATGCCCAAACAGTATTAGGATGTTTAATTCTGAAGAATTTGTTTAGAATTGTTTAGAAGTTCCCTAACATGATTCTCCTTCTTAGGATGTTTAATTCTGAAGAATTTGTTTAGAATTGTTTAGAAGTTCCCTAACATGATTCTCCTTCACCAAGGGTGTCTTCCTTACTCCAGACTTTGCCATTGTCCTAAGGGGCCTGTGATTCCTGAAGGCTTTTTTTTTTTTTTCCAATAACGGTTGAGGTGAAAAAGGCATTGAGTACCTCAAGTCATAACACCTAATCAGAAACATGTTTGGCTTAATCCATTTGGTAGACAGTTTTCGTAGACCTTTGCCTGAATTCATGTCAGGGTGTTATAGATCAGAGTTTTTCTAGGTCCTCTGGATTTTATATCCGTGGAGCTGGGAGTCTGCCTATACCAGGTGTTTATGCCTCAGTGTCACAGCAGGAGGCACCAAGGTACCAGTGAATTTAGGATTCCTGAGCTTTTTTATGTGGAATGCAAACACAGCCTGGAGGTTGTAGGGCACTTTCCCTGGATCCACTGTTTTTTTTCCTGGATCCAACAGTTTAGAAATACTGATGTCCTACGGAAGCTAGTTCATATTACTGAGCTAATTTTGTTTGCTCTGTTTTTGTGGTGACTAAACACTGCTGAACAGAGTTAAGTAGCTAAGTGGCTTATCAGCTAATTTATTTTCCCTACTTCTTGAACTTTACTGATTATATGTTGTGGCATAAGTAGTTAATGTTGACTACATGTAAACCTCAGTTATGAGTTTCTAAAACCTGTTACATATTTGTTCAGTAAATAGATTCCCTGAAATTATATATATTTATCCTTTTATACTTTAAATGTGTATTATTTCTCCTTAGCCAGTGTAGGGAGAAAAGCTGTAGCACTAAAAGCCTGATTTCGTTCTGCTCCTGCACATGGAATCCATTTGCTCAGTGGGATTCTAGCTAAGTATAGAAACAAGAACAGTACACTGAGGAATGCATGCACCTAACAGAGACCAGAAAGCCTCCAACCTTAAGCTTTGCTAATGGCAAATGATCTTGGTGATCTTACTTTGCTGCATCTCAGGCAAGAATTAGAGAAAAGGGGAAAACCTGCCTTGCTCACTTCAAACTTATTTGATAATAGCTGTCCTATTATTTTAAATTGCTATCTGTGTGTTCTATTTGCTTGAAGACATAGAAGGCAGTGCTGAACTTCTTGTCTTAATCTGCCAGGAGCTTTTCTGTTGACACAGCTGGGATATAAGTTAAAACATAACTGGTTGCTCTGATCAGTAATGTGTAGCAGTTTACAAATAGTAGCACTGTTTGTGCAATGAGCTTTAGTCTGTTTTTGCTGTAAGCCTGCTGCAATTACTGGAGCCACACAAGGGATGAATCCTCACACAGTTAAAGTAAAGGCTTTGAATACACACTCTCCGTTTTGTCTAATGCTTGGTCAAAAGGTGTACCAAATTGTTTAGGATACTTTTTTTTTTCTTAAAATTTTTTTTTTTCCTTTAGTCACAAGTGAAAAGAATAACCACATACAGTGTTTGTTCCTCGTTGGTAATAATAACTACTGTACAGTGGCAGAGGCGACTTTAGAAATTTTTAAAATAATCATTTCAGAACCAGCATTTCCACACTTTAAATTGATTCCCAGAAGTTGTTTCCTAAAGGTTTTCTCTGTCAGTCACTGTCAGGACCGATGAATATATAAGTAGCCGTTCTTTAGCAAGTACACAAAACACTTCTGTTAATTGAAATGTATTCTTTTTCACTCTGCCCATGTTTTATAAGTTTACTCTGCCCATGTTTTATAAGTATTTTAGATTTCCAGAGGATCATCTAGGGTCATTCTGTTGGCAGAAGTTATCATTATGTGTGTTGTTATTGGATTTGTGATGCTATGCTGTAGTTTTCTACAGAGCAATTGGGAAAATATCAATAATGTTACAAAGCAGGTGGTTAGTTCATACTACATATATTCTTCATTAAGAACTACCTGAATAGTAACATTATGAAAGACATCTATAGGAATCCAGAGCATTCAGCAGCTTCCAAGAAATACTATACATGGATAGTTTGAAATAAAGTAATTGGTTTCTGAAGTCATTTAACAAGCTTTTTATTTCTGCCTGAGAATAAAATCAACACTGGTAAAGCAAGCCATATCTGGAGTCTAAATTCCTAGTCTTAATTATAATAATATCAATAAAACTTTTACACAATAAAGAAAGGATGTAGGATGAGGAAGGCAATGTTGAGGGCTGATAGGAATAAGCAAAGTTAATGGGTTGGTATGATAAATAGACACACTGTGTTTGGGCTTATAACAGTGTCTACTAGAAATTGTGAGAATTATTTTCTTCTTAGAAAGGACAGATAAATGCCAGACACCACCACCACCACCACCCCCCCCCAAAAAATACATGCAGGAATTACCCTAATATTTATAAATAGAATTACAAACTCGTATCTCTTGCTGACTCTGTGAGTAGCTGCATTTTCCTGCATTTGATTTAAATGGCTGTAGTTGCAGTAAGTGGTGGAATGTGTCGTGCTTTATTTTGCTAGATCTCAAGAATGTAAATGAGTTCTTTATATATATTTTTCCCAATTATTAGTCAGTTTTAAAGAAATAAATTTCCGAATGCACTTTATACTATATTGTAATGAGCTACTGAAGGAAGAGCAGGTTACGTAGTTTAAAAATGATTTAAAAATATTACTTCAGGCCCTTTTAATGCAAAAGATACATGAGACTGTTTGGAACATAGGAGGTAGCAGACATGTAGGGGGCTGAGGTCCGGCCATTACAGATTGAGTGTTAAAAGCCTGCTACTATCGGGTAGATTGTTCAGCCCACTCTTTTGGTCATTTAGTTCTAAAAAGCAAGCAGAGAATAACAAAATGCTGAGTAGGGCATTTTCAGATTGCGCTACTACAATTTAGTGTTCACCCAGTTTGTCTTGTGCTCCTAACTCCATTGAACTTACCTAACGTCTTACTGCTCCAGGTGCTACTGAGCTCCTTGGTAACTTTTTATTCATTTCCCGATCAGTTCCTCAGCTAACCGTTTCCTTACGCTAAGCAGTTGCTTCCACAACAATCACACTGAACAGTCAACAAGACTTCTTGAAGCCCGTCATTTTTCTGTAGAAAGTTTTATTCAGTAAGGTCAAAACTCAGTTTGTTAAATATGTAAGTATAAGCAAGTTCACTACTTCAGTTGCTGTAACAGTATTGCCTCAAACTATAGGTTTTGGGAGGTTTAGAAACCTTTACTACAAAATTTGCATAGCAATACATCAGTTGTGTTCTGGTTCCTCTAGAACCTCATTGGGATATCAGCAACGAAACAAGTCTGTACAATATTGATCCCACCTATAATTTCAAGGAAAAATTACAGACCTAAAAATAAGAACAGCATTAGTAAACTGTTTTGTGCTGGTTTGAAAACAATGTCTTATTTCTGTGCATGCCTGTGGTTTTTGTCTTGTGATTATACTGCAATCCAGAAAGGAGAAAAACATTTTCTTACTTGTTAAGACCTATGAAAAAACTTTATTTTATTACAAATTGACAAATGTAATCATTTTCCTTTTCTATTCATCATTAGATAAATGTTCACTGGTGCAGTTGGTTTTGTGGGATGCCATGAAGAACTATTAAGAAGCAACAACTTTTTCCTTTCTACAAGATACTCCGTTGTAACCCTTTGAAAAGGGACAGAGGAAATAAAAAGCTGTAGGAGAAATTTATGGTTGATTTTTTTTAATAGAAAATAAAATCTGGTTAGCTTTGAATTCTTTAGTAAATAATTATGGAGTTTTGACATTCTTTATGTCTAGAAAAAGGAGTTTGGAATTACTCTTTTCTAATTAATGCATATGTTGGAATGCTGCAAAAGCACTGGGACTGTAGGGCTTGGGATGCTGACAGCATGGTACTTCAGACTATAAGTTTCTAATTTTATTGTTGAGATTTTTTTCTTTTTATTATCCTGTTTTGCAGAGTAATCAGTTCTGAGTATTGTCTCCAGCTTCGTATGTAATCATTCCAATATTCTTAAAAATGCATTATTAACATATTTTAAAAATATTTTACAATGAATAGCATTTAATATACAAGTTTAACTTATGCAACCTTTTAACCTCACCTTGCATATTTCCATACTGTACTTTTTCCCATTAAAAAAATGTAAATGCATCCTGTATTTAAGAGTTGACATGAAATCATTTGGATTGAACCAGCACAAGAAAGTAAGGGAAGAATCTGAGATAGGGAACTGTTCAGGCAGGTATTGCTTGTTGTTTCTGTGGAAGAAAGGGGTCTCATAGCAGCTCTCACTTCTGCTTTCCCTGTGTTCTAATGGCAAAACCAGTTGGTAGCACCATGGCCTTGCTTTGCCTCTTCTGCTTTTCCGTTGGTGGTTTGCAGTCACCTTCTCCTTTAGAGCTCTCCATGGGTTCTGAAAAAGAGGACTGAAAAGTGGTTTGCCCTTTCTATTCCTTGATCTTTCTTCCCAGATCTCTTCTGCAAAGTTTGCAGTGGTAATATTTTATTTTTTATGGATTAGCCTTTGGACCCGGTGCAGTGGAACCACCACACCATTGTCCTGGTTTGCGCCCTCCCAACATTGTGTTCTGACTCCAACTCTGTTTTCATTCTGCAGGACTTGAGCATACAGAGAAACCCCTAGCAAGAGCAGCTGTCCTGGCAGGTGTCGTTCTGGAGATGATAAAGATGAAATTAATTTGAAAGAGGTGAGGAAGGGAGATTAATTAAGCACTTGATAAAGTACTCTGTCTATAGAAAAGAAACATTATTTTTTGTTACAGGAGCTCTTACCTCTAACCAGAGGTTTCCTGTGGTGCAAGAATAGAATAACACAAATTTTTGAAAATATTGCTCCCCAAGAAAAACAAAAAGGTATTTTCTTGATAAAATTTTCATTGTAGCATTGGTAAATTTTCTTTTTTTTTCTTTTTCTGTGAAAATAAAGAAAAATCTTTGGAAAGCAGGTTGGTGGCTAAGGTACTTGGAATGCATTGGATATTAGAAAAACCTGTCTCACGTTCTGCTACAGCTGCCTTGCAGTACTTCTGCGGGTTGGTTGCCGTCATGGGAAGTCTGGGGGTGAGGCAGCTGCAAGAAGGGAACAGCTCAGCTCACTGACACAGGTTTCCATTTCTGCGCTGGCTGGGTATTGCCACAGGACAGCTGGGGCAGGGTGTACGCGCAGGGGTGTATGACAAACTTAGCGTTTTGGTACAGCGTGCATGCTCACACCTGACAACGCCGCGGCGCCCCTGCTCATGGCCATGGCCAGCACCGCCGGCTGGGGGGAGAGGCCATTCCGTGCGGTGGTGGCCGTGCCCCAGGACGCTGGGGCAGCCCTGCTCCCCTGCAGGCCTCACCCCGGGCTCTCAGTGCTGAGTCAGCAGCCCCCTCCTTCGTGGGGGTTAGCAGGGGCCTTGCTGATCCCGTCACATCCAGCCAGTCACTTTGGCTTTTTCCGCAGCTAAACCCACGGCGCTGTTACCAGCTGGCTTGCCACTACCTTTTAGTCTCCTGCCCCAAAGGTTGTGAAGTTGGTGGCAGGTCATCTGTGCTTCTCTCCTGCACGCACCTACACTAGTACAGCGGGCAATGTTGTTCAGACCTCATTTTATCGAAATGCTGCTTTCAAGTTTGTTTTACCCCATGATATTCAGCATGCCTTGTTTTTCTGTTTGTAAGATGGAGATAATGGCTTCTTTCATTCAAAGAATGTTTCTCTTCAAAAATACATTTTTTAATGCATTTTCACCTGTGCAGTACAGGGGCTGTCTCCTGGTGGTGTGTGAAGAGTGGCTGCGCATAGCACAACAGGGCTCTTAGGGTAGTCTTTCAGCATCACCACCCACTGCTGTGAATAGACAGAAATTTTGTAACTGGTGGTGGGCATTTAAAAGCTGTGTCTGGTGTTGACAAGAGGTATGAAAATGCTGCTGACTTTCCTTTTAGAAATCATACCGTTCCTATTTCATGTTTTAGTCATGATGAGCTTTTACATGCTTTGTGAAACATGTCTGTGTTTAAGATGGTGACATCTCTAACATACGTTTCGTCTGAAATGACTGTTTAAAGTTTAATTTTCTTAGATGCTATCTGTTGTCCTGTAAGTGAGGCTTACTTTAAATTGTAGATGTTTCACCACGCTAATTTTATGGGAATAATTCCAGCATATTTGATTTCTGCCAGAATTGCAGTTATTAATATCTCTGTTGAATGGCCAGTGTTAGCACAGCATTGCTTGCTGATACCGATACCTTTGGGGAATGTGAAGTAATCAACAGCTATCACGTAATTCAGAGAATGTAAGCTTCTCACAGCTGCCTTTTTTTCAATTGCATTTTCTCCCATGGAAATTTGTAGCTTTTGTATTAAAAAAAAATAAAAAATCAAAAGCTTCTTCAGAGAAGTTTAATTCAGTATTGAGGGGCAACATATTTTGACTTGCAAATTATAATAAATAAATAAATAAATGTAATATAAATGCGGTGGTAGGCACAAACCCTGGCCATTCCTTTGATACACTAGACTGCTGGAGAAGGCATTAGAAAAAATTATTTTGAAATATTCATGGTTCACAGTATTGTAAAAAATAGAAAATTGAGATAAGTGAGGGTGATGGATTTGCTCTTTTTACATTTACATTTAGTATATTTTTAATATCATTGCTTCTCTTTTTTGGTGTTTTTTTCCTCTTTCTTTCTTTCTCTCTTTTTCTTTCTCTCTCTTTTTCTGTCTTTCATTCTCTTTTTCTGTCTTTCTCTCTCTTTTTCTGTCTTTCTCTCTCTCTCTCTCTCTCTCTCTCTCTCTCTCGGTGTTACCTTTATGCCCCACCATAGTGTTCTTCTGAAGGGTTTTTAATTTCAGAGATTCTTATTACCTGTTACGAGAAAAAGTTCAATGCCAATGTTACACTGCTTTTGACTTCCTCTGGAAGAGATTTTTATAGTGAAATAACCTCTCCCTCAGTTCCTTGAATTCTGACATGTGTGGGGTTTTTTTGTTTTTTGTTTCCCTGCAGCTAAAGAGGCAGTAGGTTCGATTTGGCAAGTCATTTGGAAAAGGAGTGGAGAAGTGCCCTGTAACCGCTGAACGGTAAGTGCCTGTTTTACCTGCTATTTTAGCTACAGAAGTAAGTAGGATATACAGATGGATTGGTATGAAACTTTTATAGTCCTGAGAAGCATATAAAAATGTGCACACGTGGAAGTCTAACTATTCTGAAACTGAAATACTTTTTTTAAAAAAACAAAAGGCCAAGAGATTTGCTTGGATGTAATTATGGATGAGGTCGTGAGCAGTGTTGAGGTATACAGAGTAAATTACTGAAAGCCAAAACTGAGAAGTACATTAAGTGACATTCTGTTAAATTGATTTGGATACTAAGTAGTTTTAAATATTCAGTATAGAAAGTCTCTAAAATTAGAGGGCGCAGTGTGGATGTGTGCAAACAACTCTGCCCTTGGAAACTGGGAACTAATTGAATAAAGACATGCCTGTCGGCTTTATTTGCATGCTACTAAAAATGTCACTCTGTTTTATACTGTATATGACTGTCAGCTCTGTTTGCACCGTGCTTGTCTGTTAATTCAAATGCTTTTTTAAATCATGTCAGATTAAAATTTCTTTTTCAAAATCCAGGTGTTAACTGCTTTGTATTTCACCCCAGGAGAAAATATTCCTGCAGCAGAAAGCAATATATAATAATGAATCTTACAGGGTAGATTTGGATGTGAGAACATAAACTAGAACTGTAATGTTTGACGCTTGGACTTAGAAATTTTAGACATATTTGCAAGTGTATTAAGCACTTAAGCTGTTATTTGAGGACAGTCATGCAAGAAAAAATATTTCAACTCTGCACCTAATATACAATATATTTAAAACCTTCACCACATCAACAAATTGTTTTAAAAATTAAATTTCTGCTTTCCTTAGGATTGAAAATATGAAAGCAACTGAGACAGAAGTTCGTAATATTGATGTAGTTTTATTAGCTTAGGAATTATGAACATAGCTTTAATATATTGTAGTGCCTTTTGTTTATACACAAGTGCAGGGAAGTAGAATGCCATAAGATCTCCCGACTCTCGGACAAACTGCTTTCTGCAGCTTTTTGAATACACAGAATCTTGATCCTTTTACAGCAATAAACAGCAGGCTTGGGAAGCAAAGGAACAGTGTCATGTTTTAGTTAAGTAGGACTAGCTGGAAGAAGTGTGGGGTATGCTTTTTTGTGTGGATGTAACTGAGATGCAGATTTGACCCAGGCAAACCAATCTGCTTGCTCATTGCTACCAGATGGACTGCTCCCAGCTGTGTTCCTCTCTCCTTTGTAGTAACATGGCTGATGCTTATTCATTCCCCTGGGAAGCCAGCTGCAGCACAACCACAGAAAGACTGACTCAGCAAAAAAAGCTGAAGGGTTTTCTGTCCATTAAGTGGGCTAGACTGAAGTGAGAAGGCAGGAAATCAGAAGAAAACTGGAGGAAGTGGACTGCATATTTTGGTAGCTCTAGAATGTTGGAGGAAACCGTGTGTTGCCTAGTGACAACATTCCTCTATCCATGAAATTTAGATGCACTACCTCTGTCTCACCTCCTCCTACAGTCTCCTTGGGCTTTGGGTGGAAGCTAACTTCAACTGCTGAATAATGAATACAGGATTGTTAGAAAGGAAGGAAGGAAGGAACTAAGCAAGTGAGGGAATTGATAAAATTACACAAACTACAAGGATTGTAGGCTGATAATGGAAGATTAGGGTGTTTTTAAATAAATATATTTTTAGGAATGACTGTAAGAATATAGGCCATCTCCTGTGGGTTGGTAGATGCATGGCTTGAGAAGTTATCTGAAAACAAGTTGCCATGGGGATATAGTTGCATTACTATACTGGAAATCAATGCCAAGGCTGTGTGGTAGATAGCAGTCATTGAATTGTAAGAATGATAAAAATAAAAATAAAAGTTTTCAATAAAATATTGGAAAGCATGATAAATGCCTGAATTTTAGGGGCAATAAGATAGCTGATGACCTTATTGTTAGAAGTACAGATTCTGACCTTAGGTTACTGGTATAAATCTTGTATAGTCCAGCAGGATCACAAGGGTTATTACCTAATGATTTTCCTACACATTTGGCATTAACTATTCTCTTGGTAAAGATTTTCATGGAAGAGACGGGAGAAAGTACCTGTGTTATGGGTCTGTAGATTGTTTCCTCATGTATTTCCAGAAAGATACTTCTTTTAAGCACAGAACTACAACACATTTTAGTGAGCTTGTGTCAGGGATAAGGAAAGATGACTTTGGCATTAGCTATCTGGGGCCTTGCACATGCATATGAGAAGGTTCATGGGTTTTGAAAGTGTTAAATCAGTGATGAACACTTGTTCTCATGGTCGGTAACTGTGCAGAGTGGGAGTATATTGATACCACTAGTACGTAACTGTCAGTGTTTATTTAAGAAATACTGGTAAATGAATATGAGCTGTTGTTATTGTGTGTTGATGTTGTTCTGGTGCTTGATTTTATTCTGGCATGTACGTTTCCGACGTGCTGGATTATATGATTGAGTGTCAAAATAAAGCGCAACTGTCTCATAAATTTTTTGCCTTCAGTCATTTATTTTGGTACATATCAAAGGATTGAGGCCTTGTGGGCTGTGTCTTACTACTAGTGCGTGTAGTCAGCTCCCCTGGAGTCCCATTTCCTTGCTCTCTGGTGAAAATGCAGTAAAAAATGAGTAAGACAAAAAAGTAGTCTCTGCTGCATTAGTTCCACAATGCTATTACCAAGCAGCTGTAGTAGGTGAGATGGAGCTCCATCTGTCTGTGACTTCCTCATTCTAAATTATTGGATCTGACCTTGGTT